>NC_090652.1:277852861-278183694 GCF_040937935.1 Hyperolius riggenbachi | reverse complement strand
TCGCCAAACGTTTGATTCGCGCAAACTTTCGCAAACCGCAATAGACTTCAATGGGGAGGCGAACTTTGAAAACTAAAAACACTTATGCTGGCCACAAAAGTGATGGAAAAGATGTTTCAAGCGGTCTAACACCTGGAGGGGGGCATGGCGGAGTGGGATAGACGCCAGAAGTCCCAGGGAAAAATCTTCATTTGACGCAAAGCAGCGTTTTAAGGGCAGAAATCCAATTGAATGCTAAATTGCAGGCCTAAAGGGCTTTAAAACATCTTGCATGTGTATACATCAATCAGGGAGTGTAATTAGTGTACTGCTTTACACTGACACACAAAACTCGCTGTGTATCGCACCACAAACAGCTGATTGTGTAATGCCGGCCGTGCTGGACTGGTGCGCACCATGGCGAGATTGCTCTTCCTCAGTGATATCAGGTAATGTCTGACTGCTTTATCAACTTTCGATGGTTCTTTCTCTAGGTATATGCAGTGATGGGTATTACAATGTGCACCTGTCAATCACACACAGACAGGTACCGGACAGGCACAGTGATACTGCGTGCGCTCACGTAGGTGGGTGCATGCACAGTGAACAACAGGTAGGTATATGCAGTGATTGGTATTACAATGTGCACCTGTTACACACACAGGTAGTAGTCACTGAATGTGCTGGGCCTGGCAGTGGCACACACAGTAGGAATTACCAAGGCTGTCTATGCAACACAAGTCTCAGTGGGACACACACAAAAAAAATAGATCACAAGAACAAGATTAGCTCTCAAAAGAGCTGTTGTGGGGTGCTTTTTTAGCTTAGCAATAAGAATCAGCAAGGAGCAAGCTAACAAGCCTACAAGAGCCTAACTAATCTTTCCCTATGAGAGTCTGCAGCAGCTTTCCCTTCTCTAATTACTGCAGGCACACGAGTGAGTAAAATGGCTGACGCTGCCTGCCTTTTATGAGGGAGGGGGAGTGGCTCCAGGAGGGAGTATAGCCTGATTGGCTACAATGTGCCTGCTGACTGTGATGTAGAGGGTCAAAGTTGACCCTCATGATGCACTATGGGGTGAATCGAACTTCCGGTAAAGTCCGCGGCTCTCTGCGATCGCGAACCGCGGAAGTTCGCCGGGAACCGTTCGCCAGCGAACCGTTCGGGCGATCTCTATACCGCAGACAAGCTGCTCCGTACTGCACACGTGTGAGCACCCTCTCTCGTGCTCTTACTCATGCACAGTACAGAGCTGCCCGTCTTCAGGAGCCCGAGTGCTTTCCACAACTGCCGAAGCCTCCCACGGTGAGAGATTCAAATGGAGGAGACTGCAGGGGAACAAGGACACCGTGAGGAGAACACAAAGGCCCTATAGGACCCAGAGCTTTCCCTCTCCTCAGGTGAGTATCTGTTTTTCATTTTTATTTAAGCTTCAAACTCACTTTAAGGATATAGCCAGGAAAACAAATCTGTAGCCACAAAGAAAATTAAAGAACTCCGCCGCCATAATCAGCATCCCTCCAGAGCAAGATTCACATAAAGCGTGAGGTATTTTCATTCCTGGAGATGTGACTTCATTGACCTTATTGTAGCTCGTCCATTTCCTGTCACTTAATGCCTGTAATAAAGGGGAGCCCTTATATGACGGATGGGATACGCAATATATGAATATAGAAGGAGAAGTCCTGTTCCCTGGATACTCCCTATAAATAGCACAGTGCTTCCGTGGAGTGTGTGCACTGCGATTATTACCTGCCATGATAATGAGTTCTGTGACAACTCGTCCTCCTAATCTCAGCATTATGTTTTCATTAAGGCAATATTCTATAGGCGACGCATAATGAAGCTTAATTGAAACCCAATAGTGACCATCTACTATTTTTATCTGGTGATTGCTGTATTCATGCTTCTCATCGCCGGTGTAACATGAAAGAATATGTATAATGAAATCATACATGTATTATTATTATTAGGATAGATTCATGCAGTGCTAGCATATTTCACAGCCCTTTTTTGCAACTGTGGTGACACAAGATATATATGATATAACTAGCAGACCCAAGCCCGTTTAAAAACGGGCTCTAGGTCTGTGTTTCTCGCCCCCGCCGTATGTTACTGCGCACCCGACGCGCACCCAGAGCACACATGCGCACACCCGCCCGCCCGTTCACACGCCCGCCCGGCTCCCTTGCCCCACCCTCCTGTCTCTGTGAGGCTGAGTCTGTGCTGCGCACATGCGCAGTAGCAAAAAGCACGGACCCAGCTACACAGGGACAGAGTGACACAGGGACACAGGGGTTTTATTATAGAGGATGACAAAATGCTTTCCCACTTGTACGCTGTGTGGTCGTAGCAACGCATGGCACTTGCGTTGCTCGTTGATGCGGTGCAGTCCCTATTCATTTATGAGGAAACTATGAATTTTCCTTCATAGTAACATTTTAAAACTAGTAATATATCAATTTAAAGGATGGGAATGAAGTTTAGAGTCAATCAAACACATTTTTAGTAGAGAAATATATATATTTACAAAGAAAGAGGGACAAAGTCCTGAAAGAGGGATAAAATGAGGAGAGAGGGACAGGGCTCCCAAAGAGGGACTCTCCCTCCAAAAGAGGGACAGTTGGGAGCTCTGCAACCATGCATTGCATTGCCACACTGGCTCCCCCGGACACAGAGCGACAATAATATTGCCGCTGTGCACATGTGCTTCTGCTCCGGCTCCAGCGGAAATAGCCGAGCTTGATTGGGTCCACTCTACTGCGCAGAAGCATACGGTTTGAGCCTTGCAGTAGGGTGGGCCTGGTCATGGCTCGGCTTATTTATGCCAGGGCTCGGTGGAGAGCCGCCACTGTGCATGTGTACACACCGACAAGCGGGCGACAAGGAAATCCTCGGAGGGTCCCAGCGTTGGACCCTTACTACTGAGAAGGATGGGGGAAGCCTCTTTAGGATCCAGAGGCTTCCCCCTCCCGAGGTAAGTACCCCCAAGGGCTCTTTTTTTTCTAAGTCACATTTTTTTTCCCCACTTCAGAAGTAACCGTAACCAAGAATTGAACTTCATCCCAATCAGTAGCTGATACCCCCTTTCCCATGAGAAATCTATTCCTTTTCACAAACGGATCATCAGGGGGGTCTGTATGGCTGATATTGTGGTGAACCCCCTCCCACAGGAAACTGTGAGGACCATGGTCCTGGCAGTTTCCTGTCTGTAAACCTTGTTGCATTGTGGGAAATAGCTGTTTACAGCTGTTTCAACTGCCAAAAAAGCAAGCAGCTGCTACTTCCAGTGACATCACCTGCCAGCAGTAAAAATGTCACCATGTGATTAATGTCAGAATTTAAATCTGGGAGAGGAAAGTTTTTACAATGGACCAACACTGACTAAATTATTTATACATAATTATTGTAAAAATGAAACACTTTTTTATTACATTATTTTCACTGGAGTTCCTCTTTAAACCTACCAATCCATACCTAATGCTAACCAATACTTCTGACCAATGGCGAGCCTTTGTCATGTGATTAGGCTTCAGCATCTAAAACCCTATGCTTCCTCCTGTAGTTAGTCTTCCACTTAGTGCCGATAGTGTTACGGTGCCAGGTGCCTGCCTATAACACAATTAGAGTTGGGCCGAACGGTTCGCCTGCGAACGGTTCCATGCGAACTTCCGTGGTTCGCGTTCGCGTCCCGCAGGCGAACCTTTGCGGAAGTTCGGTTCGCCCCATAATGCACATGGAGGGTCAACTTTGACCCTCTACATCACAGTCAGCAGGCCCAGTGTAGCCAATTAGGCTACACTAGCCCCTGGAGCCCCACCCCCCTTATATAAGGCAGGCAGCGGCGGCCATTACGGTCACTCGTGTGCTGCCTGCGTTAGTGAGAGTAGGGCGAGCTGCTGCAGACTGTCTCTCAGGGAAAGATTAGTTAGGCTTAACTTGTTCCTGTTTGGCTGCATACCTGTTCTGTGAACCCACCACTGCATACCTGTGCTGTGAACCCACCACTGCATACCTGTGCTGTGAACCCACCACTGCATACCTGTGCTGTGAATCCACCACTGCATACCTGTGCTGTGAACCCACCACTGCATACCTGTTCAGTGAACCTGCCACTGCATACCTGTTCTGTTCAGTGGACCCGCCACTGTATACCTGTTCATTGAACCCACCACTGCATACCTGTGCTGTGAACCCACCACTGCATACCTGTTCTGTGAACCCACCACTGCATACCTGTTCAGTGAACCCGCCACTGCATACCTGTTCTGTTCAGTGGACCCGCCACTGTATACCTGTTCAGTGAACCCGCCACTGCATACCTGTTGTGTTCAGTGAACCTGCCACTGCATACCTGTTCTGTGAACCCGCCACTGTATACCTGTTCTGTTTAGTGAACCCGCCACTGTATACCTGTTCTGTTTAGTGAACCCGCCACTGCATACCTGTTCTGTTCAGTGGACCCGCCACTGCATACCTGTTCTCTTCAGTGGACCCGCCACTGTATACCTGTTCAGTGAACCCGCCACTGCATACCTGTTGTGTTCAGTGAACCTGCCACTGCATACCTGTTCTGTGAACCCGCCACTGTATACCTGTTCTGTTTAGTGAACCCGCCACTGTATACCTGTTCTGTTTAGTGAACCCGCCACTGCATACCTGTTCTGTTCAGTGGACCCGCCACTGCATACCTGTTCTGTGAACCCGCCACTGTATACCTGTTCTGTTCAGTGAACCCACCGCATCAGTGCGCATACCTGTGCAGTTAAGTGAACCCACCTACCTACGTGAGTGCACGCAGTGTGATATACCACTCCGTGCATACCCGATATGGACAAAACAGGTAGAGGAAGAGGTAGTGCCAGAGCCAGAGGAAGGCCACCCGGCAGGTCTGCGCGAGGTCGTGTAAATGTAATTTCGTGTGGACCTGGCCCACAGTACAGTGCTCGGAAGAAGGCACGTCCCATCACCTCCCAAGATTGTCAGGACGTGGTTGAGTATTTAACGACACAGAACACCTCATCTTGCTCAGCCACCAGCGCTACTACTAGCACCACTTCCGCTGCATTTGACACTTCGCAAGAATTATTTAGTGGTGAAATCACTGATGCACAGCCATTGTTGTTACAGCCAGATGAATTTTCACCAGCTCATATGTCTGAGTTACGCGGCAACACTATGGATGTAACGTGTCAGGAGGATGAAGGACCTACTGATGGTGCAAGTTTGGATTTGTCTGAGGCAAGCGAAGCTGGGCAGGATGACTACGATGATGACGGTAATAGGGATCCTCTGTATGTTCCCAATAGAGGAGATGAAGAGGGGGACAGTTCAGAGGGGGAGTCAGAGAGTAGTAGGAGGAGAGAAGTTGCTGAAAGAAGCTGGGGCAGCTCTTCGTCAGAAACAGCTGGTGGCAGAGTCCGGCACCATGTATCGCCACCTATGTACAGCCAGCCAACTTGCCCTTCAGCATCAGCTGCTGAGGTCCCCATAGTGCCCACATCCCAGGGTGGCTCAGCGGTGTGGAAATTTTTTAATGTGTGTGCCTCAGATCGGACCTAAGCCATCTGTTCGCTCTGCCAACAAAAATTAAGCCGTGGAAAGGCCAACACTCACGTAGGGACAAGTGCCTTACGAAGGCACCTGGAGAAAAGGCACAAACAGCAATGGGATGGCCACCTGAGCAAAAGCAGCAGCAGCACACAAAAGCAAAGCCACCCTCCTTCTCCTCTTCCTCCTCCATCAGGTGCATTATCTGCTTCTGCCGCTTTCTCCCTTCCACCTTCACAGGCACCCTCCTCCACTCCGCCTCTGCCCTTGAGCGCTTTCTGCTCCTCTGCCCACAGCAGCAGTCAGGTGTCCGTGAAGGAAATGTTTGAGCGGAAGAAGCCAATTTCGGCCAGTCACCCCCTTGCCCGGCGTCTGACAGCTGGCGTGGCGGAACTGTTAGCTCGGCAGCTGTTACCATACCGGCTGGTGGACTCTGAGGCCTTCCGTAAATTTGTGGCCATCGGAACACCGCAGTGGAAGATGCCAGGCCGCACTTATTTTTCGAGAAAGGCCATACCCCAACTGCACCGTGAAGTTGAGAGGCAAGTGGTGTCATCTCTTGCGAAGAGCGTTGGGTCAAGGGTGCACCTGACCACGGATGGCTGGTCTGCCAAGCACGGGCAGGGCCGCTACATTACGTACACAGCCCATTGGGTGAACCTGGTGGTGAACGATGGCAAGCAGGGCGCAGCGGACCAAATTGTGACACCTCCACGGCTTGCAGGCAGGCCTCCTGCCACCTCCTCTCCTCCTGCTACATGCTCTTCGCTGTCCTCCTCCTCCTTGGCTGAGTGGCAGTTCTCCTCTCCAGCTACACAGCCCCAGCTCCGCAGGGCCTATGCTGCATGCCAGGTACGACGCTGTCACGCCATCTTAGACATGTCTTGTCTCAAAGCGGAGTGTCACACTGGAGCAGCTCTCCTGGCTGCTCTTAAGAAACAGGTGGATGAGTGGCTGACCCCGCACCACCTGGAGATAGGCAACGTGGTGTGCGACAACGGCAGCAATCTGCTTGCCGCTTTGCATATGGGGAAGCTGACACACATACCCTGCATGGCACATGTCATGAATCTAGTGGTTCAAAGATTTGTGGCAAAGTACCCTGGCTTAGCGAATGTCCTGAAGCAGGCCAGGAAGTTCTGTGGGCATTTGAGGCGGTCTTACACAGCCATGGCACGCTTTGCGGAAATTCAGCGCAAAAACAACATGCCGGTGAGACGCCTCATTTGCGATAGCCCGACTCGCTGGAACTCAACCCTGCTCATGTTCTCCCGCCTGCTAGAACAGAAGAAAGCCGTGACCCACTACCTCTACAACTACAGTAGAATGAAACAGTCTGGGAAGATGGGGATGTTCTGGCCCGACAACTGGACACTGATGGAAAATGCATGCAGGCTCATGCGGCCGTTTGAGGAGGTGACCAACCTGGTGAGCCGCAGTGAGGGCACCATCAGCGACTTAATTCCCTACGCTTACTTCTTGGAGCGTGCTGTGCGTAGAGTGGCGGATGAAGCTGTGAATGAGCGTGACCAGGAACCGTTACGGCAGGAACTGGCATGGGACCAATTTTCATCAGACCCAGCTGTTTCCTCAACACCTGCGGCAGCACAGAGGGGGGAGGAGGAGGAAGAAGAGAAGTTGTGTGCAGAAGACGAGTCAGACTCAGAGGATGATGAGCAAGGTGTTTCTTTGGGGGAGGAGGAGGAGGAGGGGACAGCGGCAGGAGAACAACCTCAGCAGGCATCGCAAGGGGCTTGTGCTGCTCAACCTTCCCGTGGTATTGTTCGCGGCTGGGGGGAGGAGGTTGACTTACCTGACGTCACTGAGGAAGAGCAAGAGGAGATGGAGGGTACTGGATCCGACTTTGTGCAGATGTCGTCTTTTATGCTGTCCTGCCTGTTGAGGGACCCCCGTATAAAAAACCTCAAGGGGAATGAGCTGTACTGGGTGGCCACACTACTAGACCCTCGGTACAGGCACAAAGTGGCGGACCTGTTACCAACTCACCGGAAGGTGGAAAGGATGCAGCACATGCAGAACCAGCTGTCAACTATGCTTTACAATGCCTTTAAGGGTGATGTGACGGCACAACGCCAGCAAGGTACCACTGCCACTAATCCTCCTCCCGTGTCCACGCAGTCAAAGACAGGACGCTCCAGCGATCTCATGGTGATGTCGGACATGCGGACGTTCTTTAGTCCAACGCCACGCCGTAGCCCTTCCGGATCCACCCTCCACCAACGCCTGGAACGGCAGGTAGCCGACTACCTGGCCATAAGTGTGGATGTAGACACTGCTGTGAACAGCGATGAGGAACCCTTGAACTACTGGGTGCGCAGGCTTGACCTGTGGCCAGAGCTGTCCAAATTTGCCATCCAACTTCTCTCCTGCCCTACCGCAAGCGTCCTGTCAGAAAGGACCTTCAGCGCAGCTGGAGGCATTGTCACAGAGAAGAGAAGTCGCCTAAATCACAAAAGTGTTAAGTACCTCACCTTTATCAAAATGAATGAGGCATGGATCCCGGAGGGCTGCTGCCCGCCCCAAGACTAAGTCAGTCCCCGCACACACAGCATCTCTGCCTGCACGCCGTGTGACTGGCTGCCTGGCCTGCCCCAAGAAGTCGCTCCCAGTCCCTCCACACAGCATGTCTGCCTGCAGGCCGCTTGACTACCTTCTCCGCCACCACCAACAGGGTCCGGGACTCCAGGCGGATTGCTGAATTTTTTAGGCCGCTGCTAGCAGCGGCCGCTGTAATAATTTTTCGGGTGCGTGTACATGACTGCCTAATTTTTCTGGCTGCACTGCGGGCAGCTGCAACAACAAAAGAAAAGGCATGTACATGCGCCCATTCCCCTTCGTGATCATTACCTTGCCGTGGTGAAGGGGCTTGCGTATCACAATGAAGCAATGACCGGCGCCTAGATGAGTGTCTCGGGGGGCACACCCACGATAAGGTCGTTGCCTCATTGTGGTCAGACCAAATTTGATCAGCTGGACAGTCACTGTTCTGTCATTCAGCTACATCAGCCAGGCGACCATATGGGCTGTAAAGCCACCAAAACCTGCACTCTCGCCATGGTGCGCACCAGTCCAGCACGGCCGTCACTACACAAACAGCTGTTTGCGGTGCGTTACACGGTGAGTTTGGTGTGTCAGTGTGAAGCAGTACCTTAATTACACTACCTGATTGATGTATACACATGCAAGATGTTTGAAAGCACTTTAGGCCTGTCATTTAGCATTCAATGTGATTTCTGCCCTTAAAACGCTGCTTTGCGTCAAATCCAGATTTTTCCCGGGGACTTTTGGCATGTATCCCACTCCGCCATGCCCCCCTCCAGGTGTTAGACCCCTTGAAACATCTTTTCCATCACTTTTGTGGCCAGCATAATTATTTTTTTTTTTCAAAGTTCGCATCCCCATTGAAGTCTATTGCGGTTCGCGAACTTTAACGCGAACCGAACCTTCCGCGGAAGTTCGCGAACCTAAAATCGGAGGTTCGGCCCAACTCTAAACACAATACACAAGTACCTGTTGATAATGTATGCCCGGTCCTAGGCATAACACATCTACCTGCTTCTGTGCCTGGCTCCTCCCTATGCTTAGGCATTGTATGGAAACAAAAATAAAAACACGCTGAACTTAAAGTGTACCAGAGATGAACACTAATAAAAGATGTATACATACCTGGGGATTCCTTCATCCCCCTCCGCACTGATCGCTCCCACGCTGTCTTCCTCCTCCTCCTCGTTGTTCTGGTAGAAGTCCCGTAAGTTAGGCCAGTTGGCACCAATCGTTGCATGCGTAGTGCGTCTCACTTCTGCGGATGGGAGCATTCTGCGCCTGCACAGTAGTATTGCACAGGCACACCCAGCAGGTCCTGCTCATGGATGCGGCTGTACTACCTCTCCCAGCTACTTCCACAGTGTTGAGAATTTATTCCCAGCAACAATCTGACAGTTTAATTCCTGGCAAACCGGCTGGAAAGCTGCCTAAAAAAGTGTAAAACCTCCAGGCATATGTCTAAATTTAGCAACGTGTAGCTAAGTAAGTGTGCAAACAGTGTAAAATGCCCCCGCTTGTGTCAAATGAGGATTCTGTGACTAATGCTAGGAATACACCATCAATTTTGTGTTAGATAGATAGTGCGATAGATAATTTCCATCATGTTCGATCTCATTTTTGATCATTTTTCTGGTCGATTTCTCATAGAAGTGAATGGAAATTGATCAGAAAAGATAAGAGGATCGAGCAGAAAAATAATCAAAAACCGATCGAACGGAAAATTGACCGAAAAAAAAAATGCATCGTGTGTACTTAGCATAAGATGCTCTGGTCAGGATTATTGTTGCTGTTAATGTGTAACTAAACTCAGAACTTCATCTCTGCCATGAAAGATTAGCTACAGCATGATAACTTTTGTGAACAAAAAAAAAAATCTTCATTACAATTTATGGAAATCCTGAAAAAAAAAAAGTTTTAACTTGGTTTTACTTTCCAAGAAGCAATGAAAGGTGCTTTGCACACTTATTGCACATACGCAATCACAGTGGGTGATTACAGCTTCCCAGAACCCCCCCCCCCCCCCCCCCTCAGACCAGGGCCGGTGCAGTGTTTGGGGACAGGCTCAAGTTGAGACACCAGAATATCTGCAGGCATCCTGCAGCTCACAGCACTGCCCCCTTTCTTCCTTGCTACAGTTGACTTTGGATGCAGTGTATGTACAGAGCAGGGAGCAGCAGCGTGTGTACAGAGCATGGAGCAGCAGTGTGTGTGTACAGAGCATGGAGCAGCAGTGTGTGTGTACAGAGCATGGAGCAGCAGTGTGTGTGTACAGAGCATGGAGCAGCAGTGTGTGTACAGAGCATGGAGCAGCAGTGTGTGTACAGAGCATGGAGCAGCAGTGTGAGTACAGAGCATGGAGCAACAGTGTGTGTGTGTACAGAGTATGGAGCAGCGTGTGTACAGTGCATGGAGCAGCAGTGTGTGTGTACAGAGCATGGAGCAGCAGTGTGAGTACAGAGCATGGAGCAGCAATGTGAGTACAGAGCATGGAGCAGCGTGTGTACAGAGCATGGAGCAGCGTGTGTACAGAGCATGGAACAGAAGCTTGTGTACAGAGCATGGAGCAGCAGCGCGTGTACAGAGCATGGAGCAGCGTGTGTACAGAGCATGGAGCAGCGTGTGTACAGAGCATGGAGCAGCGTTTGTACAGTGCATGGAGCAGCAGCTTGTGTACAGAGCATGGAGCAGCAGTGTGTGTGTGTACAGAGCATGGAGCAGCATGTGTACAGTGCATGAAGCAGCAGAGTGTGTACAGAGCATGGAGCAGCAGTGTGTGTACAGAGCATGGAGCAGCGTGTGCACAGAGCATGGAGCAGCAGTGTGTGTGTACAGAGCATGGAGCCGCGTGTGTACAGAGCATGGAGCTGCGTTTGTACAGTGCATGGAGCAGCAGCATGTGTACAGAGCATTAAGCAGCAGCGTGTGTACAAAGCATGGAGCAGCAGTGTGTGTGTACAGAGCATGGAGCAGCATGTGTACAGAGCATGGAGCACCAGCATGTGTACATAACATGGAGCAGCAGCATGTGTACAGAGCATGGAGCAGCAGTGTGTGTACAGAGCATGGAGCAGCAGTGTGTGTACAGTGCATGGAGCAGCTCTGGGGAACTTAAGAGTCAGATGTGAGCACAGCCCTGTGCCCCTGCTGTGTGGATGCTTCACTTTCTCCTTCATTACCAATGTCGGCTGTCCTCATTATTATCTGTATCCAAACTGCTCCTGATCGATCCTGTTGTCGATCTGGAGCAGATCGGACATTTAGGAAACAATTGTCAGATCCTGCCAGTCGGACAGGAAATTGCATTGTATACCCAGCATGATGTCCTACCATATTATTATATAGAATTGTGCGTGGCTGACCGAGATCTTTCAGGAATCCCCCCCTGGAAATCCTGGGTTTGCCCCTGTTGCGGTCCGTTGCGGTGCGCCTGAAGTATTCAATCTGACGCAAGGGTTACAGTGTGTTACTGCAGGCGCTGCGCTTAATGCACAGAACCTGCTGTAATGGAATCTATCTGTGATGCATGTAGTAACGTAGAGTGCGGTGTGTTGCAGCGTGCAGACTCCGATCAACGAGAATCCCAGTGATGTACTTTCTGCCCAACAGGTAGTACGTCCCTGTTTGGGGGGGGGGGGGGGAGCGGTGCTATGCATATGAACCTGCCAGTGCATTCTGCTGCAGGGGCATGATTGGGTGCAGAGGGAGGATGCGGCAGGAGCATTGCATTCCATGGCAACGCAAAGCACATGTGTAAAATTGGCCTTAAAGAGGAACTCTAGTGAAAATAACATAATGAATAAAATTGCTTATTTTTTACAATATTTATTTACAGATTGTCATTGTAAAATCTTTCCTCTCCCTGATTTACATTCTGAAAATCATCACTGATGGTGACATTTTCAGTTCTGCCAGGTGACCTGTACGAAATGTTAGTTACTGAGAATTCTCTGCCAGAGGGAGATATCGCTTGCTTGGCAGTTGGAAAAAGCTGTTATTTCCCACAATGCAACAAGGTTCACAGACAACAAACTGTCAGGACCAAGGTCATGACATCACAGCATGGGAGGGGTTTCACCACAATATCAGCTGCACAGACCCCTCCTGATGATCTATTTGAGAGAAAGTAAAGATTTCTCATGGGAAAGGAGGTATCGGCTACTAATTTGGAATTGAGTTCAACGCTTGGTTACAGTTCCTCTTTAAACTCACTCCATGAAACACTCTATTTTCAGCAGCAGAAATGTTGGCGTCAGCAATAACTCAAAGCACACAATAAGTAAAGGAATTACAATAAGTAAAATAATAATCAGAGGACTCTCTTCTCTAACCCACAATAAAGCAGGTAGCGGATTGTCTTAGCAGGCAGGTCCCCCCGCTAATTAATTATTTCTTGAAAATAAATTACCTGGCGCGGATCGGAGCGGCGCGCGCCTCGAACAGGTGCTGCAATTCTCCGGATCCTCCACACACATATATTCCGTTTCACTGAATCCTGTAGCAATTTAATTTAGGTGCGCGCCGGTAATAGAAAGTCACAGAGAGTCTCTTTCATTAAGCTGCAGACATAGCAGGGGATGTATTGTCTTTCACACATGGCAGGCTGCGAGGCCTGTCACCGCACTTAATGTAAGACTGAATTATGTAAATATGTCTGAAGTACATAATGTGAGAATATCAATGTTTCTGCCTCTCTCAACACGAACCGCCAGCCTCTGACTAATCGCTACACCGACGGGTACAGAAATCATCAACGTGTACGACAGCTTCATTCTCCTCATAAGAGGTCAGGTGATCTCGCTGTAGCTCCGAACCCATCCATACAGGCGCACAATAATACACTCTGTGTTTCGTTAGTTCTACTTCTGTGCTCATTTGTGCTGCAAAAATTAAAGGGGGTTGTGTAACATCCAAAAATAAAAAATTGCCAAAAATAGTTAGTCCTTCCAAAACATATGTAAATTCTCTCACCCCCTTTTTTTTAAATTGGTCCCTAAATGTCCCTCATTTTTTAGTATTCTCACCAGGTCTGGGTGCCTTTGCAGTGCCAGCAGGATTGATAGAGGTTTATCCTTAGCTACAGTAACAAGCCTATCTCAGCATGCAAATAACAGAAAGCTTCCTGTTTTGGATAAGATAATAACCAGAAGTGAATTGAATCCCCTGCCCCCCTCCCTTTGAAGACTTTACACATACTTTACGAAAATCGATCGAAAAAATTGATTTAACCACTTCGCATCCAGACCTTGTTTTCCCCTTATTGACCAGAGCAGTTTAATCAGCAATAACTTCATCTGTACTTGTGCCACTTAAATTATCTATATTTCGTTTTTTTCAGGATAAACTAGACTTTCATTGGGGGATATTTTGTCCTGAGAATTTTTTTTTTCTGCGCATTTTAGCGGGAAAAAAGAGGGAAAACCGTTAAAATTGCATTACTTCTCAGGTTTTCTTCAATTCTAGTAAAAAATACAAAGTGCTACAGTAGGTAAAAGACATGCCATCAGTATTAAGTCCCCGAAGGATAGATAGCCAGATGTGTGCCCAGTATCAGACCTCCCCAGTATAGCCAGATGTGCCCCCCAATATCAGCACGGTGGCGTAGTGGTTAGCTCTCTCGCCTTGCAGCGCTGGGTCCCTGGTTCGAATCCCAGCCAGGGCACTATCTGCAAAGAGTTTGTATGTTCTCTCCGTGTCTGCATGGGTTTCCTCCGGGTACTCCGGTTTCCTCCCACATTCCAAAAACATACGGATAAGTTAATTGGCTCCCCCTAAAAAAATTGGCCCTAGACTACAGTACTTACACTACATAATATAGACATATGGCAATGGTAGGGATTAGATTGTGAGCTCCTTTGAGGGACAGTTAGTGACAAGATATATATATACACTGTACAGCGCTGCGTAATATGTCGGCGCTATATAAATACTAAATAATAATAATAATAATATTATAGCCAGATAAGTCCCCGCATTTGCGACCCCCCACATTTATATATACAGCTGTGTATCCCAATAAAGCCCCCCTCATTATAGCCAGATGTGTCCCCAGGATCAGTGCTCCCCATCATAGCCAGATGTTCCCCCAGGATTAGCGCCCCACCCCATTATTGCATATGTGCCCCCCAGCATTGTTATGTCCCTCAGGACCATCAGATGTGCCCCCCATTATGAAATCCCCTACCCCATTACCCTGATGGGCCCCAATAATAATTTCAACCCCCCCCCCCACTTCAGATTTGGAACCCCCACCCTCTTATGGGCAGCCAGATGTACCCCCCCCCCCTTTACCACTATGCCCCCCCCCCCCCCGTTAAAAAAAAAGCCCCTGCAAGATGAATATCTCACCTGAACTGGTTCCTGCGATCATCCTGCAGCTTCAGCCTCCATTCACCGCGGTGCACGCAGCCCTGTGATACCGAACACCGGGTCCCGGCTTGATGACGTCATCAAGCCGGGATCCAGATATTCAGCGTCACAGGGCTGAGTGAAGAGCGGTGCATGGAGGCTGGCGCTGCAGGATGATTGCAGGAACCAGTTCAGGTGAGATATTCATCTTGCAGGGGCTTTTTTAACATTCCGACCACGGAGGGGGAGAGATGAATGATCACGCTGTTTGCTACAGCGGTGATCATTCATCCGCGGGGGGGTCACTAATTGGCTACAAGGGAACATGTTCCCTTTTGCCAATTAGTAAGGCAGCTGACAGTGCCGGGGGGTGCGCTCTGAAGCGCACCTGTTCCTGCATAAGAGCGCTGCAAGCAGGTCAGTATATCTACGTCGCTGTAGCTTGGAGGGTGCCACAGCTGACGTAGATATACTGTAGTGGAGGGGAAAGTGGTTAAAAAAGGATTGGAAAATCGAAAAAAATCAATCGAAATTCAGAGCGGACATGTTGGAAATAATGGATCTGGCAGGTAAATCTGCCAGAGAATGTTTTTTTCTTATCATTTTCCATTCACTTCTTTGAGAAATTGACCAGAAAAACGATCGGAAGGAATATCGGACATGACGGAATTTATCTATCGGACTCAAAAACGTATAGTGTGTACCTAGCATTAAACTGAAAGAGATAAAACAGTGATTTAAGCATTACAAAGCCACCAATAACCAGTTTCATGCCTGCCCACAATCAGCACAAATACAAATTCCATCGGGTGTGGTTAGTGCTGCCTTTCTGCACATTTGTGCTGCAAAAATCAAGATTTCTGCTGCTTTGATTTAAAGATGATAATTTTTTTTATTTAGAAGAGGACATCACCGAGCCCCACTACAACAGCTAACAGACCTAAATCCAGTATAGTTGGTTAGTGATGAGTGTTTGCACGTTTGTGCTGCAGAAATCACTGTTCTATTTCCTTTAGTTTTGAAAGTATAAAAGTCGAAAGTTCACCCTAAACCTCTTTGGGTAAACTTTTAACCTGTATAGAAATTTGTAATATCTCCAAAAGCAGCAGAAGCACTTGAAATTACAGTGGTATGAAACTTAACACTTCTTCTTGGCACCAAAAGATTATTTACAGCAGAAAATCTACTACCATGGAAAAAAAATGTAGCAGAGCAGCTTTCAAACAGTTAAACATAACACTGTGTTCTTCAGTGGAAAGTTCCTTGCTTCAGTGGGCAGCTTCTGGGCCGCATCCCAAGAGGTGATAACATTATCTTTTGTCTACAATTCTTTATCTGCTACATTCCTAGCTGTGCTGAAAATAAACTCTTTTTGAGTCAGGATCTCTCCTGTAGCGTGTTCTGTCCGTCGCAGTGGAGCCGCAAACGGACAGTTCTGGCTTGTCTGCTTGCATTCGATTGTGCATTTGCAATAAGTCTCATTGTCATTTGCAATCACTCTGCAGTTCTGGGCATCTCAGGATGCTGTCACCATTCCACCAATTTCTTCGGATATCCTGCATGCATGTTATTACATAATACTGCATGTATTTCTTACGGGAGTCCTTTGCATTCACAGCCAGCTAGCAAACGGTAATCAAGCCAGCTCAGGATTGAGTGATTACCATTCAGCTGTGTGGAAATTTGCATACCTGCATCCATTGGTTGATGCCGGCATAAAAGTCTGCCTCCCATTTTAGACTTTGCCAGAAATAGCGGTCAGTATGCTGGTCTGCTGGGCACTTTGTCACTCTGTTATTATAGATCTGTTGATGTAGTTCAATGTGACCTTATTACTTGCTTTAATTGCTTTAGCTAGTTTCTTGATAAATATATATGCAGACTTGCTAATATATATTTATCCGTTAGTTGAGCCGTTTGTTATTTTTCTGTATTATTGCCTTGTTTCCATGCTTGATGGACGTTCGCTGCATCCGCGCTGGGTCAGTGAAGTCCATTATCCTGATAGCTTGGATTCTGCCATCACCACGTTGGTGGCTGGTAGTATTCCTGCTACTCTAGTTTCTGGGAACGTAACTATAGTCTGCTGTTGCTATTAGTTATGTTCTTTCCTGTAGTCTTGCCTGGGTGGATGCTTGCTGGTGACTGTTGTTAGCCTGCTTGCTCTGCTTCTGTGGATGTGACTGTGAGCTGCGGTTGCTACTAGTTATGCTCCAATCTATAGTCTTGTCTTGTACCTGTCTGAGTGCTTGCTATTGCTAAGGCAGCGCAACATCGCACTGCGCTGCCATTGTGTCTTATTTGTAGCGATATCTGAAGCCCAGAGCTGCAGTTGCTCTGGGCAAACTGTGTAGCCTCTTCCATTATTCAGCTTCCAGCCTTGTTGCTCTGGGTGGTCAAAGTATAACCCCCAGGCATTACATTCTGCTGTAGAAGCAGAGGGCCGAGAAGTGATCATACATACATACATACAGCAGCTATGCAATGACAGCTTTCAGAGCAGATAAACTGTACTTTGGGAACTTGTAATTTGTAAACAGGTAATATTATTGCAAAACCAAATATGGTAACTGTATGGGTACTAAAAAATAGAAATACACATTTTATTGAATGTTATGTCAGAGTCTTATTGTTTGCCATGCATTTTAGCCATGTGTGGCACTTTACTGAAGGGACTGCTTTTTTTCTCAACATAAGTGGACTTCTACAATTATGCCTAAATATTCTGGCTGTAATACCAGGATTATGCTGCTGGGGGCGACGAAAGTCGAATCTGTCGCTGCCGCTCCCGGTATCAGTAAAATAGGAGGGCTGGCTGCTGGAATAAAAAGCGGTTCATTTTCATTTTATGGTGGAAATCCCATTTCTGTTGAGTTGTTGTTTCCTGAATAGTAAAATTTAACGAGGCACAAAAAGATAACAGGATTGTAAAAATATGTTGTGAGCAGAGGATAATGTTTTGTGGAATAGTGGCAAAGTATGAGGTCCGTAAAGGGAATGATAATTTGGCGCTTCGCTACAAGTCTTGTGACCTTTTCCCAGCAGCGGATGATTGGACGGAGCAAAGTATTGCCAAGTCACCGTGAAACACACAGCGATGACTCAGCCTCATGGACAGTGAAATGAATAGACAGACTTGGGAAGAGCGGAATGTCTGAACGTTTTCTGTCCACCATCAGAACACACAGAACTGTGAAGGGCTTTATGATGTCTGCCAGAAGACGCAAGCCAAAACCAGAATAAACAGAGCAAGGTTTATACACTGATTGCATGGCTAAAGTGAAAACATTGCACAAAGGTTTGCTGTTATCTTATGGTCACTGTGTCTGGCTTCAATTTTATTTGTATCTTCTCTGTAATAGTTTTTTTGTTGTTGTTTGTTATATATAGAGGGAAAGTTGAGCCTGAGTCATAAATCGTGCCCGCCCCTTCCTGCCTCTGCTCTCATTGGCCAGCTCTCATCTCTAGTCACGTGATTAGGTTGGCAGGATGCACGAGTGCCAGTCTACAATTGGAATTTTTTTGAAGATTTAAAATTGATTACAACAGTGGAGAACTCCACAAAACCCAAAACAACCCCCAACCCAACCCTAACGCACCCCCAATGTGCATCATGTGATCCGGGGCAGAGAATCAAATCAGAATAGCAGGGGAGTACCCTATCATTGTACAGTAATTAGTGGATATTAATCAACAATATCGAAGTCATGAGAGGAGATATAATCAGACCATTGAAACCATACTTTGTCAAATTTCTTAGGGCATTTTCTGTTTAACTACTTGAGGACCGCAGGGTTAAACCCCCCTAGTGACCAGGCCATTTTTCTGTTAGTAGGCCACTGCAGCTTTATGGCCTCGCTGCAGGGCCGCTCAACTTAGCACACAAGTTATCCCTCCCGCTGATCCGCCTCCCCTCCCCGTGGTTATTTTTATATAAATAATTATGTTATTTTTTTATATATAAATTATGGAATTATTTTTTTACCTAACTCCCTCCCTCCCCCCAGCCAGCCAATCACGGCGATCGGCTGTCATAGGCTTCAGCCTATGAGAGCCGATCGCTCTCCTGTGTCACAGGAGGACAGCTGTGTCACATGTCTGTCCCCAGTACAGCGCTGCCTTAGATCACAGCGCTGTACAGCCTAATTAGATGGCAGTTTCGCCGTCTAACAGTCTCCCAGCGGCAAGCGGCGAGACTGAAGGGGGAGTGGAGCTCCGCCTTCCTAGCGGAGATGTGCACACGATCTCCTGCTAGCCCCATAGGCCGTTCACGCCAATCAGCGTGGAGCGGTCCTGGGGCTGCTGCCACGTTCACGGCAATTGGCGTGGAGTGGTCGGCTAGAGGTTAAGTATGTCAGCTCATACCATATCATAGCTTTATTGATTCGGTTAATCCAAGACATCCTAGAGGGAGATTGGTCAGAAAACCATTTTTGAAACAATTCTTTTCTAGCATATAGACAGAGTATCTTCACCAAAACCAGTCTACAATTAAAGGGAACCTGAAGTGAGAGGGATATGGTAGCCGACATATTTATTAAGGATACATGAGGCTAAATAAATGACTGCAGAAGTACTTACCTGGAGCTTCCTCTAGCCTAGCACTGTGTAAACTACGGCCCGCGGGCCGGGTATACTGTACATCCGGTCCACACTTAAAGCACTGTGGCGCAAGCTTCTGATCTGATGCAAGAGCAGGAGTGCGTTACCGCCGGCAACGCACAGAGCCTGCTGTAATGAAAGTCTGGTGAGGCAAGTGTAAACGATGGAGCACGGTGCGTTGTGGTGCGAAGACCAACAGTAATCCCAGTGACAAACTGTACTTCCTGTCCAGCGCTATGCATATGACCGTGTCGGCGGCACTCTGCCACAGGGTCATATGATTGATGTTTTTTGGGTTGCGCTGCAGTAGCGATGCAAAAACAAATGTAAAATTGGCCTTAAAACCACTGGAAATAATTCTAATAATTCTGAATATATATATATATATATATATATATATATATATATATATATATATATATATATATATATATATATATATATATAATATTATATTAAGCACAATAATAGTTTATATTAATTATGCAGAATAATAAATAAAGCCAATTTACTGAAATACTTGCATGCTTTTCATTTTAATATGAATGATAGCTTTGCTGCAAACCATTAATCTGAAACCGTTGGAAATAACTCTTAATTGCGGCTGCCAATCTGCGGTAATCAGGCCCCGTTTAAGCTGCTAGTTTAGTAATGTTTTCCCTGTCTGTTTTTATATGATTTTTTTTTATATATATAAATGTTCCCGATCATCATCTTATAAGCATGTTTACCTGTCTGCCACTAATTACATTTACAGCGAGATCTCCTGGAATATCATCTGCGCCTCCAAATGACTAGTGCTCAGTTGGCTGCACACTCCGTAGCTAATGATTAAATTCTGAAAGCAATCAGGGCGAGCTGGCGGTAGGGAACGTGCGGTTATCACTGCGGGCCGGATAAAAATGTGCCTGTTGATACGCCTGTCCTATTAAAGCGCGCTGTATGTTTATACCCAAGAACAAATGTTAATAGAATTCAGCTGATCTCGCCTTCCAAGCTGTGCAAATGTTACATTGTCTTACAAGCAGTGTTTTGTTTGCCGCTCTTTGTCTTGCACCTTAAACTCTCCTTTTTTACAAGATCCGAGACATATTGACATTTTGATAACACAACGGACAAATCGTTTGTTGGCCGGATTTGATTATGGTGTGCAAACACTGCCCAGGATGATTTCACCCGCTGACATATGACTCAATGTATGATACAATCATACAATGGATGTGAAAGCAGCAGGGGCTACTAATCCAGGAAAAAAAAAACACATAAGTAGATAAATACTTGTTCTACTTACATAACATATGTCTTGCACTGCCCACGTTTTGATTTTTGTGAATTTTATATAGTAAATAAAGAGAAAACTGTTTCAGGCATTATCCATCTTTACCTCCTCTGAAGCCCATTCTGATGTAATTTCCTCCCTCAGGCCGGATCCACACTATAAGCGCTTTTAGGAGTGCTTTGTGATTGATTAGCGCTTTCTGAGCACTTTTTAAAAATCTCTCCCTTTTTTCTTTTAAAATTTTCTATGCGATTTTTACCGCGATTTTAATGAAAGTGAATGGGAGAAGTTTTTAAAAAGAGCTAATCAACCACAAAGCGCTCAGAAAAGCGCTTATAGTGTGGATCTGGTTTTAGGGCTGGTTCAGACGGACGTTTGCAGAGCGTTTACAGCCAGCGTTCAGGGCTTGGTGTTAAACGCTCCCATTCAAGTGAATGGGAGCGTTTGTACCAAGCTTTCAAGCGCGTTTACACAAACGCGGCGTTTGGGTCCCGATTTTCCCTGGCGTTCAAGGAGCCCCTGGAAGCTACATGTAGCTTTCAGGGGAGGTTAACCGCGACGGCTAATGTCCCTCTAGGGGAAGAAAAAACGCGACCGCATCCAAACGCACACGAACGCTGCTAAACGCGACGCCAACGAACGCAACGCCTCCAAACGTCCATCTGAACCAGCCCTTACTCTTTTTATCTCCTAGAAACTGCACTGTCATATCTAGATTGCTTTGTAAACACAGGATAGATCATATTTCAGCAGCTTCTGCAGAGGGGTGAGGTGTATTTCCTTTCTCAGCCTCCTGTCACACTGAACTGCCCTCAGGCAATCCTTGAGGAGCAGGACTGTGGGAGCGGAGATAACAAGCTTATCTTTCATCAGCAATGTACCAGAATAGAGCCAGGCTGACTGAGATAAGATTCATTACAGCAGACACATTTGTGATTATATTGGAGTGCTTGCAATAAAGAGTCAGGATGTAGACTACATAATAAACACAGAGCAGTGGGTAAATGGAATTTAATTTTATGGCTGACAATCCCGCTTTAAAGTAACCCTGGAGTGAATCACTGCATATGAAACCACTGTTCTATCCAAAGACAGCATTCAGTTATAGCACTAAAGGTGTTTATTTATGTATTTATTTATTTACCCCATGAGGACCTTTTCTTTTGTCCAGCCCTATGAAAATTCTGCAATTCAAACCAACTACTGTACTGAGTAGTCACAGCTGACCCCCACAGGTTCATCCCTCATCCCTCCCTTTTGATGACTCATGCTGTCCAGGTGTAGAAAAGACAGCATCAGAAGGGAATGTGTA
This sequence comes from Hyperolius riggenbachi, assembly GCF_040937935.1. NCBI lineage: Eukaryota > Metazoa > Chordata > Amphibia > Anura > Hyperoliidae > Hyperolius > Hyperolius riggenbachi. Next base: position 278,162,062 of record NC_090652.1, on the reverse strand, counting down.
AAAGGGGCTTATGTAAGAGTCAATATAAACAGGCCTCTACAGACGATTGCCATCTAGTTTGCATATGTGGTTTAACAACTTTACCCCCGCGCGTACGTATTTCTCCGCCCCTTTTTCCATCCTTTAAAAACCAGGGACGGAGAAACACGTACTTTCCGCGTTCCCGACGCTGCCCGCGCTCCCGCTAGTAAACACGCCGCCCGCCGCTAGTAAACACGCCGCCGCCCGCTCGCCCAGAGATCAATGAACGGGAAAATCCACGTGTCCAGCCTCCTTATTCTTCCTCCAAGCTTCCGGAAGGAAGCTTGGAGGTCGCATTAAAACAAAAAGTTACTGTGGCCATCTTGTGGCCAAATAGTAAACTACACCCTACACATTTTTCACATACAAATAAATGACTTTTACACATAAAATTAACTCATTACCTCCCACACTCCCCATTTTTTTTTTTTTTTGTAATTAAAAAAAAATTAAAAAATTTACAATTAAAAAAAATACATAAATAGTTACCTTAGGGACTGAACTTTTTAAATATTTATGTCAAGAGGGTATAACACTGTTACTTTATAAACTATGGGCTTGTAATTAGGGATGGACGCAAAACTGAAAAAAATGCACCTTTATTTCCAAATAAAATATTGGCGCCAAACATTGTGATAGGGACATAATTTAAATGGTTTTATAACCGGGACAAAAGGGCAAATACGTTTCATGGGTTTTAATTACAGTAGCATGCATTATTTAAAAACTATAATGGCCGAAAACTGAAAAATAATTATATTTTCCCCCACATTTTTCCTATTTTCCCATTAAAACACATTTAGAAAAAAATAATTCTTGGCATAATGTCCCACCTAAAGAAAGTCTAATTGGTGGCGAAAAAAACAAGATATAGTTCATTTCATTGCGATAAGTAATAATAAAGTTATAGACGAATGAATGGAAGGAGCGCTGAAAGGTGAAAATTGCTCTGGTGCTCAGGGGGTAAAACCCCTCAGTGGTGAAGTGGTTAATTGATGCTTACTTTAGGTTGACTGCCTCAGGTTCACTGGCCCAATATCTGTCACTAGTCCCCATGGATGCTGATAACTGTGTTACCTGGGTTACCCCCTCCACAGCCCAGTCTACAGCTCTGTAAGCACGACGTAACTGTGCAAGATTACCTCTCTCCTTGAAGAGAATGTTGCATGGGTATGCAAAGCTGAGGGTGGGCTATAGAGCAGGAGGATGAGTTGTGGAGGAGGTAGCCCTGGCTCCAAACGGAGGTGTTCTACAATGGGGGTGGTGCCCTCACATTATTTGGCGTTGAATGGGCGGAGCGGGGAGAAGAGAAGCATATGGTGGCTGACATTGCCTTTTAAATACCTGGCAGTCCTTCTGATCTCTCACATTGCAGTTGTGTCTGAATCACACAAGCATGCGACTAATCCAGTCAGACTTCAGTCAGAGCACCTGATCTGCATGCTTGCATCGAATCAGATGCAAATTGGTGCTGCCAAAAGCATGCTTGACCGACTGTGCAACCAATTTCAAGCCAAAATTGGTCCCATGTATCGATTGAATAATCGCAGACGAACGCGACGGAAACCCCTGGCAGTATGTGCCGGCAACCCCATACAGTGCAAACATGGAAGAGGAGTCTGGACTAGAGATGTCGCAAACCTCGGATTTTCGGTTCGTGAACTTCCGCAAAATGTTTGCGAATCAGCGAACTTTGCGAACCGCCATAGACTTCAATTGGCAGGCAAACTTGAAAAACTACAAACACTGTTTCTGGCCACAAAAGTGATGGAAAAGATGTTTCAAGGAGTCTCACACCTGGAGGGGGGCATGGCAGAGTGGGATACATGCCCAAAGTCCCGGGGAAAATTACAGATTTGACGCAGAGCAGGGTTATAATCCCTAAAAGGCAGAAATCACATTGCATTCCTAAATTGGAGGCCTAAAGTGCTTGATAACATCTTGCGTGTGTATACATGGATCAGGGAGTGTAATTAGTGTACTGCTTCATACTGACAGACCAAACTCACTGTGTAACGCACTGCAAACAGCTGTTTGTGTAGTGATGGCCGTGCTGGACTGGTGAGCACTGATGACATGGCGAGATTGCTCTTCCTCAGTGATGTCAGGTAATGTCTGACTGCCTTATCGACTTTCGATGGTTCTTTCTCTACCATTGTTTAAGCTTACATTAATTTTTTTAAATTACTTTTTTTGCTGTCTGTTCAGTACCTTCAACGAGAATCTGTTATGGAGGGCAAGTCTACCATTCATTCAAGTGTGTGATAAACTTTCCATATTACTTTCTCAGTACCATGGTGACCACGGGTATTGGCCGGGGAATCTGGGTTCGATTCCGGTCCGGAGTGGGATCCTGAGAAACGGCTACCACCACACATCCAAGGAAGGACCCAATGTGCTGTATATGTAATGTACCTGCCCTGACCGTGCTTTGCAGACCAGGCATCCGTGGTCAGATGGACCCTTGACCCAACGCTGTGTGCCAGAGATGACACCACTTGCCTTTCAACATAACGGTACAGTTTGGGTATCGCCTTTTTAGAAAAATAATTGCGGCCTGGTATCTTCCACTGCGGTGTCCCAATCGCCACAAATTTCCGGAAGGCCTCAGAGTCCACCAGCTGGTATGGTAACAGCTAGCGAGCTAACGGTTCCGCCAAGCTAGCTGTCAGACGCTGGTCAAGGGGGTGACTGGCAGACATTGGCTTCTTCCGCTCAAAGATTTCCTTAACGGACACCTGGCTGCTGCTGTGGGCAAAGGAACAGGAACAGCTACCACCACACATCCAAGGAAGACAGCAGGCATGGCATGCAAGTCCCGACTCAGGGAGGTAGTGACGAAAAATAACAATACAGGAGGACTCTTTTGGGGCCCTGCTGTATAATGATGAGATGAATACACTTGAAATCCTTTAATAACAATCTGTTATGGAGGGCAAGTCTGCCATCCATTCAAGTGAAAGGTATGCACTGACTGCCAGGTATAATAAAATGTGCAGTCACAGATGCAGTGAAAGTTATGCACTGACTGGTATAATAATACAATGTGCAGTCACACAGATGCAGTGAAAGGTATGCAGTGACTGCAAACAGCTGTTTGTGTAGTGATGGCCGTGCTGGACTGGTGCGCACGATGGCGAGAGTGCAGGTGATGGCGGCTTTCCAGCCCATATGGTCGGGCTGAGGTAGCTCAATGACAGAACAACAGTGACTGTCCAGCTGGTCGAATTTGGTCTGTCCACAATGAGGCAACGACCTTATTATCTTGGGTGTGCCCCCCAACACACTCAAATACCCGGTCATTGCTTCATTGTGATACGCAAGCCCCTTCACCGCGGCAAGGTAACGATCACGAAGGGGAATTGACAAATGCACATGCCTTTTGTTGTTGCAGCTGCAGTGCAGCCAGAAAAATTAGGCAGTCATGTACACGCACCAGAAAAATTATTATAGCGCCCACTGCTAGCAGCGGCCTTAAAAATTCAGGAATCCACCTGGAGTCCTGGACCCTGTTGATGGTGGCGGAGAAGGCAGTCAAGCGGCCTGCAGGCAGAGATGCTGTGTGGGGACCGACTTAGTTTTGGGGCAGGCAGTCGCACGGCGTGCTGGAAAAGATGGTTTGTGTGGGGACTGACTTATGCTGGGAATACACGGTTAGATTCGGCGGCTCGATTAGCCGCCGGATCGACTCCCGCCGCATCCCTGCACGTCCCCGCGCCCACCCGGATCGATTCCCGCTCGTCCCCGCGGGCGCTTCCTTATCTTCCTTCGATTTCCGCTATTGTCCGTCCGCCCGCGGGTATCGAGCGGGGAACCAATCCGCACAGTAATCGGACCTGTCGGAAATTATCAATCAAGCCATCAGCGGCTCGATTGATAACAAACTATCTAACCGTGTATTCCCAGCATAAGTCTTCGGGCAGGCCTGAGCGTGCTTTGCAGACCAGGCATCCGTGGTCAGATGGACCCTTGACCCAACGCTGTGTGCCAGAGATGACACCACTTGCCTTTCTACATCACGGTACAGTTTGGGTATCGCCTTTTTTGAGAAATAATTGCGGCCTGGTATCTTCCACTGTGGTGTGTGGCTTTGCTTTTGTGTGCTGCTTTTCCTCAGGTGGTCATCCCATTGCAGTTTGTGCTTTTTCATCATGTGCCTTCATAAGGCAGTTGTCCCTACGTGGGTCTTGGTCTTTCCACGGCTCAATTTTTGGCGGCCGAGAGTACAGACACACACAAAAATTTCCACACCACTGAGCCCTGGGGTGATGGCACTTTGGTGATGGCTGTCGACTGAGTGTTAAGTGGGGTGCCAGAATCAGAGCAGGAGAAGGAAGATATGTCACACTTCCGTACAGACGCTGAGGAAGATGAGGTGTTCTGTGGTAAATAGTCAACTACGTCCTGACAATATTGGGGGTTGATGGATTGTGCCTTCTTCTGAACACTGTACTTTGGTCGAGGGGCGTACGAAATCATGACAGCACGACCTCGAACAGACCTGCTGGGTGGCCTGCCTCTGCCTGTTGTTTTGTCCAAATTGGGGGGGATGAAGTGAAAGGTATGCACTGACTTCACTAATACAATGTGCAGTCACACAGGTGCAGTGAAAGGTATGCAGTGACTGCTGGTATAGCAATGTGCAGTCACACAGGTGCAGTGAAAGGTATGCAGTGACTGCTGGTATTCACACAGGTACAGTAAAAAGGTAGCAGTGAAATGTATGCAGTGAAATGTATGCAGCGACTGCTATATAAAACAGCGTGCGGTCACACAGATGCAGTGAAATGTATGCAGTGACTGCTATATAAAACAGCGTGCGGTCACACAGGTGCAGTGAAAAGTATGCAGTGACTGGTATTATAATACAATTTGCAGCAGTCACACTAGGCACTGAATGTGCTGGGCCTGGCACAGTATAGCAATTAGCAAGAACCAGCTGCGACAGACAGGGCTGTATATGCAGTGTCAGTGGCACACACACACAAAAAAAAAAACACATCACAAGAACATTAGCTGTCAAAAGAGCTGTTTTGGTGGTGCTTTTCAGCAACAAATATCAGCTAGGAGCAAGCTAACAAGAGCCTAACTAAGCTTTCCCTATGTCTGCAGCAACCTCTCTCCCTTCTCTCACTAATACAGCAGCACTCAGAGTGAGAACATGGCCGACGCTGCTGCCTTATATAAGGGGGGAGGGAAGGGGGCTCCAGGAGGGACTGCAGCCTGATTGGCTGCCATGTGTCTGCTAACAGAGATGTAGAGGGTCATAGTTTAGCCCAATGATGTAGTATAGGGGGCGGGTCGAACTCGCATAAAGTTCGCAGTTCGCCCTGAACGCGAACCCCCAATGTTCACGCAAATAAGTTCCGTTCGGGCCATGTGTAGTCCGGACACAGCGGGAGAGAGGTAAAGTGTTAATGCAGGGACACGGGTGCATTTACACTAGGGGGAACAGCAGCCGGAGGCGGCGGATGTGTTATCACATGGGATGATTGCGGGAATTGGTCTGCTGTTGTATGAGCAGGCAGATCAGATTTGATCAGAGAGAGATCTGTCTCTTGGTCGTTCTGCCCACACATCATCTGATGTATGAGCCCCTTTATCAGAGACAGAGGATCAGTGGGGCAGCCTGGCAATTTGTATTAATTAAAAATAAATAAGTATGTCAGCTTCCATATTCCTCTCACTTCAGGTGTCCTTTAAATTACACTGTCTTTTTGAAATAGCCTAGGGGGAGGAGGGGAGGGGGGCAGCTGACAGGGACAAGTAAAATGAAAAAGACACTTGATTTCTTGACACATGAAGTGACATTCTGGAGCACCAGAAGCTGCGTAGCATGAAGTGCGTCTCTCATGGCGGCATTCCCGAGCCTCTCCGCGCGCCGCTGCTGATGCTGATTACTTGAGTGGCTCAAGTTGTTAAGAAAACTTTGGAAATGAATCTGCTTGTTAAGTGATTGCCTAGAGATGTTACAGTGCAGCTGGGAATTAATTTAATTAGATTACAGCAACCCGATTAGATAGGCATATTCGGTGTGTTAGCTCTCGTGTTACCCCATTTCCCATAAAACAACAGCACGCCTAGAATTCATTTACCCATCTGAAAAATGTTGTCTTTTAATTATTTGATGTGATGAATTACAAGACCTGCAACCATTACAAAGCCCTTTACGGCCGGATGACGATGACACGCGGGAGGCGCGGTTTCATTAGCGGTTTTCCCCCTGTTGGATCGCTCGCTATTGGGGTTGCTGCGCTTCCGCACACATCTCGAATAAAGCAGCTTATTTTAAAGTGGACCTGAGCTCAGACCTCCTCTCTGCTCTAAAAGATAAGCAACAGCATAATAACCTTTAAAGGGACACTTAAGTCAAACAAAAAAAATGAGTTTTACTCACCTAGAGCTTCCTGCAGCTGTCCGGTGCCCTCGCCGTCTCCCTCCGATCCTCCTGGCCCCGCCAGCAGCCACTTCCTGTTTCGGTGACAGGAGCTGACAGGCTGGGGACGCGAGTGATTCTTCGCGTTCCTAGACACATTAGCACCCTCTATGCTGCTATATGGTATATGATATATGCTACAGCAGCATAGATGGCGCTATTGTGGCCAGGAACGCGAAGAATCACTCGCGTCCCCAGCCTGTCAGCTCCTGTCACCGAAACAGGAAGTGGCTGCCGGCGGGGCCAGGAGGATCGGAGGGAGACGGCGAGGGCACCGGACAGCTGCAGGGGGCTATTGGAAGCCCTAGGTGAGTAAAACTCATTTTTTTGTTTGACTTAAGTGTCCCTTTAAGGAAAAAATATTTCTTTGTTAGGGCTCGTTCACACTAGAGGCGTTTTGTGAATTTTTTAAGCGCTGGGCTGGCGTTTTTTTTAAAATCGCCCTGAAAACGCTTGTGCAATGATTCTCTATGAGAGCGTTCACATCTGAGAGGTTCGTTTCCGATTGCGTCAGGGAGTGAATTAAAAAAACGCTCGGGAAAAGCGCTTACAAAAGCGCTTTTCACATAAATGCAATGCTCACCCAAGCGCTGGGAATCGGAAAAAAAATTGCATCAAAAAAAGACCAACCCAAACGCTAATGCAAGCGGAACGCAATGTGAAGGAGGCCTTACAGCTGATACAAATCCTGCAATAAATCTGCAGTGTGTCTACTTCCTGCTTTCATGGAAGCAGCCATATTGTTAACATCCTGTGCTTACCAATTACCTCTCTGCCATGGCAGTCAGCTGACACCGCGGAGGGATCAAATTACAATTTGGGATTAGTCACAGATGAGGGGGAATTAGACAGGCTAAACTCTCAAAATACTTTCTTTGTGTTTTCCTTCTGTCCTGTGCAAGAGTTCAGGTCCACTTTAACCCCCCTGGCGTTCTGGACGAGCTGGGCTCGTCCAGAGACGCCGGAGGTCGCCGCTCAGGCCCCGCTGGGCCGATTTGAATACTTTTTTTTAAAAAACACGCAGCAAGCACTTTGCTTGCTGCGTGTTGCTCCTGATCGCCGCCGATCCGCCGCTAACCGCCACGATGCAACCTGCCCCCCCCCCATAACCCGTGCGCTGCCTGCCATGCAGCGCTGAGGGGTGGATCGGGACTCCCTATGACGTCGATGACGTCACGATGATCGTCACCATGGTGACGGGGGAAGCCCTCCTGGAAATCCCGTTCAGAACGGGATTTCGAGACGGGTGATTGCGCCGGCGGTGATCGGAGGGGTGGGAGGGACGCCGCAGGGAAGGGGGAATCATGTAGCTAGCGCTAGGCTAGCTACATGATAAATTTAAAAAATTTTAGCAAGAAACTTTCCCGCGGCCGCAGGGCAGCGGGAATCAGAATGCCAGGCAGGTTAAAAAGAATTTGGGTTTAGTGGAAAAACAGGATATTCTTATAAAATGGAGTGTGAAGGAGGAAGTCATTAAATCTAACTAAAGCAAGAGCGAATTCTGCGCGCAGCCTCCATTTACTCCCTTAATTAAAATCCTAGTTCAGGCTTAACTTTCATGTGCAGTTAATAATACCTCGTTGTAAATGTATCCTCTGTTGAAAAAAGTTTTGTAAAAAAAAAATTGCACTTTTTGTAAAAAATAGAATAAAGGAAAATACCCGCCGGACAAGTTTATAGATCCTCAGCACCTGACAGATGCCTACTTATGCCCACTCTGCCTTTAAGCTACTTTCACACTGGCGCGTTGCAGTGCTATGAGTCGGACAAAATAATTAACTAACACAATGCAGTTATTTTGTAGGGCTGTATTCACACTGTGCACGTTGCATAACGCACGCGTTATAATGTGTGTAAACTGCAATGGAGAATGTGCACGTTATACTATACTCATTACTTTAAAGCCTGCATGCAGTGAGTTAGAATGACACGATCTGTTGCAATGCAGAGATGAACAAGCCTATTATTAATATATTATTATTATTGGTTTATAAAGTTCCAACATATTGTACGGGACTGTACAAAGTAGGAAATAAATATCAGGAACATATACAATGGTAATATATAGACCCCCCTTCAATGCTTCCCTTTACAGAAGGTAGAGAAGCGGCCAGAGGGTAGGGAACATGCCAGACTCACCTCTTCCGGGTTCCATGGAGCCACAGTCTTCTCTGTTGCAGCACCGCTCACTCTACTTGCGCTAATCAGGATGTTGGATGAGCGGCGCTGCAAAAGAGGAGACTGGAGCTCCATAGCATGGAACCTGGAAGAGGTGAGTCCGGCGTGTTCCCTGCCTGTTGCTCTATTTGGATGGGGGACAGCTGAAGAGGGCCTCGAGGTGAGTTGGGCCTCCCTCCCCACGGCTGTGTGTGTGTCACTGCTCCACCTCCAGGCTACCTATACTGGAGGCACCTATACCTGGCTACATTTACATCGGACACCTATACCTGGCTACTTATACTGGGGGCTCCTATACCTATACTGGGGGCACTTACACCTGACTACCTATACTGGGGGCACCTATACCTGGCTTCTTGTACTAGGGGCACCTACCTAGCTACTTACCTATACTGGGGGCACCTAACCAGCTACCTACCTATACTGGGGGCGCCTATACCTGGCTACCTATACTGGGGGCACCTACACCTGGCTACCTATACTGGGGGCACCTACACCTGGCTACCTATACTGGGGGCACCTACACTTGGCTACCTATACTGGGGGCACCTATACCAGACTACCTATATTGTGGGCACCTATACCAGGCTACCTATATTGGGGGCACCTATACCTGGCTTCCTATACTAGGGGCAACTATACATGGCTTCCTATACAGGGGGCACTTATTTCAGGCTGCCTAGTATACAGGGAAAACCTATACCAGGCTGCTTATACTGGGTGCACCTATACCAGGCTGCCAATACTGAGGGCACCTATACCAACCTGCCTATACAGGGGGCACCTATACCTGGCTACCTATGCAGGGGGCACCTATACCGGGCTAACTATACTGGGTGCACCTAATCCAAGCTACCTATGCTGTAGGCACCTATACCTGGCTACCATTACTATAAGTTTTGTTTTTTTTTAAATCCAGCCTGGCCGGCCTTTCCAACTTCTGTTGGGAGGGGGGAATCCAGAGTTTTGCAGGGGGGGGCAGTGATTTTGACTTACGCCCTTGGCGGCAATAGAAGTCGTCTTAACCTCCTCTACAGTTTACAGGTCACATGACATGAGACTGAAGCCACATGGTGATTGGCTGGCTGCACTGCACTTGCACACTGAAGAGGAAGTGAAGAGGGACCTGTGTGGCCGCCAGGAGCAGATAATGTATAATGCGCTTCTCTGCTGCACGCTATAGCTGCTCACAGCTTTCTTTACCTTGCCATATGCTTTGAGTAAACAGAAGAAAACCACTTTACAAATATCGACTCATTTCATTACAAAAAAAAAAAAAATTAAAACTTGCTGAACTATTTAAAAATAGCCTCAGGGGTCCACACACCACTTCAGGAACACACAGTACCCCTCCGCTAAGTTATAATTTCATTACATCAATACAGGAGGGGCCTTAATCAGTATACATTGTTACAGTCAAATGTTTCAACATCTGCTGTTGTCAATATGATGTAATTAAGAGATGCTGACTAGAGTCGCTCCAAGGCCAGCTAAACAATATCCCTCTCAGCATAAGCTAAATGGAATTCAAGTTGTTACACTATAATGATTCTCTGTAGCTGAATGTAAGTTACAATGTTCACATCAAGTAGATTACAAATCAGTTAAAGAGAATCTGAAGCCTAAAAAAATATCTTTTTACTAGGCTGTCCTGTTCAGCAATAAGGCCATAGCTGAAATGCCACATCCCCGCTGCAGAACGATCAATTAATACCCCCCAAATCCCCGAGGCAAAATTCTGGGCTCCTTCTGGGTAGAGGCAGAGCTTTGCGCTATAGCCTTGCCTCCAGCCCAGTCAATCTCCGCGGATGTCCGCCTCTCCCCGCCCTTTTCTCAGTGAAAGAAGACTAAGAGGGGCGGGAGGAGGCGGAGATTGACGCAAGCAGAGGCAGAGCTACTGCACAAAGCTCTGCCTCTACCAGGAAGGAGCCCAGAATTTTGCCCTGGGATTTTGGGGGTATTAATTGATCATTCTGCGTGGGAATGCAGCGTTTTAGCTATGGCCTTATTGCTGAACAGGACTGCCTAGTAAAAAGAGATCTTTTTTAGGCTTCATACTCTCTTTAAATAGTATAGTAAGATCATAATGAACCAAAGTGTGACCACCAATATAAGGCCAGGCCAGGGCCGGATTTGTGGAAAGAGCAGTGGGCACAAAGGCCCGGGCTTGAAACAGCTGTCTGCACAAAAGAGCATACAGTTTTTTAAGGCTGGAGGGGTAAAGGACCACTCAAGCAAAAACAGTAGGTAAGTAAAATCTGACAGAACCGACAGGTTTTGGACTAGTCCATCTCCTTATGGGGTTTTCAGGATTTTTTTCATATTCAAAAGCATTTTCTGAACAGCAGTTTAACAGCCAAAATAGTAAAATACCAGGCAGCCTACCCTACTGGCTTGCACATAATTTTTTTTCAGTTAAACTTAGTACTTCTGTTCAGGAAATGCTTTTGAAAACCCTAAAAAATCACCCACGAGGAGATGAACTTGTCCAAAACCTGTCGGTTCTGTCAGATATGAATTTCCTCACTGGAGTGAAGTGGTCTTTTAAGTTGGCCAAACATTACTCTACGTATGGCCAGATCGACCATTAGATAGATCCCACTCTGATCTAATCTGTTCAGAGAGAGATCTATCGCCTGCCCACACACTGCACAGCAATTTCCAATAGATTTCAGCATAAAATTGATTGGAAATTGTGATGCTGCCGTCCAAGTGTATGTGTGTACCCTGTGTGCAGAGTTGAAGGCTCACCTGTCCCCTGCTGGGAATCCTAGTGTCCGGCGTCACAGCAAGTGCCTGTACCACGAGTCGCCTGGTGCCACGTGGTACAGGTGCTTGTGACACTGGACATCGGAGGAGGCCAGGATTCACAGCGGTGGACAGGTGAGCCTTCAACTCTGCAATTGGTCTGCAGTATTGAGTAATATATGGACACTGTTGGGGATAGACAAAGCAAGTTGATACTTACCTTGATTTGTGCCAACTGACCTTAGCCATGGCTGCTTAGTGTAGTGGCCAGCTCTCTGGCAGCCTTAGTGCTCAGGCCCGGATTTACATCACAGGAGCCTATAGGCGCAGATGTCCTGGCACCTTAGACTTCACCCTCCGTGAACAAGCAAGTCTGCTGGCTGGCCCAGCTGTCACTTCTCCCCTACTTCCCTTGCCCATCATAGGTAGCTACAGGTGCCCCATAGCATTAGGTAACCAGAGTTATCCTAGGTATTAAAGAGACTCTGAATCGAAAAAAAAATATGATATAATGAATTGGTTGTGTACTATGAATAATTACTAGAAGATTAGCAGCAAAGAAAATATTCTCATACTTTTATTTTCAGGTATATAGTGTTTTTTCTAACATTGCATTATTCTATAATATGTGCAGATTACACAACACTCAACATTCAAAATGAGTCTTTCAGAGCAGTCTGTGAAGTAATGACCTCTCCTCTAGCAGAGGAAAAGTAAACAGTTCGCTTACAGTTGAGATAATAAAAGTCAGATAACAGCCCTCTCCAGGACTAACTAATGCTGGATACACACGGTGCGTTCGCGCACTCGATTTCCCGCTCGATTCCCGTCGGTTCCCGTTGATTCGTTTATTTCCAACATGTCCGATTTGGATTTCGATGGATCGTTAGGTCGATTCGCATGCAAAGTATGCTGAATCGACCTAACGATCCATCGAAATCCAAATCGGACATGTTGGAAATAAACGAATCGACGGGAAAATCGAGTGCGCGAACGCACCGTGTGTATCCAGCATTGGTCGGAGAGCTTAATGGCTTGTTTGCATAGAGATAACAACTGGAGTTTCTCAACTCTTCCTGTACTGGAAACAATTAGACTGATGTATCTGATCTTAATGTTTTATTTCTTAGCTGTACTACACATACAAATCATAATATCATAATTTTTTTTCCGCTTCAGTGTCTCTTTAAGTAGCTGGAGGTGCCCCAAAGTATAAGGTAGCAGGGGCGTAACTAGACCCCTGCAAAAATGATAGTATTAAGCCCCCTTGGTCTCCGAACCCCATACGGGTCATGTGATCGGTGAGGCGGTGAATAGAAGCAGAGATTGTTCTGCTGTGAAGCAGCATCTGGAAGCAGGAAAAAATTGCACACGGTTTATGTGAGCGAACAGGGAGGGTTTTTTGCTAATTGGCAGCACTTGCGGTTGGGGAGAGGGATGAGGAGGAAAGGCTCCCAAAGCCTCTGGGCCCCCCTGCAATGGCAGGGGTTGCAGGGGTGATTGCTACGCCCATGTTAGGGAGCTTGAGGAACCACGGTATTAAAGGGACACTTAAGTCAAACAAAAAAAATGAGTTTTACTCACCTGGGGCTTCCAATAGCCCCCTGCAGCTGTCCGGTGCCCTCGCCATCTCCCTCCGATCCTCCTGGTCCCGCCAGCAGCCACTTCCTGTTTCGGTGACAGGAGCTGACAGGCTGGGGACGCGAGTGATTCTTCGCATTCCCAGACACATTAGCACCCTCTTTGCTGCTATATGGTATATGATATATGCTATAGCAGCATAGATGGCGCTATTGCGGCCAGGAACGCGAAGGATCACTCGCGTCCCCAGCCTGTCAGCTCCTGTCACCGAAACAGGAAGTGGCTGCCGGCGGGGCCAGGAGGATCGGAGGGAGATGGCGAGGGCACCGGACAGCTGCAGCGGGCTATTGGAAACCCCAGGTGAGTAGAACTCATTTTTTTTGTTTGACTTAAGTGTCCCTTTAAGTAGATAGAGGTGCCCCCGATGAAGGGAGATCTGGCCAGTGGAATGTCGAGACCCGTGTGAGTGACCTCTCATTCAAAGTTGCTCAAATCCAAATTCGGGAGATACCCGGATAGTTCTATCCGCATATCTCCCAGTAAACCTGTGCGGGGTGGGCAGGGGGGGTCAATCTTACCTGTATGACGTCTTCTTCGGTCCGTCCCTGGAGCCTCCCACGATGCGTTCCTTGCGCTGGTCACGTGACTACAAACACTTCCTCCTTCAACCTGGAAGGAGGAAGTGTTTGTAGTTACGTGACCGGCGCATGGACCACATCATGGGAGGCACCAGGGACGGACCGAAGAAGACGTCATACAGGTAAGATTGACCCCCCCGTCCAGCCCACACAGGTTTACTGGGAGATATCCGGATAGAACTATCCGGGAATCTCCCGAATTCGGATTTGAGCAACTCTGCTCTCATTTACGCTCCGCTTGGGACTCTTGACAAGGCGGGAGGGAGGCATTTGGGGAGGGAAGTGAACCCCTTTCCATTATCAGGCTCCTGGTAAATCTGGCCCTATTAGGGCTTGTTCAGACGGAAGTCTGCGTGGCGTCGCGTTTGGGGGTGTTGCGGCGGCTGCGCGGTCAGGCATTCAGTAGCCTTCGCGTCGCGTTCCGATGTGGTCAGGTTTTTTTCCCCTAGGGGAACATTAGACGTCGCGGTTGGCCGCCCCCTGGAAGCTACATGTCGCTTCTAGGGGCAGCTCGAACGCTAACGAAAATCGGGACCCGAACGCCGCGTTTGTGTAAACGCGCGCAAAAGCTCCGTGTAAACACTCTCATTCACTTGAATGGGAGCGTTTACCGCGACGTTCCTAACGCTTGCGGTAAACGCTCCGCAAGCGTCCGTCTGAACCAGCCCTGAGTGCTAGAGTCTTAAAGAGAATCTGTATTGTTAAAATCGCACAAAAGTAAACATACCAGTGCGTTAGGGGACATCTCCTATTACCCTCTGTCACAATTTCACCGCTCCCCGCCGCATTAAAAGTGGTTAAAAACAGTTTTAAAAAGTTTGTTAATAAACAAACAAAATGGCCACCAAAACAGGAAGTAGGTTGATGTACAGTATGTCCACACATAGAAAATACATCCATACACAATCAGGCTGTATACAGCATTCCTTTTGAATCTCAAGAGATCATTTGTGTGTTTCTTTCCCCCATGCACTGAAGTTTCAGGCTGCTCTTTTCTTCCTGCAAACAGCTTTGCCCTTGTCTGTAATTTTTCAGTATGTGAAAGCCCAGCCAGCTCAGAGGACGATTTATCCAGCTTGAAAAAGATAAGAGAGAAGAGAGAAGCTGCTCTAATCCTAAACAACACACAGGCAGTGTGCATAGAGGGGCCTGGAAGGGGGAGTTCAAGGCAAAACCACAAGACTGAAGAACTTGGCAGCCTTCCAGACACAGGCCGACAAGTCTGACAGGGGAAAGATACATTGATTTATTACAGACAGTGATAGTATAAAGTGCTGCAGTAAGCCAGAACACATTAGAATAGCTTTTTGAACTTGTAGGATGATAAAAAACAGGATGCAATTTTTGTTACGGAGTCTCTTTAAGTTGATTCCTTACCTGGACATTATCTGTGTGGAGTTTTTTATTTTCTTCCTCTCTGTGTGTTTCCTTCAGGCACTATGGTTTCCTCCCACATTTAAACAAATATGCTGTTGGGTTAATTAGGTTCTTCCTTAGCAGCTGGCCCTAAGCTATGGCAGGAGCCCTACTGAGACAGTCATCATTACTGTGTGTCCTGATTATGCGGCCCAAGAGCTCTTTGGAACAAGCAGTTCTGCGGATGAGTGCATCCCTGCTGTGCATGCGCTGGACTTGGACAGGGCAAGCACCTGGGCACAAGGGATTTGCTCGTTCTCGGAATGGTTTACGGATGTGCCAAAATTGGATAAACAGAGGCGACAAAAATAATAAAATACACTAAAAACTGTTTAAAATGAGAGGTACTGGTGGGCGTATCTCCCAACAGATGACACAATGGGTCACTTGGTCAAACCTTAATGGAGTACACGCCCCTTTGCTGTGACGCGTTTCACGGGTAGAACTCGCATCCTCTTGGAATAAGGGAGTCACTGAGAGGCATTATTATTATTTATGTAGCGCTGACATCTTCCACATCGATGTACACAGTGTATTGTTTTGCAGGCCCGGATTTACCTCACAGGCGCTTATAGGCACAGATGTCCTGGCAACTTAGATTTCAGCATGAACCTACAACCCCCCCCCCCCCCCCTGAACCGCACCATGCTGTCATTTCTCCCTTACTTCCCTTTCCCCTCATAGGCAGCTACAGGTGCCCCTTAGATAGCCAGAAGTACCCTCAATATTTAGTAGCTAGAGGTGCCCCCACCCCCAAGTATTAGATAGCTAGAGAAACCTCAGTATTAAGTAGGTAGAGATAACCCCAAGTATTAGGTTGCTACAGGAACCTCAGTATTAAGTAGCTAGAGGTGTCCCTGACTGAAGGGAGATCTCGTCAGTGGAATGCAGACAGCAGGGTGAGTAACCTCATTTACACGCTCATCAGGACTCTGCATAGAAAAGAAGGGAGGCGCTAGAGGAGGGGAATGAGCCGCCCTTCCTTAATCAGGTGCCTCCAGGCACGTGCCTACAGTGCCTTATGGTAAATCCGGCCCTGTTGTCTTGTCACTTAAAGCGTATCCGAGATGAAAAACTAACTATAACAAGTAACTTGTCTATATACCTTATGTACAGTTTAGAGGGTTTAAACAGCAAATTTGTCTGCATACTGCTTTAATAGAATATGATTATTTCTTCCTGTGATACAATGACAGAAGCCATGTTGTTTGTAAACATTACACAGAGGCAGGCTTATCTGCACCATCAGCACCCAGACTGTGAAAAAAACCTAATCCCCCTCCTCCTCCCTCCTCCCCTCTGCCTCTAAAATCAATGGCTAGTAACACCTCACTATCCTCCTGCCCAGACTGAGCTCCCATGAGCCCTTGCTACTGCCAAGGCTCTCTGAAAACCTGTGGGCGTGGTTTATTTAGTTATAGGGAATTAGAGTATTAAAACAAAAACAAAAAAGTATTTGGCTTGAGGAATGCCCTATAAACAATAGGAAAGGAACACAATTATGCAATGAGTAAAAGTTCAATCTTGGATTCACTTTAAGGCCTAGTGCACACCGGAGCGTTTCCGCTGCGGTTTGCGATCTGCTTGCGGGTGCGGATTCGCTAGGGTAATGTATTTCAATGGGGTGGTGCACACCAGAGCGGGAGGCGTTTTGCAGAAACGCATACTCCCGGGCTGCTGCAGATTTTGGATTGCGGATGCGTTTCTGCCTCAATGTTAAGTATAGGAAAAACGCAAACCGCTCTGAAAAACGGCACTTCAGAGCGGTTTGCCAGGCGGTTTTTGTTACAGTAGCTGTTCAGTAACAGCTTTACTGTAACAATACATGAAATCTACTACACCAAAAACGCTACACAAAACCGCAAAACGCTAGCTGAAACGCTGCAGAAAAATAAGAAAAAGCGTTTCAAAATCTGCTAGCATTTTGCGGATCTGCTAGCGGTTTTTGGTGTGCACCAGGCCTAACTGTCCCTCAGAGGAGCTCACTAGAAAGGCAAGGGAAACTGCAAGAAAGTTGGCCTAGGGGCACAAAAAGTATAAATCCGACCTTGGACCCACTACAAAAAGATCCAAGTGGATTCAGTTCTCTATATACTTTCAAAGGACACCCTGTGGCAGACCTATCTCATATACTGCAGCTCACAGTTTTGTATGGTATTGTTTAAATGCTAAGTACTTCACATTTTATGGTCTGGAAGTCCCTGGTGCAGTTTGATGGGGCCATAAAATTCATCTCACAAGATGATCCTTATCTGCTGGTGGAGGTGGGTGGGGTGGGGGTGGACTGAGGCGCTTCCACATTCCAGACTGTTTTATTGGTTTAATCTTACAAGACATTCCTCTGCTTATCAGTTGTGCTGTATCTGTTTTCTGCTTAATTATTTAAGTACATTAGCTACTAAATTAGGTGGCTTCAGTATTGAGCTACAGAACAGATGTCCACCCAGCTTTCATTCTATTAATGGGACAGGCATATCCCCAGCTTGTAGACCAGACAACTAGCAAGCGTCTGTGTAACTGGCAAATAGCAGATAAATAGCTAGAACTAGTAAATAGCAGATTTCAGCCTTGTGTATGACTGAAGTGTCTCGCTGCAGAACCTTTCATATTCCTCTACTAGCAACAAATAGAGGTATGTGCAGGGCAGAGACGGATCATCCACAAGGCAAAGCCTAGGGCTTGGTGAGAGACTAGGGGCCTTGCAGATGCTGGCTCCCACCAAATCTTACTAAAAAAGCCAGGTGACCATCAGCGGTGGGCAAAAACTGCTATCTTGCCTAGGACACCGTTTCATTTTAATCCTTTTCTGGTGCAGGGACAGAATTCTGCCCCACCCTCACTGTCCCCATTTACTTTGGGTCATTCTGGGAAATGGCCTAACTATATTAAGCAAGGGCCCACCAACAGATATCTGCCAGCTAAGCCCACCCCCTGACGCCAACCCATGGCGCGAAACTAGACTGAACAGAGGAGTGAAGAGGACCGGTCCTGACACCGGAAGCAGGTAAAGTATGATGCTCTGCACATAGGAGAGCATCATGCAGACAACAGGGGTCGCAGGGCTGTTTTATTCCCCTTATCCAAAATGAAGGGATTGGTGGAGATGGGGTAAGACACACCTCTACTCAGAGCAATTTCAATGCCACTTATCAGGGCAGGAAGAAAAACTCCCCCGTCCTACAAAAGAGTACAGAGTGAAATGCCTCCCAACTTTTGGAACCAGGAAAAAGGGACACTATGACCCGCCACTGCCACAACCTTTAGCCACTCCCCAATTTTGCATGCCTCCCTCCCCTACACAGTTCCCTGGTGTCTATTGGTACTTCCTCCCTCCTTTTACAGTTCTCTGTGTCTAATGGTCATATAGCTTCACTGGTGTCTAGTGGTTCCCACCTCCCTCTACATTACAATATAGCTTGCCTGGTGTATAGTGAAGCATTGTTTACTAAGAAAAATAGATGGCAGCTTCCAGGTTCTCTTTAAGGGAAGGTTGTAAGTGGTGTGGGCCATTGGGGAACAGCAAGCATTAATGGCCTGCTCCCTAGCTCATAAATGCGGTGAATAACCTTTAAAGAAAAACATTTTTTTTTAGTTACAGCTGATACAAATCCTGCAATAAATCTGCAGTGTGTCTACTTCCTGCTTTCATGGAAGACATAGGGTTAACATCCTATGTTTACAAATTAGCCAGCCAGCTGACACAGAGCGGTACAGACTAACCAGCAAGCTCATGGTGAACCAGAACTCATTGGAGTGTGTGAGGGGCTACAATGGTCCTAAAAGCCCCCTTACTAAGATGCATGGAAAACAAAAGTTTGCTTTCTTAAAACAGAAAGAATTTGCGATAATTCAGGTTGGAGTAAACATGTTGGATTATTCTGGCTCTGTACAAATTAACATGCTGACACATCATTGCATTCCAGCGGTTCTGGAGGTGTGTTTAGCTTCTAAGGGCAACAATGGTTAATTTGCATATATTCAGCAGTGATGCACTGGGAGACATCTCATGCTCACTCCAACCTGAATTATTGAAAATTCTTTCTACCACCTTAGCGGTATGGACGAGCTCAGCTCGTCCATTACCGCCAGAGGGTGCCGCTCAGGCCCTGCTGGGCCGATTTGGATCAAATAAAGAGCAGCACACGCAGCCGGCACTTTGCCAGCCGCGTGTGCTGCCCGATCGCCGCTGCTCTGCGGCGATCCGCTGCGAGCAGCGGCGAAAGAGGGTCCCCCCAGCCGCCTGAGCCCTGCGCAGCCGGAACAAATAGTTCCGGCCAGCGCTAAGGGCTGGATCGGAGGTGGCTGACGTCCATGACGTCACTCCGCTCGTCGCCATGGCGACAGGAGAAGCCAAACACGGAAGGCTGCTCATTGCGGCCTTCCGTGTTACTTTTGGCCGCCGGAGGCGATCAGAAGAACGCCTCCGGAGCGCCATCTAGTGGGCTTTCATGCAGCCAACTTTCAGTTGGCTGCATGAAATAGTTTTTTTTTTTATTTACAAAAAACCCTCATGCAGCCGCCCTGGCGATCTTAATAGAACGCCAGGGTGGTTAAGAAAGAAAACGTTTGTTTTTCTCAGCTGACACAGCTGAGAGATCAAATGACACTGGTGATTAGTAACAGATGAGGGGGAATTAGACAGGCTGAACTCTCTAAATACATACAGGGTGAATTTCTCTGTTTTCCTTCTGTCCTGTGCAAGAGTTCAGGTCCACTTTAAGAAGACTTCCAAACTTTAGGTTAATGTAAAGGCATAATTTAACCTTGGAGCTAGACTTCGGAAGAGGCCAGTTTCTCATTAATTTGTGTAGGGAGAGTTGGGTAAATGTTGGATGATAAGCGGGACACACAATAATGATGAGGAAGCGGGGCTCAGTGACCTCTTCCTGATGCCGGTAACTACTGCTGCGCCTGACATTTCAGTAAAGGCTAGCGATACGCGGTCTGCCATGAAATCACGCGGCCCTGACAGTGAATTCCAGCACACCGTCACGTTCCTCTCTGGGGACACTGTCGGAAATGTAATTATCTCACATCTATCTGTACAGAGGAAAAAAAAAACGGCCTTTGAAGCCAATACGCCGCCGTACATCCTAATCAATTCCAGCAACGTTTTTTGAGAGCATTCAATTATTCCGGAGGAAGAACAATCTGTGAAATGGGAAAAACATTGAATACATTTCTCTGCTTGTTTACACAGAACAAAAAGAAACCATTACAGATGGGTGTAAAAGGGGAGCTGATAAGAAGGTAAAGTTTACTGTAGAGAGGAATGGTTAATAGATTAAATGGGGGCCATTTTCATCCCTTGAAGGCGCTTTCCAATTTAAAGACCATCTCTAGACACAGATGTAGAAATAACATCTAACAGCTTATTAATCAGAGTGATAGAAAGGTTTTAGAAGCAGCGTGGGCGTGGCTGCTCTTGGTGTTGCTCCATTTCCACTGTTCAGACTGCAAGTGGGCTGGCACAGACTGAATCTGTATGAGAGAGCTGCAGTCCGCAGCACAGGCACTGTCTGCAATGCTGAATCGTAAGGCAATGGAGGCGAAAAGTTGCATTGCGTGTTAAACACACATGCATTGAGGCATACAGTACATGAAACATTTGCTTCATTGCCAGGGACGGTTTTAACTCCAGGGGAAAAGTATTCAGGGTGCCCCCCTGACCCACCCACCCCCATATAGTAGTAAGATGTGTCCCTAATGACCCATCCCGACCCAACAGTTAATCCAGATATGCTTCCTCCTCCTCACCCCCAGAAACTAGCCAAAATCTAGCCTGATGTGCCCCCCCCCCTCCTCTTCCCAGTGTAGTAGCCTGATGTGCCCCCCTTCTCCCCCCAGTGTAGTGGCCTGATGTGCCCCCTTCCTCCCCCCAGTGTAGTAGCCTGATGCGCCCCCTCCCCCCAGTGTAGTAGCCTGATGTCCCCCCTCCCCCCAGTGTAGTAGCCTGATGCCCCCCTTCCTCATCCCAGTGTTGTAGCCTGATGTGCCCCCCCTCCCCCCAGTGTTGTAGCCTGATGTGCCCCCTTCCCTCCCCCCAGTATTGTAGCCTGATGTGCCCCCCTTCCTCCCCCCAGTGTAGTAGCCTGATGTGCCCCCCCCCCAGTGTTGTAGCCTGATGTGCCCCCCTCCCCCCCCCCCCAGTGTAGTAGCCTGATGTGCCCCCCTCCCCCCCCCCCCAGTGTAGTAGCCTGATGTGCCACCCTCCCCCCAGTGTAGTAGCCTGATGTGCCCCCCTCCCTCCCCCCAGTGTAGTAGCCTGATGTGCCCCCCTCCCTCCCCCCAGTGTAGTAGCCTGATGTGCCCCCCCTCCCCCCAGTGTAGTAGCCTAATGCACCTCCCCCCCCCCCATGTAATAGCCTGATGTGCCCCCCTCCCTCCTTCCAGTGTTGTAGCCTGATGTGCCCCCCTCCCCCCCCCCCAGTGTAGTAGCCTGATGTGCCCCCCCTCCCCCCCCATGTAATAGCCTGATGTGCCCGCCTTCCTCCTCCCAGTGTAGTAGCCTGATGTGCCCCCCTCCCTCCCCCCAGTGTAGTAGCATAGCTCCCAACTGTCCCTCTTTCGGAGGGACAGTCCCTCTTTGGGAGTCCTGTCCCTCTTTCCTCCTCATTTGTCCCTCTTTCAGGACTTTGCCTCTCTTTCTATGTAAATATATATATATATTTCTCTACTAAAAAAATGTGTTTGATTGACTCTAAACTTTATTCCCATCCTTAAAAATGTATATATTACTAATTTTAACCACTTGACCACCAGAGCAATTTTCACCTTTCAGCGCTCCTTTCATTCATTCGTCTATAACTTTATCATTACTTATCACAATTAAATTAACTATATCTTGTTTTTCCGCCACCAATTAGGCTTTCTTTGGGTGGTACATTTTGCTAAGAGCTACTTTACTGTAAATGCATTTTAACAGGAAGAATAAGAAAAAAACTGAAAAAATTCATTATTTCTCAGGTTTCGGCCATTATAGTTTTAAAATAATACATGCCTCCATAATTAAAACCCACGTATTGTATTTGCCCATTTGTCCCGGTTATTACACCGTTTAAATTATGTCCCTATCACAATGTTTGGCGCCAATATTTTATTTGGAAATAAAGGTGCATTTTTTTCAGTTTTGCGTCCATCCCTAATGACAAGCCCATAGTTTATAAAGTAACAGTGTTATACCCTCTTGACATAAATATTTAAAGAGTTCAGTCCCTAAGGTAACTATTTACCTATGTAATTTTTTGGGGGGGGCATGTGGGAGGTAATGAGTTAATTTATAATGTAAAAATAGTTATTTATTTATGAAAAATGTTTTTGGATGTAGTTTTACTATTTGGCCACAAGATGGCCACAGTAATTTTTTGTTCATGCGACCTGTAAGCGCCCGGAAGTACGCTTACAGGAAGCACAATGAGGCTAGGAAAATCATAATGATCACGCTGCTACTCATAGAAGCAGCCGATCATTGCTGGGGGGCTGAGATCAACGAACGGGAATGGTTTTTCCCGTTCATTGATCTCCGGGCGGATGGCGGCATGCACGAGCGCGGGAGCAAGTGGTTAAAATGTTAATATGAAGTAAAATGAACCAGTATAGAAAGGACCAGTGTGGTTTGAATGATAAAATAACATATTTTTTTCATGAAATCTTTATGGTATGCGTGACTAGGGGTGTGATGGGGGCGTGATCAGGGGTGTGGCAGGGGCGTGGCTTAGGTGTCTCAAAAAGTTAGGAGGTATGTAGCCTGATGAGCCCCCCTTCCTCCCCCCCAGTGTAGTAGCCTAATGCGCCTTCCTCCCTCCCCCCTCCCCCCAAGTGTAGTTGCCTAATGCGCCCCCATCCCTCCCCTCCTCATTGTAGTAGTTTGATGTGCCCCCATCACTCCCCCGCCCACACGCTCCACCCCCCCACCCGCAGCGTAAGTGGGCATAGGCATACACTCACCTCCTCCAAGTTCCAGGCGATGCAGCTCCCATCTGTCTCCCATGTAGTGATTCTGTCCAGCACTTCCTGCTTCCCCATTCGGGCACTTGGGGCCTGATTCATTAAACTACTATAGCAGCACAAGCTTAATGACACTAACACATGCTAAATACAGAGCCGCACGCTGCCCGCGGTAGTGCTGCGTAGCGTGCGCTCCTAAGTTACGCTAGCTCCTCTTAAAAGTACAGGCTGCTCGGAGATGTGAAGTAGCTCACTGGCTACTTGTAAAAGATCTTCAGCTTACTCCTGATTGGCTGAATAGGCTGCCTGTCATGCAGCCCATACTACTTTCAGTAAGCCCGCCTGAACCACTATCGGGGCCAATAGCAGCGGGGTACTAGATAGTGGCGGCACTGGATTGGACAATGTGCATATAAGTGACACACAGGTATGTATAAAACTTTTATTTTGCTTCGCCTCAGGTACCCGTTAAGGCCACTTTATTAGGGCTCTTTCACACTACACGAGTTTTTCTTTTTAAACTAGAAACAACAACACATTGCTTATTGGGGTATGCTACAGACCACCTCTTATTAATGAAGCTGCAGAACTGCGATTACTACAGCAGATTGAAAAAGCTGCAAGTAAAAACGAGGTCATAATTATGGGCGACTTCAACTTTCCAGACATTGACTGGGGTATTGAGGCTACCCATTCTGGTAAAAGCAGCAGATTTCTTGCAGCACTACAGGACAATTACTTGACTCAAATGGTAACGGAACCAACTAGGGGGAATGCGTTACTGGATCTGATCATTTCTAATAGACCAGATAATGTATCAAATGTGCAGGTTCAAGAACATTTGGGAAATAGTGATCACAACATGATAACGTTTGATCTGGTGACTGATAGGCCACGGGGCAGCGGGACCACTAAAACTATGAATTTTAGAAAAGCAAAGTTCAATCAAATTAGGCAGGCACTAAGTTTGGTGAACTGGGATAATGTACTGCAAGGGGACGACACTGAAGGGAAATGGCAAGCTTTTAAACGTATTCTCAATCAATATTGTAGTATGTATATCCCATATGGAAACAAAATGTCTAGGAATAAAAAAAGGCCTCTATGGATGAATAGAAAGGTTAGGGATAAAATGAAGAGGAAAAAGAATGCCTATAAGGTCCTAAAACAGGAGGGGACTGAGGCTGCACTAAGCAATTATAAGGAGTGCAATAAAAATTGTAAAAAAGAAATTAGGCTGGCAAAGATCGAAGCTGAAAATCAAATCGCTAGGGATATCAAATCTAACCCAAAAAAGTTTTACAAGTACATCAACTCTAAAAAAAGAAAGGTTGACTGTATAGGAATCCTAAAGGATGAGGGTGGGAACTCAATGGTGGACGACCAAGGTAAGGCAGAGTTATTAAATGCTTTCTTTGCTTCTGTCTTCACAAAGGAAACAGCACTGTTGCAAATTACAGAGGCAGAAGAGTCTCAATCTTCTAACTGTAATATTAAATACTTAACGCAGGAAGAAGTAAAGGCAAGACTAAATAAATTAAAAATAGACAAGGCACCTGGCCCGGATGGCATGCATCCTCGGGTCCTAAGAGAATTAAGTTCAGTTATAGCTAAGCCCCTTTATCTTATCTTTTGTGACTCTCTTGCAACTAGCAGAGTCCCAGTGGATTGGCGTACAGCCCACGTTTTCCCATTATTTAAGAAGGGCAAAAAATCTGATCCAGGAAATTATAGACCTGTAAGCTTAACATCAGTTGTATGCAAACTATTTGAGGGGTTACTAAGAGATACTATACATGACTTCATAGTAGAAAATAATCTTATTTCTCAGCATCAACATGGGTTTACTAAAGACAGGTCCTGTTTGACTAACATGCTCAGCTTTTATGAGGTAGTGAATGCTAATATGGATATTGGGAATGCTGTAGATGTGATATACTTGGACTTTGCAAAGGCCTTCGACACTGTTCCCCACAGAAGTCTGGTGCAAAAGTTGAGGATGCAAGGACTGGGGAAGAGTTTGTGTGCATGGATAGGGAACTGGCTAATGGACAGAAAACAAAGAGTTGTGGTCAATGGATCGTACTCAAAATGGGAGACTGTTAGCAGTGGGGTCCCACAGGGGTCTGTACTGGGTCCAGTGCTCTTCAATTTATTTATTAATGACCTAGTAGATGCAGTAGTGAGCAATGTTGCTATTTTTGCAGATGATACAAAATTGTGCAGAATCATCAACTCTCAGGAAGATAGTGTCATATTGCAACAGGATCGGGATAGGATGGCTATATGGGCACATACATGGCAGATGAAATTCAATGTTGACAAATGTAAAGTCATGCATTTTGGTTGTACCAATGGTCTAGCACCATACAAAATAAATGGGATACAGTTGGGAACATCAAACTTGGAGAAGGACTTAGGAGTACTCATCGACAACAAGTTAAATAATCGTACTCAATGCCAAGCCGCTGCAGCTAAAGCGAACAAAATTTTGGGATGCATTAAAAGGGAAATAAAAACTCGAGATGCTAGCATAATATTGCCCCTGTTTAACTCTCTAGTAAGGCCACATCTGGAATATGGAATTCAGTTCTGGGCACCACATTACAAAAAAGATATTGCAGTTTTAGAGCAGGTGCAGAGACGAGCTACAAAATTGATACGTGGGATGGAAGGTCTCGCTTACCAAGAAAGGTTAGATAAACTGGGTTTATTTAGTCTAGAGAAAAGACGCCTTAGAGGAGATCTAATTAACATGTATAAATACATTAGAGGGCAATATAATAGCTTGGCGGATGAGCTTTTTGTCCCTAGGCCTTCTCAAAGGACTAGAGGACATGAGCTGCGCATGGAGGAAAAACGTTTTAGCCATTTATTTAGGAAAGGGTTCTTTACAGTAAGAGTGGTTAAGATGTGGAATGCATTGCCACAGGAAGTCGTTATGGCAAACTCTATACCTGCATTTAAAGGGGGCTTAGATGCTTTCCTTGCGTTGAAAGACATCCATGGCTACAATTACTAGGTTATGCCTAATGATGTTGATCCAGGGATTTTATCTGATTGCCATCTGGAGTCAGGAAGGAATTTTTCCCATTTGGGGCTAATTGGACCATGCCTGGTGGGTTTTTTTTCGCCTTCCTCTGGATCAACAGGGGTATGTGGGGGACGGGCTGGAGTTATACTTTGTACTGGTTGAACTCGATGGACGTATGTCTTTTTTCAGCCAAAATAACTATGTAACTATGTAACTATGTAACATACAAATTCAATTTTGCCATATGCTGTATGTTGAGTTCATTTTTAAAAAAAATCAGTGCTGCTAAATGCAATTTTGCTGAAAAAATAAAAATGCATCTTAATATTATTGTGCACAGGCAAAAAAAAAAAACAACAAACGTTACGCAAGCGCGTAAGACTGTGTTTAACTACATGAACCTAAATGTGCACGCAATCAGGTTTGATGATAGTGTGAAAGGCCCCCTAAATAGGCCCCTAAAGGTGGCCATCCACTGGCCCGATTTGCGGCAGTTTCGACAGCAGATTCGATCACTGGGATCGAATCTGCTGCCAATCGTTCGCGCAACACGCACCCGCCGATCCGATTTCCTCCCGAAATCGGATCGGTCCGTCGATCGCGCCGTGCGGGAAATTACCCTCGATCGCCCGCGGGTAGGGAGCGCGTCGCTAGCGGCGGCCGATCCGATCAGGTATACATTACCTGAGGCTGGCTCCCGGGCATCCCGTCCGTCACTGCTCCCGTCATGGCACCTCCGGCATCCTCGTATAACTTCCGCTGTCATGCCAGTGACAGCGGAAGTACAACTAGAGGGCGCTCTATTTGAACTTCCGCTGTCACTGGTGTGATAGCTTAAGTTCTATGCGGATGCCGGAGCCGGAGGTGCCACATGACGGGGACATCACGCCCGGGAGCCAGCCTCAGGTAATGTATACCGGCGGGGGGAGCGGCGGCAGCACCACCACAACAGATTGTGATCGGTTTCAGGCTGAAATCGATTCACAATCTGTTTGCAGGAAAGGCAGCCATACGATCCCTCTCTGATCAGATTCGATCAGATAGGGATCTGTCAGCTGGTCGATCTGATGGCACATCGACCAGTGTATGGCTGCCTTTAATGTTTTAATTCACTTATCCGTGACTATATCCAGACCCACCAAGCAAATAAGCACCAGATAGATAGCGCTGACCTCTGATTGGCTTTTCTGAGTTGCTGAACATGCACACGCTGCATTTTGCCTGATCACACGAGGGCTGCACAATTTCCTGGAGAAAAAAATATGACACGAGAGGCTTTTACACTCGTTCTGTACATCTCTGCAAAATGGGCTCTATAGCTTTCATTTCTGTCCATAAAGGAGCCATCATCCTCTGCCTTTTTACATTACTTCAGGTTGGTGGGAGGCATTGTGAGGAAATGTACAATGCGGTAACAAGACAGCCTGAAAGGACCTCGGAAAAAAAAGACTTCCAGAAAATAATTTGTTTTGCTGTAAGAGGTTTCCTCTGAAGATCAGCGTGATGGAAAGACTGGAGGCATTCCCTGGGGCCACATAGGGCCATCACTGCACTGGCAGCTTATCTAAGAGAAGGTCCCTAATGGACGTCGCAGGTATCTCATAAATGGGAGGGGAGGGAGGTAAAGTGTGGCCTCAGCTGCAGCTTGAGAAATACTGGTGATAAGTTCTGCATGGCTTCACTACAGAAAAACACCCCTAATAACTTTATTTTCTTCTTATAAGGGTACCTAATTATCAAGTTGCTGCATTAAGTTTATCCTCTTGTGGCAGTGTAGTTTACCTTCTTCTTCTTATTATTATTTATTGTATTTATAAAGCGCCAACATATTACGCAGCACTGCACAATAGATAAATGGGTTAACATACAAGGTAGAACATACAGAAACTCACAACAAAACAAGATCATGCAAATGATTTGATAACAATACAGTGTCATAGGTCAAAATAGAGACTGTTCCAGTCTACAAGAGGGGTGGTTGTGAGTAAGATTGCATAATCAAGCTGGATACATTAGGGAGGAGGGCCCTGCCAGAGGCTTACAATCTAAAGGGTGGGGTGGAGACAATAGGTGCGTCTTTTGAGAGGGTGTCTAACAGAACATAATATGGTGCTGGTGTAGGGGGTATGCGAGCATGAAGAGGTGAGTTCTTCAAGAACAAGCGACACCCATGCTAACCTAGAAATAAAAAGCACATATACAGTGTATAAAATACAAAAAATACAAGTTCTACTTACATAACAGATGTTTTGTGCTATCCACGTAATAATTCCTGTGAATTTTATAAGCGAAAAGCAGAAAATCCTATTCTAGGCAGTGGCCATCTTGCTAACACTGACATCACATCCTCCCTGACTCTTGTTCCCCCCCCCTCCCCTCTCCCCCCCTTCCCCCCCCCTCCCCCCCCCCCCCCCCGAATCCCTTCTCTTGCTCATTATGTATTAATTTGCTGCCCTCCTCCCAGAGTCTTCAGACACTCCACTGAGGTGTAGTATACTAGGAACTGCACTGTCTTTTTTTTCTTTTCTCCTCCATTCGCTGAGTCAGTCACCTCAGCCTTGCTTGTAAACACAAGTGAGCAGAGGATCATGTTTCAGATAGGCTAGGCAGGGAATTAAATGAAAGAGGATGAATATAAATAAAAAGAACCCCCAGCATTCAACTTTTTGGCACTGACCACTAAAGAGCCAGTGCTCCTAAAGTATGTGATATCTCCAAATCATAACAGCAGAAAAAGTTTTGCAAGCTTTGAATGCATCTTTATCACTTAAAACACTCACACCAGTTGCTGTTGAAATTTGATTTTTATGGTGAC
The DNA here is from genome assembly GCF_040937935.1 of Hyperolius riggenbachi. Taxonomy (NCBI): domain Eukaryota; kingdom Metazoa; phylum Chordata; class Amphibia; order Anura; family Hyperoliidae; genus Hyperolius; species Hyperolius riggenbachi. Next base: position 278,133,248 of record NC_090652.1, on the reverse strand, counting down.
AATACCGCTTTAACCACTTGAGGACCGCAGTGTTAAACCCCCCTAAAGACCAGGCCATTTCTCACTTAATAGGCCACTGCAGCTTTAAGGCCTTGCTGCAGGGCTGTCCAACTCAGCACACAAGTGATTTCCCCCTTTTCTCCCCACCAACAGAGCTTTTTGTTGGTGGAGTCTGATCGCTCCCCCAATGTTTATTTATTTATTTTTTAAGTAATTTTTTTTATTATTTTTTTTAATAAATATGCCAATTTTTTTTTATAGTCCCCCCTCCCTCCCCCCTGCCAGCCAATCAGTGTGATCAGCTGTCATAGGCTTCAGCTTATGACAGCCGATCACTTCCCTGCTTCTGGAGGGGACAGCCGTGTCACACGGCTGCCCCCAGTACAGCACTGCCTTAGATTGCAGTGCTGTACAGCAATTAAAGATGGAGCAGAGTCCGCCATCAGAACGGGGATGTGCACACATCGGCGCACGCGGTCGCCCGCAAACCACGTCCCAAGGACCTTATGCCTATCGGCGTTAGGCGGTCCTGGGGCTTCGCGCGTTACACAAGAGGTTAAAACAGAAGGTATATGCGATAATTCATCTTTAACCTAGCGACTGTGGTCTCCCACAATGCATCACTACCGCTCCACAATGCATAACTGTGAACACAGCCTAAACCATGAACGACAACCATGCTAGATGAAAATAGGCTTACTTACTTACCTATGGAGAAGGCTCTGGGTCCTTTAGAGCCTACCCATTCCTCTCCTGGTCCTCTCATTCCAGCGTTGTCACCCTCTTTAGCAGTATTCGACTGATTAGTCGCATACTGCTCTGTGCCGCCGTAGGAGGCTTCAGAAGTCTTCGGGAGCACTTGGGCTCCTGAAGACAGGCCGCCCTGTACTGCGCCTGTGCTAGCGCGTTCTCCCTTGTGCACTTGTGCATGCTCAGTACGGAGACACCCGTCTTTGGGAGCACTTGGACTCACGCAGCAGATTGGGACAAGGTGACCTTGAGAGGAACTGGAAGGCTCTATAGAACACAGAGCCTTCCCATAGGTGAGTATGTGTTTGTTTTTGTTTGTTTGGTTTTTTTATTTACATTGTCTGTAAGTAAAAAAATTTTTATTATCACATTATTTATTATTTAAATCAACAAACCAGTAAACAATAACATTACAGCAATTTTGCAGAAGTAAACGACCAAACCATAACATTCATTAAAATGCAGAGCAGTTAAACCACAAACCATTATAAAGAAAATGCCCGCTTATTGGGTTACCCATTTACATCCGCCTACTGTAGGCGACACATCACCCAATGAAGTCCAATGACAGTTCCAAGGGAGGGGGCTGAAAGATTGAGAGATACTGTGCTCCAAAAGGAAAGGTCCAGCTGGTCCAGCCAGTATATTAGCTTCCCACACATCTGATTGGGCAGCTCCTAAGCTCACAGGACACCTTACAAAACTCTTTAGTTGATATTGAATCCTATCGGCTGTTGTGGAAATCAGGGACAGTTCTAGACTTTTTGCCACCTGAAGCAATACATTGTGCGGATGCCCTTCAACTGCCCCCCTTCCTGGATGTGTGTGTGCAAAACTGGACCGAAGAGACACATCGGGCTGTGCACTGCAGGCACTACGCTTACCTCCCTCTGCTTCCTCCAAGACGGCATCTCCTCCTTGCTGGCCCGCAGCATGTGATCCCCAGGATGCCGGGTATGTGCTGCACCAGCGCCACATCACACACCCACTCCCAGCAGATTAGTGATGAGATCACCAGCCACACATGAAGTCCTGCTTCCTCTCTGACTACAGAGGCGACTCCTCTGTGTCCCGGCAGCACGTAACAGGTCACATGTGGTACCGCTGTAGCAATGGAAACAGGATGCTGGACGGGCGGATGGAGATCCCATCTCTGGAACGCTGAAAGCAGGTGAGGGAAGTGGTGCCGCATCTAGGGAGGGGGAGACGGGGAGTATGAGGAGGGGGACATTTGGGGAGGAGAGCTGCCTGTTGCCACACTGAAGCACGTGATTGACGTTGCTTCATGGAAGAACCGCCTTGTGTGGATTTTACAGGAGAGGTCAGCCAACTACACCTCTCCTTTTCAGACTTTTTAAAAATTATTTTTTATTTCTGGGCACATCCATCCACCAACTCCCTACAGATGTTGCCCCCACCACTTCAACAAATGGCTTGGACTGAGAGGTCCTGAGCTGGAAAGGCAATCGTTGTTCTTTAGATATGAACCTGCTTATAGAACCTCTTAGCCTTTTTCTTGTTATTGAGGTAAAGGAAACTATGGAATCAGCTCGATCAGCATTTGGCACAAAACCACATTGCGGAATACAAGAAATGCATGTGGAATATTCAAGGAATTTACAGGCGTGTCTCGAAAATACTTCAAAATATTTAAGGAAGGTTTTGTTTCATGCAAAAGTGGAGTGATGTATATTTTACATTCTGAACAAATTTCTAAAGGCTTAGATCACGCCTACGTGTAGGATCTTTATGTAGGAATTTACGGTAGGCTGTGTTTTGTGTATTGGTTATCTTGCCAAAATCACCTCTGTCTTATCCTCTATAGTAAATGCAGCCTAACCATATTCTAACACAAACCCCAAGCCATAAAGCGAACCTGTAAGGTTAAAACAAATAAAAAGTAATGACTTACCTCCTTGACTTCACCACTGCCGGCTGTAATCCTCTGTGCTCTTGTGTACAAGTTTGGCCGTACAGGGAATGCACAAGTCTCTGGTCTAGCCAAACACTTCCTTCATCTGTGGTAAGAATCTACTGTACTAATATTTGCTACAGGTTCACTTCATGGCTCATACACACGCTACTCATTAATATTGTATTCATAAAGCGCTAACATGTTACGCAGCACTGGACAATAAATACAGAAAATGGTAAAAAGGATGGCATACGTATTGTAACAAAGGTTTACAACCTAGGACAAAGTTATACGATTCCATTGGTTCAAGATACATGATCACGTGATTTGGGACTGGTTAGGTAGGTCCAGTAATTCAAGTGTAAGGCAATCATAGGAAAGGATCACAATGATGGGGTATACGATCATTTAGAATACACTAGGAATTAGGAAAGGGAGGAACCTGCCAAAGTCTTACAATCTAAGGGGAGGGCTATAGAACTAGTATTCAGCAGAGAGAGTTACGTTGCGTGAGTAGTAGGGGGTGGGTAGGCCATCTTGAAAAAGTGGGTTCTACTTCCGAGGGCTTGCTTGAATGTGTTGAAGGAGGGGGCGAGTCTGATGGGCAGTGGAAGGGACTTCCATAAAGTTGGGGTGGCTGTTGAGAAATTCTGCAGGTGCGCATGGGAGTGGGAAATGTGTCGGGCAGTTAGGTGAAGGTCGTTGGAGGACCGGAAGGGGTGGCCGGTGTATATCTGTGAACAAGGTCTGAGATGTAGGCAGGGGAGGTTTTTTGCACAGTTTTACAGGCCAGGCACAGAATCTTAAAACTTAGCCTGAAGTGAGTAAAGTGAACGAGGCCCAAATTAGGATTAGTACTACAGATACATTTTTCAGATGAAGTTCCCTTTAAATACACTGTGAATCCTACCATCACTTTAGTGACCCCAGGTGTACCGTACACAAGAAGGAATCTGAGGAAATCCTAACTCTGCCCCCGCGTCCCAGAAAACTTGTAAAACGCAGAGCAGAACTTGAGCAGCTATAAAGGGCTTATTTCTTTCCATTAGCATTTCATGAATGCGATACTTTGAAATCTCCACAATCACGGATCTGTATTGTTACGGGGCCCAGTACACTCCCAGCGCTTATGAAAGGCTCTCTTCAGTGCGTAAGCCCTTCCGGTAGAAAATGAAAATTCTGTTCTAGCAGTTGTGTCAATAAGTCCCCAGTCACATGGCGTAAGGAGGCCAGGAATCACAGGACACAAGCCTGTTTCCTTTGGCTCCAGTTCAGACCAGCCAGTCTGCCAGCACAGAAGAGAGCGCAAGAGACGAAAGGGAAACTTTCTGCTCCACGTTTGAAGTCAGAATTCTTTCTCTAATCATATTTCCTGAGTTGTCACTTTTCTCTGCCCGGGCTGAGGAGGAACGCCAGCCACAAATCCCTTTGAAGCGGTAATGATCTCCGACAAGCTGAGCTCTGAGCAGCCGAATCTACAGTTGAAGAACGAGATAAGCGAAGTGTCCTACCTGTCAAAAAGGTTTATAACCCAGTCTGGCTGGTCCTGTGATTTGAATGGCTCTACACACCAAAGGCATACCGCCATGTTTCACTTTTCTCTCTGCACTTCAGACTTTATCGCTATGCACAGATCTGAAAACGCCATCTAAGAACTTAGTAAACAAAGTGCTCAAATTTTACCTTTTTGTGTGAAATCCGGGTTCTGCAACTTTAAAAATTGCCAATACATCTGACAATTTTGTGGCGCAATCAACCATTTCGATTTGTTAATTTTATTGAATCGGATTAAAATTGGTGCTGCAACAAGCAAGTCGTCTTTCACCCATACCGTGTTTTCCCCTCCACTCTGACTACTAGTCTTTCTTCTTTTGTGTCCCTCATTTAGCTGGTTCTGGGCAGTGTACTTACTGTATTTGTCGACATAAAAGATGCTTCGGACTATAAGGTGCAACGAGGTTCATAAGGCAAAAACTAAAAACTAAAAAATTATACTAAACCTGGTTTGTCCAAGGTCCAGGAGGGTCTTGTAGTTATTCTCCCCCCTCCCTTTATTGTGTCCTCATGTCCTCCTGTGTCCCCATCTGTCCTCATGTGTCCTCTCTCCCACTTGTGTCCTCCTTGTTGGCCCGCCTATGTCCTTGTCTACCCTCCTGTGTGTTCCTCTGTCCCCCTTTGTGGCCATTTGTCCCCCTCTATGCCCTCCCCGTGTCTCCATTTGTCTCCTTTTCTGCCCTCCTGTGTCCCCTCCACTGCCAGTGTATAGTGTGAAGCGGCAACACTGGCTCACCTGATCCATCGATTCTAGGGGCGAACACAGACCTCTCGTCTCCCACAGAAGTGGTCATGGCAAGCATTCCAGCACCACATCTACCAACACAGGTTGTGAGCGATCTCACACTGATGAGAAGCCATATTTATGTGCTGAGTGTGGGAAACGTTTTGGGTGCACATCAGACCTTGTCTAATATGACCTGTTTCTAATATAAGGGGTACATTAAGTTGGCTGAAGGAGGCTGACAGCCAAAACAATCATAGATCTTGGTTTCTAATGCCAAACATTGAATATGTGTACTCTGCGCAGTCATTAATGCAGGGATTGAAAAGCATGGAGCCCCTCAGAACGCTCAGGGACAAAAAAGCCAAAATTTTTTGCTGTGGTCAATTGCTGGTCAACTGGGTGTTGATGGACACAAATAGGGATGCTCATTTGGATTCTGTGAAATTGAAATTTCCGCATTTCCGATCAGAAAATAGGACCAATCAGAGAATGCAGAATTTTTCTGCAAAAATGGTAATTTTACACCAGTCACAAGACTGATTTTCTGTTTTTTGATTTCCGTTTTTCCGATTTTTCATTATTTCTGTTTTTGTTTTTTCATTTTTTTTTTTGCATTTTCCGATGCAAAAAAATGACTAATAAGATACTCCTTGAAAATCAGAATAATGGAAAATCGGAAAAACAGAAAATCGGAAAATGGAAATTTGCAATGGTCAAAATCTGAATTTCTGCAGAATTGGAAATAGCCATTTCTGACCATCTCTAGACACAAAAGATGGTGTACAAATCCCTTAGGCCTGGTTTCCACTTGTGCCTTTTCTGTCAGTTCTTTTAATCAGAAAATTCGCATAGATTTTAAAACTAATGCAAGTCAATGCAGCCGTTTCCACTTCATGCGAATTTTCGTATGCATTCGCACGCGTGAAAAAAATCTGAGGTCCTGCATCATATTTTCGGACATTGCGGATAATTCCCGTACAATGCTTTTTATAGGCAACGTGAATTTTCGCATTATTTTCATGAAAATTCGCATTAGTTCCATGGTTATAGGAAGTTGTCAGCAGTCATGAGTAAGCTGTTACTAGGCAGATTATGTATATTTAACTAATTTGCGTACGAAAATTCACATAAAAAAACGTACAAATTTACATGCGAATTTTCACTAATCAGAAAAATCTTATAAGATTTTTTGCAGGTGAAAATGTCACGCTACAGTGGAAACGTAGCCTTACAGTCAGAGGAAATGTGCAAAGTGAGCAGTCATTTGCACAGTGAATAAGACAACCATGACAGGAATGGTGAGCGTGAATTACTGATCAATAAAAATGGACTAACAAACAGCAGATGGATGCTGCCATTGGCCAACCTGTTGCCCTAAGTCATAGTTTATGGCTGTCAAAAGTTTACTGTCTGTACACAATTCATGTGGCTATCTTAAAAGGTGGGATTACTTATAATATGAGTGAAATAGGGCATTTGCACTTATGTATTGGGCATATTTACCATTGACATCTGTTAAATGTTAGTAAGTCTTCACTTCCTTCAGGCAGCCATTAGCCTGCTGTGAGATTGTCTACAATTTAATGTACGTAATTTAGGAAGTGTCAGACACCACAAATGATTTATCACAACTACCTGTCCGCAATGGGAAGTCTACCCAGCAATAAGTGACGCTCTTGCTTTTAGTTATTATTTCTAATTATATTTTTAATATAATTGAGTGTTCTGCCCCCAATTATTATGTCCCCCCTTGTACCTCTTGTTTCCCTCTTGTTTTATCCTGTTCCTATTGTGTACTGTAATGCCCCCCTTGTGTCCTCTTCTGTGCCTCTTTTTGTCCCCCCGTGTCCTGTATTGTCCCCCTTGTGTCCTCCTCTGTGCCTCTTTTTGTCCCCCTGTGTCCTGTATGGTCCTCCTTATGTCCTCCTCTGTGCCTAATTTTGCCCCCCTGTCTCCTGTATTGTCCCCCTTGTGTCCTCCTCTGTGCCTCTTTTTGTCCCTGTGTCCTGTATTGTCCCCCTTGTGTCCTCTTCCGTTCCTCTTTTTGCCCCTGTGTGTCCTGTATTGTCCCCCTTGTGTCCTCTTCTGTGCATCTTTTTGTCCCTGTGTCCTGTATTGTCCCCCTTGTGTCCTCCTCTGTGCCTCTTTTTGTCCCCCCGTCTCCTGTATTGTCTCCCTTGTGTCCTCCTCTGTGCCTCTTTTTGTCCCTGTGTCCTGTATTGTCCCCATTGTGTCCTCCTCCGTGCCTCTTTTAGTCCCTGTGTCCTGTATTGTCTCCCTTGTGTCCTCCTCTGTGCCTCTTTTTGTCCCCCCCCCCCCGTGTCCTGTATTGTCTCCCTTGTGTCCTCCTCTGTGCCTCTTTTTGTCCCTGTGTCCTGTATTGTCCCCCTTGTCTCCTCTTCCGTTCCTCTTTTTGCCCCTGTGTGTCCTGTATTGTCCCCCTTGTGTCCTCTTCTGTGCCTCTTTTTGTCCCCCTGTGTCCTGTATTGTCCCCCTTGTGTCCTCTTCTGTGCCTCTTTTTGTCCCCCCCGTCTCCTGTATTGTCTCCCTTGTGTCCTCCTCTGTGCCTCTTTTTGTCCCTGTGTCCTGTATTGTCCCCATTGTGTCCTCCTCCGTGCCTCTTTTAGTCCCTGTGTCCTGTATTGTCCCCATTGTGTCCTCCTCCGTGCCTCTTTTAGTCCCTGTGTCCTGTATTGTCTCCCTTGTGTCCTCCTCTGTGCCTCTTTTTGTCCCCCCGTCTCCTGTATTGTCCCCATTGTGTCCTCCTCCGTGCCTCTTTTAGTCCCTGTGTCCTGTATTGTCTCCCTTGTGTCCTCCTCCGTGCCTCTTTTTGTCCCCCTGTGTCCTGTATTGTCCCCATTGTGTCCTCCTCCGTGCCTCTTTTTGTCCCTGTGTCCTGAAGCCGCCAGCTTCTGCTGATTGCGTCATTACACACAAATGGCACTAGCGGGACAGTGAGGGAGAGGAGACGTCTCTGATCGCTGCGGCATCCTCCGATAAGGTGAGACACATGGGCCCGGCTTCTGCTGCGCTGTACACCCTGCACAGGGGAAGTGGAGGAGGACACGGGGGGAGCGGAGGAGGATACGGGGCCAGTACAGGAAGTCCCTGATATTGCGGTATGTCTGCGGTTTATATTGGTGGGGCGCTCGTGTGCCGGGGACTTCCTGTATTCAGGATATAAAATGCAGTTACTTTTTCTCCCCACTTTTAGGTGGAGAGAAAGTGCATCTTACATTATGAAAAATACGGTAATTACAGATGTATTTTCAGTTATTTTAAAGAGGAACAATACTGAATATAAAGTAATGAATACAATTGCTGTTTTTTGGGGTTTATTTTACAATATTTATTTATAAATGATTTGGTCAGTGTTTGCACATTGTAAAAATCTTTTCCCAGCCTTATGTACATTCTGAAATTGCAACAACTTTACTGCTGGCAAAGAGCATCACAGTGGAATGTTTACAGTATGTTCCAAAGCCAGCAGAAATAACACCTTGTCTTACAGAATGCTGTGGGAGGGGATACAGTATCTGCATAATAAACAGCTTAGGCTACACATCAAAGGAAGGGCGGGGCCACATTCCAATATACAGCAATATATAGATATGGGAAATGGTTCTGATGCTGAAACCAGGATGATTAATGTAAAACTGGGTATACTGAATAATTTACTGCTTTTTATTATATGTCACTACAGTGCTTACGGTACACTTGAACCCCCCGTGTGCGGTGAATTTTACATTGGCCCGGAAAGCCAGGGAATTCATGGAAAAAAGAGGTTTGTTGCTGTTCTCTTGTTAATGTGAGCCTCTGGTGAGTCTTATGTGAACACGAGCAAGCTCAGCTATATTAAATGACTGGAGCCTGCAATCTCAGGGGCGGCTGCTACACTTCTCTAGTACATATTTAATAGAAAACATGTTGAAGTTTATGAGAAGGCAAAATCCAATAACACATTAATCAGCAGCAGATGTGGGGCTTTTCTTGCTGCAAACGAATGTGATGTACGTCTTAGAAGCTGTAACAGAAGTCTTTCCACAAAGGCAGCAGCGGGCGTGTCTTATGATATAATAAGAAGCTGGACCGGGTACAAGTCTGCTGTGATATGCTGTGACAGAGCCATGTTCTCATCACATTTATCTTACAGCATCTATCATGCTTACCCAGGGTTGGTTCTAGACTTTCTTCTTCCTCGAGCAAACTTTGGAGCATGCGCCGTTATAAACTCCCATCAGCAGCGAGAGATCACAATCGCCAGTCAGGGGGGAAGCTCTGACACCCGACCAATCAGGCGCCAGTGCTGGCACCAGACCAGCCAATCACAGACGCCCACTGCTCCTCTTGTTAACTGGTGCTGATGGTCTTAAAGAGGAACTCCAGTGAAAATAATGTAATAAAAAAGTGCTTAATTTTTACAATAATTATGTATAAATTATTTAGTCAGTGTTTGCTAGTTGTAAAATCTTTCCTCTCCCTGATCTACATTCTGACATTTATCAAATGGTGATATTTTTACTGCTGGCAGGTAATGTCACTGGAAGGAGATGCTGCAGGCATTTTTGGCAGTTGGAAACAGCTGTTATTTCCCACAATGCAACAAGGCTCCCACAGTGTGATGTCAGTACCTCAGTGCTGTGAGGGGCTGACATCACATTGTGGGAGAGTTTTCACCACAAAATCAGCCATACAGAGCTCCCTGATGATCCGTTTGAGAAAAGGTATCGATTTCTCATGGGAAAGGAGGTATCCGCTACTGATTGGAATGAAGTTCAGTTCTTGGTTATGGTTTTAAATCACTGCTGCACTCGATCGGAAGCAGTGACTTATCAGATGTCACTGCTACTGATTGAGTGCAGTGATTGGCCCAATGATGGTGCCGTGGTCCCGCCCTTGAGATCATCGGCACCAGTTAGCAAAAGGAGCAGCGGGCAGCTATGATTGGCCGGTCTGGTGCCAGCACCCTTGCTTGCTTGATTGGTTGCATGCCAAAGCTTCCCCACTGACTAGCCATGACGATATCTTGCCAGTGACGGCAAAATGAATGCATGTAGGCTACAATCTTCTTATTCACAAGGTTGGAGAAAGAAAAAGGTGCCTAGCCTAAGGCACCAAAGTAACCAAAAATGGTGCTGCCCCTCCCATCCTCATAGAGCAGAGCATGCTGATTGGCCAGGAGCTGAACAGAATGTCAGTATGGCGCTCGCTAGTTAACAGCTGGTGAAATGTTCTTCAACGTTTGTTTCAGGTGACAGTAATTTACTCTGTCCATTAAAATGAAATAGCATCTCTCAAAATCTGTAAAGGTGGCCATACATCAGGCAACTTCATGGCCAATCGACCATCCAATTCGATTATTATCATCGGATTCAAATTGGTGCCACCAAGTGCATGCCCAATCGACAAAGCAATCAATTTCAGGACCCCAAATGTTCCATGCCCCTCGGTGCCAAGTGCAGCTATACATTACCTCTCCGCATTCCACCGCTGCCTTCAGTCTGCCTTCGGGTGCTGCCCTTCGTCCATACAGGCGCCCCGCGTGGTTGCCAGGCAGCGTATACAAGGGAGTGTGTGTGACATCGCACACGTGTCCATGTTACTCTGGCAACCACGTGCGTGCGCTGTGTGTATGGACGATGAATGGATCTAGGAGCTAGCAGCGGACGTGGACAGGTAATGTATAGCTTGCACTGGGCACCAGAGAGGGGGGGGGGGAGATCTGGAGGGACATTAAACACTAGGGGGACAGCATCGGGTTGGCGAGGCGGTCAGATGCATCGCACAAGGCTGATTACGGATTGATTTCAGCTTGAAATTGACCGGGAATCGGCCTGTGGTGTATGGGCAGACAACAGATCTCTCTCCGATCAGATTTGATCAGAGAGTGGCCTGTGTTTTGGTCGATCTGCCCATACATCGTTTGATGTCTGGGCAACTTTAGGGAGATTTTTCTTTGACTTGGAGCTCCATAGCAAGGTATGCTGGATCTCTGTACCATTGTTCCTAAACCTCTTTTCTTCAGACAGAGGCAGAAGGAAAGAGGCGCAAATACCTCCCACTGAATAGATACGAGAAAATGGAAGGAAGGCCTGTCAGAAAATGTCAATACCCATCGACCGGACATTCTATAGACGAGAGCAGTTCAATTATAGAGCAGTGTCCTTATGTATTATCTGTTTAGCACCTTCTCCAACATGTGGCCAAAAGCCAACCAACCAGAATCGAGCGAAAGAGAAAAGCAGCCTAACAAAAGTCTTTACAGAGAAGAATTATGTACAGGAAAAAAAGCATTCCACAGCCGCGGATTTGTATGTCTTTCACGCTCTTCAATGGTGAATGTGGAAAAACTATAAGAAATCTCTCAGCATTTTAATATGGAACAAGAGCGACAAGCATGAAAGGAAGGCGGTGGATTAATGGACCCTTGGGAGAATCTTTATGGCAGCCAATTGCCTAATATTAGCATGCACCTCTCACTCGCTGCAGCCAATGGGGACCCAGCATTATCGATTCACCCTGCCAAGTGGCTTTTCAAGTTTGAGAATAAATAAATATTAAAAAAAAAAAAAATCAGGGAAAAGTACAAACAGGAACGTGCAGATGGAAGAAATTTAATTCCATAGAAGATGAATAACATTTTGCTTTTATGTGCCTATTTTGGTTGTTTATCTAGATGCGAAAAAAAGATAACATGCATTTAAAGCGGAAGTGCTTTTAAAGAGACTCTGTAACAAAAGTAACCTCCTGGGGGATACTTATCTCGGGAGGGAAAGCCTCTGGATCCTAATGAGGCTTCCCCCCTCCTCATAAGCCTCAGGGATCCATCGCTGTCCTCCCCAAAAACACAGCCAACAACAAGGATGTCCGCTGTAGCGCAGGCACAGGAACACCTTCAATATTTACCTACCGCAATCCAGCGCAGGTGCAGTAGCGGCTCAACGCTTGGGCTCCAGGCAAGAATAGCCGAGCCTGATTGGGTCCACTCTACTGCGCAGGCATGAGTAGCCTGTGCAGTAGAGCGGATCCGATCAGGCTCAGCTATTTCTGCCTGAGCCAGATCGGAAAGCCGCTAATGCACCTGCGCTGGATCGCGGTAGGTAAATATTTTCCTCGCCAGTGCCCAGCGCTGGATCCCGCTCGTACACAGACAGAAACACGACCATGAAGAGGAAGAAGGTCTAGGGCAACAGCGGAGGGGTCACAGATGTTAAGAGAAGCCTCTGGACCGGAGGTGTCACACTACTTAGGTAATGTCTTTTAATATTTTTTTTTTTACTTTACTGACAGGTTTGCTTTAAAGAGGAACCCCAGTGAAAATAATGTAATAAGAAAGTGCTTCATTTTTACAATAATTATGTATAAATGATTTAGTCAGTGTTTGACCATTGTAAAATCTTTTAAATCCCTGATTTACATTCTGACATTTATCACATGGTGACATTTTTACTGCTGGCAGGTGATGTAGCTGCTGCTTGCTTTTTTGGCAGTTGGAAACAGCTGTAAACAATGCAATAAGGTTCACAGACAGGAAACTGCCAGGAGTACCATGGTCCTCAGAGTTTCTTGTGGGAGGGGTTTCACCACAATATCAGCCCTACAGAGCCCCCTGATAATCCGTCTGTGAAAAGGAAAGATTTCTCCTGTAAAAGGGGGTATCAGCTACTGATTGGGATGAAGTTCAATTCTTCGGTTTCTCTTTAAGTTCATTGTCACTAAAGGCTCATACACAAGTGCAACTATTCTGCCCAACTATCATCTAAACTTGGCCTGTTGGATAATAGTCCGACATGTGTACGCTGGCAAACGACAAGATGACAACTGATGACAGGCGGTTTTCCCCCGATCCAACAGGTGGTCGGTGGATCAACTTGCCCAACTATCGAGCAGCTTAGCCATGTGTGTATAAGTCATTTGAACGACTTGTTGTTGTTTTTGAATGCAATCATGTTGGTGCGCGGCGCAGTATTTAAATGAGTTGGTTATTTAGTTGATCAGTGCATGTGTAGTACTTGTTATGTAAACAACAACTCACGCGGCTGATCATGTTGTGCGGTTGGTCATGCATTAAATTGCACGTGTGTACCAGCCTTTACGCAAAAGAGTACCTAAGATGGCAGCATATGGTGTGTTAATACTCACCTGGGGCTTCCTCCAGGCGCAGAATGCTCCTGGCTGTGGACCGCGACTGGTCAGATTACTGGGAGCTATTACAAAAAAACGGAGTGGCCAGAGGGGACAGTGAGGGACCCCTGCACCTCATTGGGCTGGAGGAAGCCCCAGGTAAGTATAAATACACCAAAGGCTGCCATTTCAGGTTCTCTTTAAAGTGATCCTAAAGTTAAAAAAAAATTGAGTTTTACTCACCTGGGGCTTCCAATAGCCCCCTGCAGCTGTCCAGTGCCCTCGCCGTGTCCCTCCAATCCCCCTGTCCCCGCTGGCAGCCACTTCCGGTTTCGCCGTCAGGAGCCGACAGGCTGGGAATGCGAGTGACTCTTCGCATTCCCAGCCACAATAGTGCCCCCTATGCTGCTATATGCTATAGCAACATAGAGGGCGATATTGTGGCTGGGAATGCGAAGAATCACTCGCGTTCCCAGCCTGTCGGCTCCTGATGGCGAAACCGGAAGTGGCTGCCAGCGGGGACAGGAGGATCGGAGGGACACGGCAAGGGCACCGGACAGCTGCAGGGGGCTACTGGACGCCCCAGGTGAGTAAAACTAATTTTTCTTTTTTGACTTAAGGTTCGCTTTAAAGCAAACCTAATAGAAGAAGGTTGGAAATGTATACAGGGGCTTGCTTTTTTTCTCCTTAAAGTGGTATAAAACCCTGGCATAATATTCAATAAAAACATGTTTTCCTACTTTTTATATGCCATAAGGTTATCACATTTGCTTTTGTGCATAAGTATTATTATTAATTTAGAAATTACAAGTTTCCAAAGTACACTTTGCTTTGAGAGCTGACTTTGCATTTTATTCATAATTGTTTTTTTTTTCATCTTGAAATATAAGCAGAAATAGTTTCTGACTGTCTGCACTAATAACCACTTCGCATCCAGACCTTATTTCCCATTTATGGACCAGAGCAGTTTTGACAGTTTAGCTATGTCCTTATTTAATCAGAAATAACTTTATCCCTACTTATGACACAGAAATGAAATATATATTGTTTTTTTCAAGACATCTAGGCTTGCATTGTATGCCATTTTTTCCCTCAAACAATTTTGTTTTCTATGAATTTTAATGGGAAAACAAGGAACAAAATTGAAAAAACACATTATTTCTCAGTTTTACCAATTCCAGTTTAAAAATAAAAAGTGCTACTGTAGATAAAAACACACACATTTTGTTTGGCTACTCTTACCACTTATCACAAAACTTAGATTGTGTTCCTGTCACAATTTATGGTGAAGATATTTGATTCTGAAATAATGCTATAGAGTGTATTTTTCACTATGAACTGAGAAAATAAAAATATTTTTAATGGTAAAAATCAATCTCATTAGCTCAGGGAACATACATTCCCGTTCACCAATTAGAGCTGTATCAGATAGTGCCAGAAATGTGCACAGGAGCAAGCCCAATCCTGCACAGCACTGCTTCTGCTACAAGACGTATATCTACTGACTCGTGGCTTAGATGAAGTCACAAAGGACTTAGATGTACTGTAGTGGTGGATAAAGTGGTTAAGGACAAACTAATGATGGGATCGGGGTCACATTTACTCTTGGCAGCTTTAGCTGCAGTAACTTGTCTGCGCAGCAGAACTGTTCTCGTTGTGTCTGCCAGGCTTGCACGCATTTGGTGTCCACCATGGACCTCGTAACAACAGCTAATGTACATATGGTACAACAAGATAATTCCAGGAATAAAGAGATGTATGGCGATCTTACTGTGGCTAGGTAAATTAAGCTTCAATAAAAATAAATGCCACCTGCTGCATCATCCTCTAAACCCAACCAGTAATGGGGAGATGGGACGGAATCTGCCAAAAATGAGACCGCGGCAGCTTCCTAGAGTGAGAAAACTGAACATTCACTCTTCTCATCTACCAATCACCTGTAGGCTGTCGCCTGCTTACAAACAGGTTACATACCAGTATTATGCATTATGTAAGGTGGCACCTCTCAGAGGTGCCTGGCTCTTCTACTGACCACATATGCTATTGCTCCGTTGTTATTGCCTAATGAAGCGGGATCAAATCTGTGAAACGCGTTGCATATTTGGAATTCATAAATAAAATACCGTATATTCCGGCGTATAAGACGACTGGGCGTATAAGACGACCCCCCAGCTTTTCCAGTTAAAATATAGAGTTTGGGATATACTCGCCGTATAAGACTACCCCTCTTACAACGCACACCAAATTAAAATAAAAAATCATATACTGGTGCTGTACTGTATGTGTTACCCAGTATATAACAGTATATAGTCAATTGACTGGTTGCATTGGTCAACTCTCCTTAAAGGGAAGGTCTAAGCAAAATAAAAAAATGAGTTTCACTTACCTGGGGCTTCTACCAGCCCCATGCAGCCATCCTGTGCTCTAGCTGTCACTCATTGTTGCTCCAGTTCCCCGCTGGCAGCTTGCCGACCTCAGAGGTCGGCGGGCCGCATTGCGTACATTTTTACGTATCCCCGCTAGTGCAGGAACATTAACACATACATTTTTACGCGTTAGTGGTTCAACGCGTAAAAATGTACGCATTGAACCAGTAACGCGTAAAAATGTATGTGTTAATGTTCCTGCACTAGCGGGGATACGTAAAAATGTACGCAATGCGGCCCGCCGACCTCCGAGGTCGGCAAGCTGCCAGCGGGGGACTGGAGCAACAATGAGTGACAGCGAGAGCACAGGATGGCTGCATGGGGCTGGTAGAAGCCCCAGGTAAGTGAAACTCATTTTTTTTATTTTGCTTGGACCTTCCCTTTAAGTAGACTGGTCAGCTCTCCTTGGCTACCTGTTTATCAGAGCAGTATGGAAGAATAGATTGTGCTCCCTCAGCAGGGAGATCTGAGAGGCGGTAACAGGATAGGGCGTATCACCCGGCATCAATGACACCCAGCGTATAAGACGACCCCCAACTTTTCAGAAGTTTTTCAAGGGTTAAAAAGTAGTCTTATACGCAGGAATATACAGTATATTGACTGTCTTTACTACAGTCGTTGTGTGTCTACTTGGAGGAGGTAAGTCCACCACTACCTCCTCTATTTACAAAGAATTTGGTTTTTAAGCTCATTTAGCTTCCTTTTATCCTCTTGGTGCCTCTGTTCTCCTGCATAATATTGAGTCCACCCTGGGTGGAGGGTTGAACCCCCTTTTTTCTCATCTACAAAGAGCGATTTCTTATTCCTGAGTGGGGTCAGGAAAATCTCCCCACCTGCCTTTACAGTGGTTGCCTAATGGTAACCCTGGTTTGTGAGTATTAATATTTACTCTATCTAGTAACCATTTACCAGTACATATTACACTATTAGGGCTCTTGGTGTTCCTTGTTTTTATCAGGTTACATACCAGGGGTTTGAACCCATAGGTGGCCACACACGATACAATAAAATGATCCAATTTTACGGCAATCCGAGGAAAACATTCGGTTGTCCACAAAAATGTAAAGATTTTTTCTTCATTCGAGTGAGAAATCCGACCGGATTTGCCTTTTTTTTTCAATATAAGTCAAGAGTGGCAGATTTTTCTGATCAATGTTTATGAAAATTAAATGGAGTAGGGTAGAGTGTCAATTTATTATTGTATAGACCCACGCAATGTTTTTCTGAGTTTTAAATCTTTTTTTTATCATAATTGGGGAATAATTGGGCACAGGTGTGTGATACATTGGTCCGATTTTTTAAATGTTACAATCAATCAGAAAAAATTGATTGTAATTCTTGAATTGAAGAGAAATGTAAAAATTTGTAAGGTGTGTGGCCACCGTAAGTTAAATATGTTTGGGCAGCACGGTAGCCTAGTGGATAGCAATCTTGCCTTGCAGCACTGGGTCCCTGGTTCAAATCACAGCCAGGGGACTATCTGCAAGGAGTTTGTATGTTCTCCCTGTGTCCTCCATGCTCTCCAGTTTCCTCCCAAAAACATACAGATACGTTAATTGATTCCCACTAAATTGGCCCTAGAATACAATACATACACTAAACGACACATACACAGACATATGACTATAGAAAAAGAAAAGTGAGGTTCCGCTCAATGTTGCAAAAATATCAAAAATGACTTTATTGGAAACTAATGACACAGCACAGGATACACTAACATGTTTCGGACACACACTGGTCCTTAATCATAGCATTGATCCAAAGTGAAACAGTGAGATTAAATACTCCACATACCACACCCTTGTTGCCCGCCCCCAGCCAATCTAGAAGAACACCCTAGGGTAGTCTGCAGGACTGGGAGGGGTTATAAAATCAATTAAAAAGGATTACATAGCAGTCAAGAAAATCATATGGAAAATTCATATGAAAAATTCTAATGGAAAAAACACAGCATAATATCGATACAAAATAGGTTAAATGGAAAAAATGAGGCAATAAATAAATAAATAAGTAGAATATCTTACATGATACGGTTAAGGTCCCATCTCGAGTTTAAGCCTTTCGGTATTCGTGTGTCTAATTGAAAAATCCAATAGGCTTCTCGAGTAAGTAGGATCTTATGCAAATCACCCCCTCTTGGAGGTTTAACAATACGTTCTACCGCCTGGAATGAGAAAGATGACATATCCGACGCGTGTACTTGGCGAAAATGTTTGGCGACATTGGAGATTTCCGTTGTCAGCCAACCAGCGCCTCTATAATGTTCAGCAATGCGTTCTCTTAGAGGTCGAGTTGTACAACCTACATATTGAAGCTGACATGCAAGGCAGGACACTACGTACACTACAAATTTAGTGCCACAATTGATGTATTGTTTTAGGCGGTAGGTTCTACCACTAGAGAAAGAGGTGACCATTTTAGTAACCGTATGCAGGGAACAATAATTGCAAGTACGTGACCCACATTTATATGAACCCACCGTAGTAAGCCAACACGGTTGGCTATTCCTTGCGGAAAAAAGACTGGGGGAAAGAAAACCACCCAAAGTGGGGGCCCGTCTGCTAGCAAATTTGACCCCCTTGCTAATGACTGCATCAATTTGTGGGTCAAGGCATAAAACAGGCAAAAGGTCTTTAATTAAGGAAACAACCCGTTTAAATTCCTCACTAAAAGTGGTGACAAAGGTCAATTCACCATGGCGGGTAGTATGTTCAGAGACTCTATGATGTGTTGACAAAAGATCATTCCTATTCCTACTCAAGGCGATGTGTCGGCCTCGTGTAATCATCCAGTTCGGATAGCCGCGTTCCCTGAGGCGAGACGCCACAACATCACACTCAAAATTAAAAGCCTCCAATGAAGAGCAATTCCGGCGAGCCCGAATAAACTTCCCGACCGGAATGGCCTTCATGGTGTGCGATGGGTGGCAGCTATTTGCCCTCAGAGTAGAATTCCCACTACACGGCTTCCGATAGGTTCTGGACGACAAGGTACACAAAGTCTCGTCGCCTTTCAGAAGTATGTCCAGATAACTAATCTCCGTAGAAGACCATTGATAAGTAAAGGACAAATTAAGATGATTATCATTAAGAAAATCTACAAAAGGAGAAACATCACTAGGCATGCCATTCCAGACGACCAGCAGGTCGTCAATATATCTGCCGTACCACACTATTTTATCCAAGAATCTATTTTTGTCACTAAACAAAAAAAGTTCCTCCCACCAACCCATATATAGGTTGGCTAGAGATGGAGAAAATTTCGCCCCCATGGACGCTCCACATCGTTGTAAGAAATACTCGGAGTCAAAAAGAAAATAGTTGTGGCTAAGCAGATATTGTATTGCAAATTCAATAAATGTACGTAATTCGACCGAATAGGAGGAATATCGTACCATATGATAATGGACAGCCTCAAGAGCAAGTGAATGTGGAATACAGGAATAAAGGGCTTTAACATCTATGGTTAGCCAACTGTATCCCCGTTTCCACTTAAAATTGTGAAGACTGCTCAAGATATGTTTAGTGTCTTGGACATAACCGGGTAAGCGTCTAACTAATGGTTGCAGATATCCATCGATCCAGTCACCCAAACGTTCTCCCAAAGATGCAATGCCAGCGACAATCGGCCTGCCTTCTGGGGGAAACCCCAGCTTATGTATCTTCGGGAGATGGTGAAAAATTGGAACTGTCGGCGACTGTACCGCAAGATATTCCGCAATTTTGGCTGGGAGAACTCCAAGACTCTCTCCGACAGATAAAAGGGAAAAGAGTTGTTTCTGGTATAGCTCAGTCGGATCTTTATTAAGACTGATATAAATATTAGGATCCTTAAGCTGTCTAAGAGCTTCATCTCTATATACCTCTGTGTCTAAAATGACCACGGCTCCCCCCTTATCAGCATTTCTAATTATAATTCGTGTATTGTTTCTTAAGGAGGAAATGGCCATGCGTTCTCCCAGTGTGAGATTATACTTTTTATTTATAGTGGAGTTAGAACTAGACGCTAAATTGAGGAGTTGCTGTTCCACTCGAGTCCGGAAAACTTCCACCGGAGTACTCAGCGCAGAAGTGGGATAAAAATCGGGATTGCGTGTGGAGAGTGGCTGGACATCACGTTCAGATATAACTGGGCTGGTCTCTGTGAGCAACAGCTCCAGATCCAAAAGAGACCTAAGATCCCGAAAACTCTGAATATCAGTCAAGGCCATTGTCTCCACATTAGCATCCCTCTGTTGTCCACCTGCACTGGTCTCCAGAAAATGTTTTCGAAGTAATACAGATCGAATGAATTTGTTAACATCCTTCAGGGTTGAAAACACATCAAAGTGGTGGGTCGGGGCAAAAGAGAGACCCTTAGACAACAAATCATGCTCCTCAACAGAAAGCACAGTCGCAGAAAGATTAACAACTGTTTCTGGAGGACCATGATTGAGATGAGGTCTCCTATGCCTCAAGCCCGCCCGTCTGGTGCGTCTTTGCCTCTGCGCCTCCTGAACTTCCTCTGTTTCTTGTAATACCCATGAGGTGGAGGAACCTGTTGGTTTTTTGACAATCGACTGTCCGAAATGGCTACACCTGCTACTCCACCGGATGCACCCTGTGGATTCACACCAGCTCCATCAGAAAAATCGGACTGAGAGTCCGAAGTCTCCGGGGAGCTGAAGGTAACTTTTTTTGGGGGCCCTGGTTTGCTACGAGGTTTGATCTGTCGAGGGGACCTGAATTTACCCTCCCACCTTCCCCATTCATATACCACCCCTTTCTTATAGTCATCAACATCTCGTAGATATTTAACACGTTTGGTGTCGGTGATCAAAGACTCCAATTTGAGTATGTTATCCTGCAACTTCTTGTTCAATTCATCATATGACTGTAAGGTATTAAACCTCAAGAGGGTCTTTTTGACCTCCGACACCTGTACTCTCAAATCCACGAGATGTTGCTCCTCATAAACAATAATGAGCTTCATCAATTTTAAGGAACAATCTGACAAGATAGCATTCCACTCTAAGACAAAATGATCTGAATAAACCGTGGTAGGGACTTTTTTGATTCTCAAACCACGAGGAATAATGCGATCTGCCACATATTGCTTAAGACTCGTCAGGTCCCACCACACTTTGGTCTCTTTCTGCATAATGTCCTCTAATTGTATGAAAGCAGTTTTTAGATTAATCTCTGAATGAACAGCAGAGACTCCCAATTGTCTGGAGAAAACCGCTGCGAATTTAGAAGAACGTTCAGAATCATAATCCAAATCACCCAATTGAATCAAATGACTATCAGGTACTAAAGTTGGAGAAGACATAGACTGCTGTGGGAAGTTCATATCACTGTCATTGATGGTTAAATTCTCACACAAGACAGCAGAGTCCGATCCCATATTGTGTGTCAAAATCTGATCGGAAATGATTGGTGGAAACTGGGAGCCTGAGACATGCAACAAGACATGCGACTGTGCTTTCTGTTGAGGAGCATGATTTGTTGTCTAAGGGTCTCTCTTTTGCCCCGACCCACCACTTTGATGTGTTTTCAACCCTGAAGGATGTTAACAAATTCATTCGATCTGTATTACTTCGAAAACATTTTCTGGAGACCAGTGCAGGTGGACAACAGAGGGATGCTAATGTGGAGACAATGGCCTTGACTGATATTCAGAGTTTTCGGGATCTTAGGTCTCTTTTGGATCTGGAGCTGTTGCTCACAGAGACCAGCCCAGTTATATCTGAACGTGATGTCCAGCCACTCTCCACACGCAATCCCGATTTTTATCCCACTTCTGCGCTGAGTACTCCGGTGGAAGTTTTCCGGACTCGAGTGGAACAGCAACTCCTCAATTTAGCGTCTAGTTCTAACTCCACTATAAATAAAAAGTATAATCTCACACTGGGAGAACGCATGGCCATTTCCTCCTTAAGAAACAATACACGAATTATAATTAGAAATGCTGATAAGGGGGGAGCCGTGGTCATTTTAGACACAGAGGTATATAGAGATGAAGCTCTTAGACAGCTTAAGGATCCTAATATTTATATCAGTCTTAATAAAGATCCGACTGAGCTATACCAGAAACAACTCTTTTCCCTTTTATCTGTCGGAGAGAGTCTTGGAGTTCTCCCAGCCAAAATTGCGGAATATCTTGCGGTACAGTCGCCGACAGTTCCAATTTTTCACCATCTCCCGAAGATACATAAGCTGGGGTTTCCCCCAGAAGGCAGGCCGATTGTCGCTGGCATTGCATCTTTGGGAGAACGTTTGGGTGACTGGATCGATGGATATCTGCAACCATTAGTTAGACGCTTACCCGGTTATGTCCAAGACACTAAACATATCTTGAGCAGTCTTCACAATTTTAAGTGGAAACGGGGATACAGTTGGCTAACCATAGATGTTAAAGCCCTTTATTCCTGTATTCCACATTCACTTGCTCTTGAGGCTGTCCATTATCATATGGTACGATATTCCTCCTATTCGGTCGAATTACGTACATTTATTGAATTTGCAATACAATATCTGCTTAGCCACAACTATTTTCTTTTTGACTCCGAGTATTTCTTACAACGATGTGGAGCGTCCATGGGGGCGAAATTTTCTCCATCTCTAGCCAACCTATATATGGGTTGGTGGGAGGAACTTTTTTTGTTTAGTGACAAAAATAGATTCTCGGATAAAATAGTGTGGTACGGCAGATATATTGACGACCTGCTGGTCGTCTGGAATGGCATGCCTAGTGATGTTTCTCCTTTTGTAGATTTTCTTAATGATAATCATCTTAATTTGTCCTTTACTTATCAATGGTCTTCTACGGAGATTAGTTATCTGGACATACTTCTGAAAGGCGACGAGACTTTGTGTACCTTGTCGTCCAGAACCTATCGGAAGCCGTGTAGTGGGAATTCTACTCTGAGGGCAAATAGCTGCCACCCATCGCACACCATGAAGGCCATTCCGGTCGGGGAGTTTATTCGGGCTCGCCGGAATTGCTCTTCATTGGAGGCTTTTAATTTTGAGTGTGATGTTGTGGCGTCTCGCCTCAGGGAACGCGGCTATCCGAACTGGATGATTACACGAGGCCGACACATCGCCTTGAGTAGGAATAGGAATGATCTTTTGTCAACACATCATAGAGTCTCTGAACATACTACCCGCCATGGTGAATTGACCTTTGTCACCACTTTTAGTGAGGAATTTAAACGGGTTGTTTCCTTAATTAAAGACCTTTTGCCTGTTTTATGCCTTGACCCACAAATTGATGCAGTCATTAGCAAGGGGGTCAAATTTGCTAGCAGACGGGCCCCCACTTTGGGTGGTTTTCTTTCCCCCAGTCTTTTTTCCGCAAGGAATAGCCAACCGTGTTGGCTTACTACGGTGGGTTCATATAAATGTGGGTCACGTACTTGCAATTATTGTTCCCTGCATACGGTTACTAAAATGGTCACCTCTTTCTCTAGTGGTAGAACCTACCGCCTAAAACAATACATCAATTGTGGCACTAAATTTGTAGTGTACGTAGTGTCCTGCCTTGCATGTCAGCTTCAATATGTAGGTTGTACAACTCGACCTCTAAGAGAACGCATTGCTGAACATTATAGAGGCGCTGGTTGGCTGACAACGGAAATCTCCAATGTCGCCAAACATTTTCGCCAAGTACACGCGTCGGATATGTCATCTTTCTCATTCCAGGCGGTAGAACGTATTGTTAAACCTCCAAGAGGGGGTGATTTGCATAAGATCCTACTTACTCGAGAAGCCTATTGGATTTTTCAATTAGACACACGAATACCGAAAGGCTTAAACTCGAGATGGGACCTTAACCGTATCATGTAAGATATTCTACTTATTTATTTATTTATTGCCTCATTTTTTCCATTTAACCTATTTTGTATCGATATTATGCTGTGTTTTTTCCATTAGAATTTTTCATATGAATTTTCCATATGATTTTCTTGACTGCTATGTAATCCTTTTTCATTGATTTTATAACCCCTCCCAGTCCTGCAGACTACCCTAGGGTGTTCTTCTAGATTGGCTGGGGGCGGGCAACAAGGGTGTGGTATGTGGAGTATTTAATCTCACTGTTTCACTTTGGATCAATGCTATGATTAAGGACCAGTGTGTGTCCGAAACATGTTAGTGTATCCTGTGCTGTGTCATTAGTTTCCAATAAAGTCATTTTTGATATTTTTGCAACATTGAGCGGAACCTCACTTTTCTTTTTCCATGGTCGGGGCATGAGTCGCCTAGTTCCAGCTCTGTTCTGCATTTTAAGGTTGAGCGGATGTCACATTGAACATTTCTGTCGGACATATGACTATAGTAGGGATTAGATTGTGAACCCCTATGAGGACAGTCAGTGACAAGACTATATATACTCTGTAAAGGCACTGCCAAAGATGTTGGCGCTTTATAAATACTTAATAATAAGAATGTACATGTAAAACAGACATTCCACTGTGTTCCTAACAGATACTGGTAGAAGGCTGTGTTGAAAGTGAGCAATAGTGGCTGCAGGGCAATAATGGTCTAGCTGGTAAAATAATATTTGTGCCCCTAGTGCGGCTTTCCGTCTCTGGAGAAAGACTATACACCGGCTTTAGAAGTAACAAAAACACATATAGTACATGAATTCTTCATCTATCCTATCCTATCTGTGCCTTACACAGAATTCCTGACACAGTTTCAGGACAGGCTGGGCGTACTCAGGTCAGCCGAGGTGTGCTGAGAGCTGCTCAAGTCCCCAGACTGGGGATTTAATGTTACGGATATTGGAAAAGTGTCCAGCATAGACTAAACAAACCCCACTTTTTTTGCGTGTAAGAGAGAGAAGCTGCCTCTTACCAGACCCTGGATGGCAGATCAACTTTTTACAAGCCACTATTCTGCCAAGTGAACTTTAATAATATAAACTTAAAGGGGAATAAAATATTTTATGACTGTCTGATGATATATCCATACATCCCTTCCTTCAGACCTGTTATTATTGCAGTATGGAGGCTTACGGCTAAAAAGGCATGATTCTATAAGGGGTCCTGTAATGCTGGACATGGTTGTAGCTTGAGGGGTGACATTGTGCCAACGCTGAATCAGATATAAGGCGCAAAACAGAAGTTTGCCTTCTTAAAACAGAAGGTATTTGCGATTATTCAGGTTGGAGTTAGTGTTGGGCGAACACCTAAATGTTCGGGTTCGCGAACGTTCGTCGAACATGGCCGCGATGTTCGGGTGTTCGACCCGAACTCCGAACATAATGGAAGTCAATGGGGACCCGAACTTGCGTGCTTTGTAAAGCTTCCTTACATGCTACATACCCCAAATTTGCAGGGTATGTGCACCTTGGGAGTGGGTACAAGAGGAACATTTTTTTAGCAAAAAGAGCTTATAGTTTTTGAGAAAATCGATTTTAAAGTTTCAAAGGGAAAACTGTCTTTTAAATGCGGGAAATGTCTGTTTTCTTTGCACAGGTAACATGCTTTTTGTCGGCATGCAGTCATAAATGTAATACATATAAGAGGTTCCAGGAAAAGGGACCGGTAATGCTAACCCAGCAGCAGCACACGTGATGGAACAGGAGGAGGGCGGCGCAGGAGGAGAAGGCCACGCTTTGAGACACAACAACCCAGGCCTTGCATGAGGACAAGAAGCGTGCGGATAGCAATTTGTGTTTTGTCGCCATGCAGTCATAAATGTAATACAGATGAGAGGTTCAATAAACAGGGACCGGAAATGCTAACCCATCACAGATGTTCATTGTTCATGTTACTTGGTTGGGGTCCGGGAGTGTTGTGTAGTCGTTTCCAATCCAGGATTGATTCATTTTAATTTGAGTCAGACGGTCTGCATTTTCTGTGGAGAGGCGGATACGCCGATCTGTGACGATGCCTCCGGCAGCACTAAAACAGCGTTCCGACATAACGCTGGCTGCCGGGCAAGCCAGCACCTCTATTGCGTACATTGCCAGTTTGTGCCAGGTGTCTAGCTTCGATACCCAATAGTTGAAGGGTGCAGATGGATTGTTCAACACAGCTATGCCATCTGACATGTAGTCCTTGACCATCTTCTCCAGGCGATCGGTGTTGGAGGTGGATCTGCACGCTTGCTGTTCTGTGTGCTGCTGCATGGGTGTCAGAAAATTTTCCCACTCCAAGGACACTGCCGATACCATTCCCTTTTGGGCACTAGCTGCGGCTTGTGTTGTTTGCTGCCCTCCTGGTCGTCCTGGGTTTGCGGAAGTCAGTCTGTCGGCGTACAACTGGCTAGAGGAGGGGGAGGATGTCAATCTCCTCTTTAAAGTCTCCACAAGGGCCTGCTGGTATTCTTCCATTTTGACCTGTCGGACTCTTTCTTCAAGCAGTTTTGGAACATTGTGTTTGTACCGTGGATCCAGAAGGGTATAAACCCAGTAATTGGTGTTGTCCAGAATGCGCACAATGCGTGGGTCGCGTTCAATGCAGTCCTAGGCCGAAGAGGTCATATCCTAGGGTCACAAAAACCTGTTTATTTGGGCTATTTCAATGGTAGTGATGGTGACGTACATAAATCTCAGCCATGGCCGTTAGCAACGTCTGAATTTCACGAAATGTCTCATGCAGGTAGAAGACATATTGTTAGACTTGGATTCCAAAGATGGGGTCCCTACATCTCTGCAAACCAAAGTTACAGGGGTCCAAAATTGGTAAAATCCCCTATAGACTTTCATTGCCTCCCTATTTCACTTTCCAAAATCTCACATCTTTTCAAAGGGCAATGGCTCAGCAGTACCAAATTTTCTAGCATTGTAGGGACCCTTAGGGGGAACATGACTGGTGAGTTTCGGGCCCCTAGGCCAAAGAGGTCATAGCCTAGGGTCACAAAAACCTGTTTATTTGGGCTATTTCAATGGTAGTGATGGTGACGTACATAAATCTCAGCTATGGCCGTTAGCAACGTCTGAATTTCACGAAATGTCTCATGCAGGTAGAAGACATATTGTTAGACTTGGATTCCAAAGATGGGGTCCCTACATCTCTGCAAACCAGAGTTACAGGGGTCCAAAATTGGTAAAATCCCCCATAGACTTTCATTGCCTCCCTATTTCACTTTCCAAAATCTCACATCTTTTCAAAGGGCAATGGCTCAGCAGTACCAAATTTTCTAGCATTGTAGGGACCCTTAGGGGGAACATGACTGGTGAGTTTCGGGCCCCTAGGCCAAAGAGGTCATAGCCTAGGGTCACAAAAACCTGTTTATTTGGGCTATTTCAATGGTAGTGATGGTGACATACATAAATCTCAGCTATGACCGTTAGCAACGTCTGAATTTCACGAAATGTCTCATGCAGGTAGAAGACATATTGTTAGACTTGGATTCCAAAGATGGGGTCCCTACATCTCTGCAAACCAGAGTTACAGGGGTCCAAAATTGGTAAAATCCCCCTTAGGCTTTCATTGGGCCTACTATTTACCGTTCCAAAATCTCACACCATTTCAAAGGGCAATGGCTCAGCAGTGGCAAAACTCACCAGTCATGATCCCCCTAAGGGTCCCTACAATGCTAGAAAATTTGGTACTGCTGAGCCATTGCCCTTTGAAAAGATGTGAGATTTTGGAAAGTGAAATAGGGAGGCAATGAAAGTCTATGGGGGATTTTACCAATTTTGGACCCCTGTAACTCTGGTTTGCAGAGATGTAGGGACCCCATCTTTGGAATCCAAGTCTAACAATATGTCTTCTACCTGCATGAGACATTTCGTGAAATTCAGACGTTGCTAACGGCCATAGCTGAGATTTATGTACGTCACCATCACTACCATTGAAATAACCCAAATAAACAGGTTTTAGTGACCCTAGGCTATGACCTCTTTGGCCTAGGGGCCCGAAACTCACCAGTCATGTTCCCCCTAAGGGTCCCTACAATGCTAGAAAATTTGGTACTGCTGAGCCATTGCCCTTTGAAAAGATGTGAGATTTTGGAAAGTGAAATAGGGAGGCAATGAAAGACTACAACAAATTTTTTTTATTTATTATTTAGTATTTCTATAGTGCCAACATCTTCTGCAGCGCTATTCAGAGTATATTGCCTTGTCACTAACTGTCCCTCAGAGGAGCTCACAATCTAATCCCTATATAGTCATATAGTCTGTGTATAGATCTTGTAGCGTATGTATTGTAGTGAAGTGCCAATTTAGGGGAAGCCAATTAACGTATCTGTATGTTTTTGAGATGAGGAAGGAAACTGAAGTGCCCGGATGAAATCCACACAGACACAGGAGAACAGACAAACTCTGTGCAGACGGTGCCTTGGCTGGGATTTGAGCCGGGGACCCAGCGCTGCAAGGCGAGAGCGCTAACCACTACACCACCATGCTGCCTTCTTAAAAGTATCCTTTAAGAAGGAAACCTGTTTTGCATAGCATTTTAGTAAGAGGGATTTTTGCATACCTCCCAACATTTTAAACTAAGAAACCGGGACACTGGCCACACCCCTAACCACACCCCAACCACGCCCCCAAGACACGCCTACCATCAGTTTTTGAAGATTTTTTATTATTATTAATATTTATGCCCTTCTTCTTTTTTTTTTTTACTAAATATACCCTCATACACCCTGCCCGTGGGTGGGGAGAAGGGTAAGGGTGCCCGTGGGTGGGGAGAAGGGTAAGGGTGCCCGTGGGTGGGGAGGAGGGTGAGAATGAGTGCCAAAAAAAGATCCAAGTCCCGGCGGCAGTGGGCAGCAGTTAAAAAAAAAAAAGGATCGAGGCGCCAGCCGCGCATGGTATGTGGATGCGGCCATATGATTACTACCTCCCTCCCTCCTTCCCTTGAGATCTGCCCCCCTGTGTCCCCGTTAGCAGAGTGCGCAGCGAGCGGAGCGGGCTGTCATCTTACCTGCGTCCATGCACGTGTACCGTGTCTTCATCCAGCTTCCTGCTTCCTGTGACGTCACAGGAAGCAGAGTGAAGCCGGGCATCGGTAAGCGTGCATGGACGCAGGTAATGACAGCCGACTCCGCTCGCTGCGCACTCTGCTAACGGGGACACAGGGGGGCAGATCTCAAGGGAAGGAGGGAGGGAGGTAGTAATCATATGGCCGCATCCCGCATACCACGCGCGGCTGGCGCCTCGATCATTTTTTTTTTTTACTGCTGCCCACTGCCGCCGGGACTTGGGGGGCTCATACCGTGACAGCGGGAGAGCCCCCCCAAATCGTGACAGTCCCGACGAGATCGGGACGGTTGGGCCCTCTGATTTTTGGTCCTTTTCAGCCACCATGAGCTTGCTGGGCAATGGATGAGGTCACCACCTTAGACTTTAAGTGATCCTTGCTTCTAGTGATGAGCAGAGTTTCGCATAATCGTTATTTTGCATCGTAATTTGCAATTAGGATGCAAAATCATAATGCAAAATTTTGGGGAAAATTGTAATTCATTTCGTATGTAAACCTAATCAGGAACCGGAATTTTGCAATTTTGCTTAATTTTTGCATAATTTCATGCCGATTTTAGCTGTTAATCGCAAAGCCCCCATACATGTTATCATCACCAAAACTGCTTTCGTATATTAAAATGGACCTGAACTCTCGCACAGGACAGAAGGAAAACAGAGAGGAATGCACCCTGTGTGTCTTTAGAGAGTTTAGCCAGTTTAATTTCCCTTCCTTTGTGAATAATCACTTGTTGTAATTTGATCTCTCCTTGTGTCACATGACTGCCTATGGCAGAGATGGCAGATAAGCTCATTTGGAAGCACAAGATGTTAACAATATGTCTGCTTCCATGAATCAGGAAGTAGAAACAGTGCTTATTTATTTAAAAAATCGTATCAGCTGTAACAAAGAAATGTAACAAATAAATGTTTTTTCTTTGAAGGTTATTGTTCTGTTGTGTATCATTTAGAGCAGAGAGGAAGTTCTAAGTTTAGGTCTGCTTTTATAGTGGGAATAAGACAAAAAAATGAATTTTTCAAAAAAGACCTTGTATTTTTTTTAAATAATCTGTATTGAAAATGCAAAGGAATTTTTTTAAACCAGTTATTGTAATGGCGACACCCCTTGAGATAAAGACTTTGTGTTAGTTTCAGGGGTGTAGATATACGTACATTGCCGCAATCACCCGCTCTGCGATCCCGTGCATGTTTTCATCACTGGTGGTTCGTTCACTGATCAGTGCATGGGAACATATGTTCCCATTCACCAATCAAAGTGCCTGTAACAAATGACCACGCATCAGCGAGATGCTGTTGGTCACTCTCAAGAGTGAAAGTAAAAGCATACACACATTACTTCCTGTGTACTGTTCACAGTACACAGTATTACAGTTTGTGTGGGGGGGCATCTAGTGGCCAAAAAGTAAAAAGACACCCTACATACATTAGATTAAATACAAATAAATAAATCTCCAATTCATAATAATCAAGTAATTTTGCTACAATAGCATGAATAGGGGCTTTGCTATTAACTGCTAAAATCAGCACAAAATTACGCAAAATTTTGCATAATTACGCAAAATTGTGAATGGATTATGCAAAATCAATTAAATGTTCAAATCATAATTACATATGGACATAACTGCAAAAAATTTTGCAAAATTTTACGTACTTGTGATTAGCAGATTACGGTCATCTCTACTTGCTTCATCCATCCAACTGCAATTGTGTTGGGTAAAGGGAATCTGAAGCCTCTGCAGGTACCAGCACAATAGTGGCAAAGAGGCGCCCAGATATTGATAAAACTGAGTTAAGAACAGCAATAAAATTCAAAGAAGGGGTGAGATGGCTTACCTCAAAAACAACAGTCTCATAAGACAAAAATGTTTATTTTAGCACAGGCAACACGTTTCACGGATCCACTCCCGCTTCCTCAGGCCTGCACTAGTGCCAGGAAATGTGAGCCAAAATACATTGCTTCAAGCGGTTAGTTGTCCCGGCTCCCCCCCCCCCCGCCCCCCACCCCCCGCAACCTACCTTTGTGAGTAGCCCTTCTTTATTCTTACATTTATCCAATTTCAACCACTATGCTATCTGGCCTCCTATGTTTGTTTTTCTGTGTCTTTTTTCCTTTAGGGTATCAAGACACCCCATCCAACCACGTTCTACAGGTACCAATTGAGAAGAAATAATAATTTGTGGTTCATGTTCCATAGATATTCTCCTTGGTTGAGTGCAGTAGATCCACAGCTGTTAGTTTTAACTGCAGTGATGGGATTCAAGTATTATGTTTTCTTTAGGATGCCAGAGTACTCTTATGTGCAGGACTTTCCCACGTCAACCTCAGACACATGCCTCCCATAGAATGTTATGCTGGTCTAATATCACTTGATACAGCAGTGTTTCATATTTCATGTTCTTATTCCCCTTCCTCCGGGTCCTGAAAAGGGGGGTATCCTGGGCATTGTGGGCAATAGTAAACATTTTGCCTCTTAAGAGGGTATTTGCTGAACTATAAGTCCCCCTTCATTTCGTGTTTGTTTTGAAATCATTTTATTGTGGCACAAAGAAATATATGCATACATCGTATACTTTACAAAATGTAAGTAACAAAAGGCTACTTTTTGTTTTAAAGAGGAGATTAAAGAAAAAGACAAAATAACAAATTCAAACAAACTGCATGATTTCTTCTTAAAGTTCTGTTAGCGTTTGAACTGAGCGAGCACATGACGCTTCTTATATTTGCCAAAGCACGTCTTCATACAGAAAGAGTTTATCAAATACCTTTATTATATATAGCAGTAAGAGATAAAATAAAAGGTGAAAGAAAAAAAGAAAAGAAAAAAAGTGAGATAAACCAGCACCAGTATATAACCAAATCATAGAAAGTAAACTTCAGGTTTTCCCGTGCCACAAGGGGTAGGCTATGTCCCTCTGAGAAGAGGATTATCCCCGTTCACACCCAATCCATAGTCCAATCCCAAATTATCTTCATGCATAAGTTTGTAATATTATTCAGAGTGATTTTTCAGTGTATTCTCTGTCTACTGTGTAAATATAATTTAGACCAATTCGTCACCTCGCCAATCAAGAGTGTCCCGCAAGACCCCTGGATCTATCACCTATAGGGCCCTTTTCCACCTGCAATCGCTAGCGTTCACGCTGAACGCTAGCGATTGCTGAATCGCAAAACCGGCGATTCCCCCGACGTTTGCGGCCGCGATTTTGCTATGCTATGCACTGCATAGCAAAATCGCGGCAATTATCGCTCCGCCGCGCGTTCGCGTTCCCGACAAAAGCGAATCGCGGTAGTGGAAATGACCTACCGCGATTCCTATGTTAAAAAGCAAACCGTAGCGATTGTAAAATCGCTAGCGGTTTGCGGTTTTGCGATTCAGCCAGCGCAAACGTGCTGGTGGAAAAGGGCCCATAGGCCCCAATTTTTGAAAAAAAATTCTATTGGTTAGTTGCTTTTGCGAAAGCATATTCGTATTTAAAGTTAAGACTAATGATTTGCTAAATTTCTGAAATGTTTGGACTAATAGGGTCGTTCCAGTGTCTAGCAACTCCGATTTTTGTTGCTAAGGAAATATTTGCAACAAGAGTCTTATAATTGACCGGGATCCTCTCCAAACCTATGTTAACCTGTCTACGACCACGTCACGCCCCAGGACTGCCTAACGCTGATCGGTGTAAAGTCCTGGGGCTTCAGTTTGCAGGAGATTGCGCGCAGGCTGCGCACGCATCTCCTGCTTGGTAGGCGGAGCAGAGCTTGGAGACTGTTAGACGGCAAAACCGCCATCTATAAACATAGTACAGCGCTGCGGTCCCAGGGGGACACGGCTGTGTCCCCCTGGGACACAAGAGAGCGATTGGCTCTCATAGGCAGAAGCCTATGACAGCCGATCGCCATGATTGGCTGGTTGAGGGGAGGGAGGGATTAAAAAAAAAATAGTAGAAAAATAATAACACAAATATTTACTCAAAAATAAATAAACATCTGGGGGGGATCAGACCCCAACAACAGAGAGCTGTGTTGGCAGGGACAAAGGGGGGGGGGGGGGGTGCTGAGTTGTGCGGCCCTGCAGCTAGGCCTTAACGCTGCAGTGGCCAATGTATAGAAAAATGGCCTGGTTTTTAGTGAGGTTTAACACTGCGGGTCCTCAAGTGGTTAAACAAGGCCAGAATAGGATCCAGGGCCAGTCAATCCTGTCAGGTATTCAATAAACTAAAAACTAGAGATCCAAAGTCTTCTAATGTAAGAGCAACTCCACCAACCCCCTTCATTTCTAATTAGTTCAGGTGGTGGGATGAGAGAGGCAACACTTGGGTGCCCACACATTAGTCGATATTGCACGCTGATTGACCTTCCGATTCAACAATTCTATCAAATCGGAAGAGAATAAGTGCCTCAATATGGCCGCCTGATCAATCTTTTGAATGATTTCTGGTCAAAACGATTAATCGGAATGCTGGAAAATCTCGGTCACAAGGGTTCAAATGGGTGCAGGCCAGGGCAGTAACAGAGTTCCATATCGCAACAACCGATGAACCCCGACCGCTGTCCCCCAAGTTTGTCCGTCTGTGCCCGTGTGCAGCGTTGAAGGCTCACCTGTCCCATGAACCCTGGCTACGTTTGGTGTCTGGCGTCACCACCAGCGCCTGTACCATGTGGCACCAGGCAAATGTTGCGACGTCCATACAGTACATACGTCTGCTGTCACGTGTTACGTAGAGGTAACTCTTTCCAAATGTGTGTGTTTTAGCTGTACAGCCTATCTGATATATTCCACTGCCCTAACTGCTAAATTCTTTCTCATGCTTTCACCCCATGTCAGATCAGGTTAGTTCCTGCAGATAGCTGAGACACACCCATGTTTCCGGTGTAACCTGGGGACAATCAGGACCTTTTTTAGGCGGCACAAAGGAGAGAATCTGTCTTGTCTTTTTGGCTTTGCTGAAACTCTTCTTTCTTTCCGCCGCCTCTCACTGCTCCGTGTCTAATTGTGGTGGGATAATAATAACAGGTTCCTTTACTGTAGAATACTTCTGGAAAAATGTCATTTGTTTTATTTTCTCTAATCCCCCTTCTTTTCTCTGGAGGTTGCTGGAGGACTCGGCGATGACATGAAGAATAATGACGGCTTTGGAACTTTCTGTTCTGCATGCAGGTGGTTGATAGCATGGATTATGTACATTAAACTGACAGCACAGAGTAGGGGAGACCTCCACCCCCCTCCCGCCTCTCTGAGCGGATGTAGCGTGGACGGCTGATCAGGACAGGATTAGAGAACACAATTCTGCCTGATATAATAACATCAGTGTTTTCTTAGAGGGAGAATCCCTATTGTACCAGCGGTTCACCCGTCCTCAGGCAGGAAGTGCCTCGCTGTAGCGTCTTTTGCGTGGTTTTGTCATTTATCCATGTGAGATAATTATATTGGCTGGAGGCAATGGGCCATGCCTTTTGTGGTGGCAATTATTTTTTATTAAACTGCTACCACAGAAATGCTGAACAAGTCTTCATTTCTTGTGGTTTTATGCTATAGCAGCTGTGCATTAAGAGGACCTGTACTTATCCTGAGTTACTTGCCTTTGTTGGAAATTAAGCAGGGTGAATATAGGTATAAAAAAAATCAAGCTAGAAAAAAAATCTATGCATACATCCCTAATGAAATCAAATTTGAAGATGTAGTTTCTCCCCCAGGCCCAGGGGTGGCGGTGTGGTGGAAGTGGCTGTCTCCAGTTGCCACACTGGCTACACGGAAGCAGGATAGTTGGACGGCCAGTGGCTTATGGACGATTTGGGTGCCCCTAATGCACATATCGGCTATTAGGCGCCCAAAGCAGAAATTTGAGCGCACGATAATTAACGTTTTGAAAATCACATTATAGTTTTTGAAATTTGTTATCGTTCTGAAAATTAGAACGTTATAGTATTTGACATTTTTTATGTTTTGTATTTACAAATTATCCATTTTTGAAAATTACCATTTGGAAATTTATCGTTTTGAATATTATAAGGTAAGAAAAGGGTGTTTTAAGGTTAGGCATCAGGAAGGGGAGTGTTAGGGTTAGGGGTCAGGAAGGGGAGTGTTAGGGTTAGGGGTCAGGAAGTCGCGGAAATTCCACCAGAATTTAACATCGATTTTCTCAAAAACTATATGGTCTTTTTGAAAACTTTTTTTTGCATCTAGTTCACAAGATTCAGTTTAATAAACCCTGTGGTGTTTTTAGGACTTAAGGGAGCTTTGCTATTAACCGCTAAAGTCGGCGGATTTTTACTGTAATGTAAAATGCAGAAAATCTGCATCTGCCTATTTTCTGCATTTTACATTACAGTAAAAATCCGCCGTCTTTAGCGGTTAATAGCAAAGCCCCCGTAAGTCCTAGAAACACCAAATTTTCAGGGTTTATTAAACAGAATCTTCTGAACAAGATGCAAAAAAAGTTTTCAAAAAGATGTTATAGTTTTTGAGAAAATTGATGTTAAAGTCAGGCGGAATTTCCACGATTTCCGGCGGAAATTCCGCATTGGAATGCGGAAATTGGTAGCGGAATGCGGAATCGGTAATTATCATTAGCGGAATGCCGATTTACCGCGGAATCGGAAATTGGCATTCCGACCATCCCTAAGGGTAAGACATCAGGTAGGGGGGTTTAGGGTTAGGCATCAGGAAGTGGGGTTTTAGGGTTAGGCATCGGAGGAGGGAGGGTTCTGTGTGAGAGTAGGGTTAAGTTGTAGCAAAATATTGTTAATATATACCGATATCTTATTACAATTCATTATACAATTTACACTTTTTTATATAACAAAGAATATAAGTAGATATTAATGATAATGTTATTAATCTAAACAGACGCCCATTTTTCCTTGCATCCCTTTTTCATGCACACGGCTACAAGTCGTCACATGACCACACTATCTGCCCACTGCACACATTCTCTTTGATGCTGTTTCCCATCCTCTGGACTGGTACAGTGTGTGGGAAATGCTAACAGGCGAGAAACCTCTGTCTGTGCCGTACGCAATGACCCTTTTGCAGGCATTCATACAAAGCACAATGGGGATGAACAGGGAAAGGGAAAAAAAGTGGCTGTGGAGAGCCCCAGAGCCTCACAGTGCTGTAGGTGAGGACAGTAAAGAGAATAAGTAGGGCATGATGTGGTGACTATTATAAAGGTTGGTGCACAAAAACTGGACCCTGCTTGAACTTTGTGCTCCTCAGAAGTTCCCTCCACCTTCTTCAATGGTAAATTCTGCCTCTACCAGGGCCGGATTTACCATAAGGCACTGTAGGCACGTGCCTACAGGCGCCTGATGATGGAAGGGTGGCTCACTCCCCTCTCCGAGTGCCTTCTTCCCTATGCAGTGTCCTGAACAGAGTGTAAATGTGGGGTTACTCACGCAGCTCTTGGCATTCCACTGACCAGATCTCCCTTCAGACAGGGGAAACTTAATACCGAGGGTATCTCCTGGCTGCCTAATACTAAGGGGCACCTGTAGCTACCTATGACAGGCAAGGGAAGTAAGGGAGAAGTGACAGCTGGGACAGCCAGCACACTTGCGGTGCACTTTGGTGGGTGTTGGTAGGCCCATTGAGGGCGAACTCTAAGGTGCGAGGAAATCTATGCCTATAGGCTCCTGTGAGGTAAATCCGGGCCTGGCTCTATACTTCTTATCTCCCCTCTCTACCACAATTCACCCTATACCTAGAATATACTTTCACCAAATGCATGCATTCCTGAAGTGTTGTTGAATCACGTGAATCGGGAACAAGGCCAAACAACCCCAGGCGTGGTCCGAACTGTACTAACTGATAGCTCAGCAAGCAGATTGCACAACTGTTACAGTTTCTCTCGGCCTCTTCAGCTAAATATCCTGTTTTTTTAAATGTGGCCATTGGACCGGAATGAGCTGAAGTAAACATCAGGCTATGTGGGCGAGGTGTGGTCACTTTATACTGAATACTGTTTTTCCCTTGCTTATAACAGACTGCTGACAACAATATTTTCTTCCACCGTACTACTTAAAACAGTGTATCGCGACGTGAGTTTAAAGGGACCCTACAGTGGATTGAACTATATGAAACCATGATTATATCCTGAAAGGGAAGAGTTTACTGACAGTACTGTTGCTACTCCTAACCCTGTAAAAGTTTTCTTTTTTCTAATCGAATGAGATAAAACCGGGTATAAAGAGAGAAGCAGGAAATTTGGGCACCGGCTATAAGCAGAAACTTGGGCGCCACCCTATGGTGAGCTTCTGAGAGGAACTGATGGTGAGGTAAGTATGTAATATTCATTTGCAGGTACATTGTGTGTTTATTTTAAAGAGAACCCGATGCAGATTTATTAATCTTAATAGGACACAGAGGTATGTTCTGTGCACAATGTCATGGCTCTGTGTCCTTCTTCTGCCACCGCTAGTCCCCCGGGCTCTGCTGTCCCCCCCTGAAAAATATCGCCAGGCTACTGACAATCTGCTTGTCATTAGCCTGCTGTTTGTATGCCAGCTTGTCAATCAGTT
This sequence comes from Hyperolius riggenbachi, assembly GCF_040937935.1. Lineage (NCBI taxonomy): Eukaryota > Metazoa > Chordata > Amphibia > Anura > Hyperoliidae > Hyperolius > Hyperolius riggenbachi. The sequence continues at coordinate 278,096,322 of NC_090652.1, read as the reverse complement.
TTCCCTGCATCGCCTCCCCTGCCTCCGTAGCGTGGCTCCCCCCGCCGCACCCCGCCTCTGCTAGCTTCCTCCAATCGGAAGCTAAGCCGCAACCCAGGAGCACATGCCTCTATGTCTTCCCCTGCCTGCTCCGTAGTGTGGCTCCCCCCCTCCGCTCCCCGCCTCTGCTAGCTTCCTCCAATCGGAAGCTAAACCGCAACCCAGGAGCACATGCCTCTGTGTCTTCCCCTGCCTGCTCCGTAGTGTGGCTCCCCCCCTCCGCTCCCCGCCTCTGCTAGCTTCCTCCAATCGGAAGCTAAGCCGCAACCCAGGAGCACATGCCGCTGTGTCTTCCCCTGCCTGCTCCGTAGTGTGGCTCCCCCCTCCGCTCCCCGCCTCTGCTAGCTTCCTCCAATCGGAAGCTAAGCCGCAACCCAGGAGCACATGCCTCAGTGTCTTCCCCTGCCTCCTCCGTAGTGTGGCTCCCCCCCTCCGCTCCCCGCCTCTGCTAGCTTCCTCCAATCGGAAGCTAAGCCGCAACCCAGGAGCACATGCCGCTGTGTCTTCCCCTGCCTGCTCCGTAGTGTGGCTCCCCCCTCCGCTCCCCGCCTCTGCTAGCTTCCTCCAATCGGAAGCTAAGCCGCAACCCAGGAGCACATGCCTCAGTGTCTTCCCCTGCCTCCTCCGTAGTGTGGCTCCCCCCCTCCGCTCCCCGCCTCTGCTAGCTTCCTCCAATCGGAAGCTAAGCCGCAACCCAGGAGCACATGCCTCTGTGTCTTCCCCTGCCTCCTCCGTAGTGTGGCTTCCCCCCTCCGCTCCCCGCCTCTGCTAGCTTCCTCCAATCGGAAGCTAAGCCGCAACCCAGGAGGACATGCCTCTGTGTCCTCCCCTGCCTCCTCCGTAGTGTGGCTCCCCCCTCCGCACCCCGCCTCTGCTAGCTTCCTCCAATCGGAAGCTAAGCCACAACCCAGGACTACATGCCTCTGTGTCCTATTAAGATTTAATAAATCCCCCTCAGGTTCTCTTTCAATAATTTTCTCAGTTCAGGAACCCGAGCAGCAGCTCTACACCTCTAGACTAAGGACCAGGGCAAACAGAATTACTCACGACCCATCCCACCCCAGTAAGTGCTACTTTGCACTTCTTCCATCAGTTCGCTGCTACAGAACCATCCCTGGCAGAACACATCAGTGGCGTAGCGAGAGATCATGGGGCCCCATAGCAAAACATTCATGGGGCCCTCAGAAGTGGGCACAGGGCCGAGCCGAGGCATAAGCTGGAGAGGCTCCAGCCTCAGGGCGCAGTGTAGGAGGGAGGCGCACAATTCATTCAGCAGTCATTCCTAATTGTGTATGAAGCAGAAAGAAATAAGAAAAGGGGATACATGGCAGTGACTGCAAGTCAGATAACTAGATATTAAGGTGTTGGGGAGGTTGTGGGCCCTGTGGCCCTCTTAGTCTAATAGCAATCAGTGTGTGACGGCTGGAGTGGGAGGGATGGAGGGGCGCACTTTGGTGTCTCAGCCTTGGGTGCTGGAGGACCTTGTCCCTGCTCTGAGTGGGCACCCTTATAGGAGTCATCAGGCAAACAAGATGAAAGCCGATTTACTTACCTGGGGCTTTCTCCAGCTCCTTGCAGCTGACATGTCCCCCGCTTCCAGCCGCCGCCCCGGGGTCCCCGCACGGTGTCTCGCCAGGCGTCCAATACTGCGCCTGCATGAGCGCCACTGTTAATCAAGACCACGTTGTCCGTGGCTTCGTACACCGCGTACAACGTGGGCTTGATTGACCGCAGCGCTTTACGCAGGCGCAGTAAGGACGACCTTGAGGTCGTCCTCTGCACCGTGCAGGGACCCCAAGCTGGCAGCTGCGAATGGAGCTATCAGCGTGGGACAGTCGGCTGCAAGGGGCTGGAGGAAGCCCCTGGTAAGTAAATTGGCTTCCATCTTGTTTGCCTGATGACTCCTTTAAGCAATGCCACCTGCCCCTACCCTGTGAATATTAGTTAATTGGGCAGTTTACATTCTAATGCAATCAACATTGCACATAGTACATGGGCACTGAGGGTGGAGAAACACAAGAAAATTGATGGTGAATACATTCAGTACCACCTGGGCCCCCTATGATCCAGGACCCCATAGCAGCTGCTATGGCTGCTATGGCTATTGCTACTCCCCTGGAACACATTGATCGCCGGCTCCGCTGGCCCTATCCTCTGCCCCTGCACCACATGACATGACTTTAATATTATGGGGGCACATTTGGCTAGCTGCTAGGGACGTTATTGCCAGTTCTAGTCCTCTATGTCACAGTGTAGATCCCTCCAGCTCTTTGCTCTTTAGATATGCAGTGACTCCCCCCCCCCCCATCCCTCCACACAGTAGAAAATAGTAAGTGAGGGGGGCTGAGTGCACTGATTGCACTCTGTACTGCAGGTGGAGGTACTGAAGAGCTTTAGCAGTCTTCAGAAACATGGCCTCAACTGCATTCCTGATCCTGAGGATGGCAGAGCATCATCTGTGACTCAATGACGTTGTATCAGGTATGTATTAACACCGCTCACACAGAGAGTGGAGCAGGAAAAAAGGGCACATGCGGCAAATGGACTAAAAACCAATACAAAATTGCGTTTTTTTGGGTGCCAGAGCGGAAACTTGGGAGCCTGTTAGATATCGGGTATCGCGGGCGCCCAAATCCCACTATTTTGTATGGGAGCCTTTCTGCATGCATCCTTTTTTTCCTGCCCCACAGCCCCGTGCAGTGAGTGTCACAGATTGCTCAAACAGCCCGAACTGAACCCTGCATTCCCGGCCATATGTTCACGCCAGTTGGGTGCTGTGTAGATTATGCCGGTGTGGTGAAATTTTTTGCAACTTTATCAGATTTTGCAACCCATTGCGCTTATTTATAGGTATAGCTATCAGAAAGTGCAACCTAACCATTGACTTCAACCTATCTGTATCAGAAAATGCAACCTAACCTAACCCAATTCTCTCACAGAACCCTCCCTTCTTGCTCAACTAACCCTCCCCCCCCCCCCCCCCCCCCCCGGAGGGAACAATCCCCTCTCTTGCTCAACCAACTAATAGGGAACAATCATCCCTCTTGCTCAACTAATAACCCCCCCCCCCCCCCTGGAGGGAACAATTCCCCCTTTCTTGCTCAACTAATAACCCCCCCCCCCCCCAGAGGGCACAATCCCCTCTTCTTGCTCAAGTAATAGCCCCCCCCTGGAGGGAACAATTTCCCCTTTCTTGCTCAACTAATAACCCCTGCACTTACACCCTAGTAGAAGCTTGGTGCAAACCACACGAAACGGTCGTTGTGCCGTGCACCTGATGGCACCCACATCCGCTACCTCCCACCGCACCCAGGTACAACTTTTTGAACACTAGTGACGACACTCCTTTGATGTTTTTCAAGTTTGTTTTCATCTGCAATGTTATACCACAACTTGCTATGCATGTGTCACTTTGCTGCATTTTAAAAACTATAGTGCCAGACATCGTTCTCTTTCTTGCTCAACTAATAACCCCCCCCCCCCCCCCCCCCCGGAGGGAACAATTCCCCCTTTCTTGCTCAACTAATAACCCCCCTGGAGGGCACAATCCCCCTTGTAGCTCAACAGGATTCGTGGTTGCAAAAAATGACAGGCGTGTTAACAGAGAGAAGCCACGCCCACGCAGTTATACACTGTCCATATGGCAAGTTGCAAAATATAATGGGTTGCCAAATCTTTCATTATACCGGCATGTACCGTGGGCAGCTGCTGGGAGGTGCGGGGCTGCTACTTACCATCCGTGACGGCACCCATGTCGGCTGCTGGTGACAGATCCCCTCAATGCAGACCAGTTTGGAGGCTGCACACGCCAGGTGCCGTCTTTCCAGGGATATGAAGTTAAAGGCGCACTGTGGATGACTTTTCCTCTACTGGTAGTGTGCTGGGGTAGCTACGGGGACCGTTCTCTGCAGGGGGGGGGGGGGGGGGGGCGGGAGCTCACTGCACAGGGGAGAGGAGGCACAGGGGGCGAGACACAGGGGAGAGGAGGCACAGAGGGCGAGACACAGGAGAGGGGAGGCACAGGGGGCGAGACACAGGGGATGGGAGGCACAGGGGGCGAGACACAGGGGAGAGGAGGCACAGGGGGCGAGACACAGGGGAGAGGAGGCACAAGTGGCGAGACACAGGGGAGAGGAGGCACAGGGGGCGAGACACAGGGGAGAGGAGGCACAGGGGGCGAGACACAGGGGAGAGGAGGCACAGGGGGCAAGACACAGGGGAGGGGAGGCACAGGGGGCGAGACACAGGGGAGAGGGGGCGAGACACAGGGGAGAGGAGGCACAGGGGGCGAGACACAGGGGAGAGGAGGCACAGGGGGCGAGACACAGGGGAGAGGAGGCACAGGGGGTGAGACACAGGGGAGAGGAGGCACAGGGGGTGAGACACAAGGGAGAGGAGGCACAGGGGGCGAGACACAGGGGAGGGGAGGCACTTCAAAGGTTGGGTTCCATTAGTAAAATATCAGTATTTAATATCAATATTTTACGTTTTTATAGTAAAATATTGGTATTTAATAACAATATTTTACTAACACCATTATTGTGCACCCTTTTTTCCCCATGCCTTTATTTGTCATACACCACAGAGAGAGCCCCGCCCAGACAGAGTCGGTCATGACAGGCTCTGTCTAGGTACTCTTTATTTTTTAAAAAGTAATCCAGAGATGAACGTTTTGGCACAAAATAAACATATCCCCGATAGATTTTACAAAATAAATACTATACCTGGTATTTTCGCCACTCTGGTGTGCCTTTCTTTGTGATTTTTTTTTACTAAAACTCCATGCAAAACACAGTTTATCAGAAAAGCATATTATTTAGTGGGCGGTGTGCAAAATGAAATCACCATTTCTGAAAACCTCTTATGACTAACAAATATAGATAAAAAAAACCCCGTTTTTTTCAATATACCCTTAAGCTGGCCATACACTGGCCCGATTTGCCGCCGTTTCGACAGCAGATTCGATCACTGGGATCGAATCTGCTGCCAATCGTTCGCGCTACACGCTGAATTTCGATCCATTCCGTCCGATCCCGTCGATCGCGCCGTGCGGAAAATAACCGTCGATTGCCTGCGGGTAAAGAGCGCATCACTAGCCGCGTTCGAGTGCCCGACGACCGACACAATAGAGCTGCAATACATTACCTGCTCCGCCGGCGCGACTCCCGGGTCTCCGCTCTTCTTCTCCGTCTCCGCTCTGGTCTGGTCTCAAGCATGCTTCCCTTCTTCCTGTCCCGGCAGGAAGTTTAAACAGTAGAGGGTGCTCTACTGTTTAAACTTCCCCCAGACAGGAAGAAGGGAAGCATGCTGGAGACCAGACCAGACCAGAGCGGAGAAGAAGAGCGGAGACCCGGGAGTCGCGCCGGCGGAGCAGGTAATGTATGCGGGATGGGGGGAAGCGGCGGCAGCACCACCACCACCACCACAGATTGTGAACGGTTTCATGCTGAAATCGGTTCACAATCTGTTTGCAATAAAGGTAGCCATACGATCCCTCTCTGATCAGATTCGATCAGATAGGGATCTGTCTGTTGGTCGAATCTGATGGCAAATCGACCAGTGTATGGCTACCTTTACATTAGCAGCTCCTCACATCTCATCACAGCTCTCTGTGATGCTGCAAATATACAGAGTAGGAAAGCAGAGCCAGAACGGGGCAGGCTTGGGCTTGAAAAGACAGACAGACTCAGCTGTAATGATTCCTGAGCAAAGGCAGACTGAATGCTCAGTCTGGGATTTTATCAGGGTTGATTAGATGCAGACTGAGCCATCAAGAATGAAACAGAGAGCAGGGTAGGTGTTTTCTCTAATGTTCCCACTGATATACAGTATATGGTAAAATACACAAGGGTGCTTCGTCTCTGGTTCACTTTAAAGGTGGCCACACACCATACAATTTTTTAAATATTTGTTCAATTTAAGAATTGCAATCAATTTTTCTGACTGACTGTAACATTTCAAAAATATGACCAATGTACCACACACCTATGTTCAATTTTTTCCTCAATTATGATAAAAATGATTGGGAACTCAGAGAAAATTGCTAGGGTGTGTATATTAATAAATTAACAATCCAACACACACCATACAATCTTTAGTGGAAATTGAAGAGAAATATCTGGCATTCTGGATCGATTTAAATCGAAAAAAAACGGGAAATCCGATCAGATTTTTCAGTCGAATAAAAAAAAAAAAGCTTTCGATTTTTTTGAGAGATACGATCGTTTTTATCGAATTACTGTAAAATCGGATCATTTTATTGTATCGTGTCTCACCACCTTAAGACCTGCTAATCATTTTTACAGGTAGTTTTGAATAAAGGCCTGGTGTCCTGAGTGAGTATTTTTTTTTTTTATGATGTTTCTTTGGACAGGTTTGCTATACAGAGAATATTTTGGCGTTACAAATCTGCCAGCTTGTGTTCGCTGCAAGTTGTGTTACATGTGATTTTAATTTGTTTTTTTTAGCTACCGCTGTGGTGTGGCCATAGAAAGCGGATACTTTTCTGTGTATATAGTCATTCATGCGTGAACGAATGAGATTAGCTACATAGCAACCTGTTCTACCAGCTTTATCACTGAAGCATTCTGGGATACTGGCAACATCTGATATTCCCTCACTAAATGAGCCTGGAATACAGTAGTTTAGGATGGTGTGTGCAATGCTATATTTTACAGTATGTTGTTAGGAAGGAATCTACGGGCAAGTTTATGTTATTTATCAGTGCAAGCATGGAAACGGGGGTATCTGTGTCATGTGATCGTAGAGCAAAATCACTGAAGGAACATTCCATTATTGTTATAAAATTGTCACATACTGTACAGCACTACAAAAAAAAGCACAGTAAAAATGTGTGCACTATGTGTGTCACCTATCAGGAGAGATTAGGACCAGTTCTCACGGGTTTTTACCAGTATGTCGGTCAAATGCTTTTCTGCAAATGTGCAGAATTAAATGACAACAAATGATGGTCCAGGCGATGCCCCTTCACTTGAATGGGCAGTGCTTTATTGACAAGCGCAGCGGTAAACGTCAAGCAAACACCCATGTGAACCGACTCTTAATTGCTTAGAACTAAGCATTGGTTATCAAGGCTCTTTTCTACTGTACCACGCCCAAATTAATCGCTGAGCGGCACCAGAGCTGTAATTCCTATTACGGCCTATGGTGGCGCTGGCTGCGCCCAAGTCTCCTGCACAGCTTTTACAGCGCTCCCCGCACAGCCGCTGCCAACTTATTTAAAATTTATATGGCGCCCATTGACTTTCATTACTTCCGCCAACGCTGCTTCGCTATGGAAGTCTGACGATAACGCGCTATTTGACTATGTGGCCACGGGCCATCGGCTGATCAGCACTTCTGGCACAACGTAATGTGTTAAGCGTGCTAGGCCCCATTGCCTTGCATTGTTGTTACGTTACCCTGTGGTAAAACAGGATAACACAATGCACCAGGTTGCAAAGGAAGTACTGTATAAATGGGGCCTAGTGGTTAGAAATTGGTGTAGGTGGGTCATATACATACATAATACAAGACTTTTAGCCTTGCCCTGGGCAGAAGACTGGAAAGCAGTTTAGGTAGGTGACAGGACAAACAGCTCTCCCAGGGCAGGTAAGTCTTTTTTACGAGAAGAGTTTTTAGAGTGGAGATTCTAATTATTACAAATCGTTTGAAACAAGCTTAACTGTGAGCCTTTTCTCCATCACTAACAATGTAGCTAGGTCATGTAATCCCTGAGCCAGATCACGTGCTGGTAATATAATAGAGAGAGGGCTCGTGTGAGCAGGACAGACTCACACATTTCCCATCGATTGTTTTGGCTGCAAATTTATAAACATGACTTGCTGTTAGCATTTGTCATTGTGCATTGGAAGAAACATTATAAATAATAAATGTGTTATTAATAAAACGAAATGTATATTTAATAAACCAGATCAATATACTGCTGTGCTCATGTACAAGTCTTGCTAAGGCAAAAATGCTTGTTCATGGTGTATGGCTAAATGCAGTGTGATTCTCTGACCCCTGTCGCATCACCCTGCAACGCACAAAACATCAATCACATGACCCTGCGACAGGACAGAGTGCGCCAACATGGTCATAGGCATAGCGCTGCCCCCCGCACACCCCTGAAATGCTTGTTCATGCTCTAATCACGTCTTGCCTTATTGAATGTAATACCCTACCATGTGGCTTACTTAACATTTTATCCCTTACAGTTTGTAAAACATTATTCACAAAATAAAGCGATCCGTACGTAACGTAAATTGTAATATACTTTTTAGGGTTAGGCACCACCTAGGGGGTCTTAGTGTTATGGCCCGTACTCACGGGCTGCAGAAGTGGCCTGTCGCCAGCACACGTGAGCGTGCTAGCGATAGGCCGGCGACAGCTTCTCTCCAGGTCCCTCCGCGTACACACGCGGAAGAGGGACCAGCGGCGAGACGGAAGCTGTCGCCGACGTTCCTCCTCCCCCCGCCGGAAGCTCCATTTACCTCTATGGAGGTTGCTGTCGCTAGTCCGCGTACTCACGCGGACTAGCGACAGTTGCGGCGGAGGTGCGGCGGCGACTGTCGCCATGCGATTGAAACTTTCAATCGCATGGCGACAAGAGCGACGGGCGACAGTTCGGGGTGCGCGCGCGTGCAACGGCCCATACTCACGGGCGACCTGTCGCCGCAACACGCGCGCGCCGCGTGTTGAGGCGACAAAAGTCCCTCGTGAGTATGGGCCATTAGGCACCACCAGGGGAAATTTAGGGTGAGGCACCACCAGGGGGGTCTTAGGGTTAGGCACCACCAGGGGAGATTTAGGGATAGTCACCACCAGGGGGGTCTTAAAGTGAACCTCCGGACTAAAAATCGACTCAGCAGCACTGAAAAGGCTTGGTGTTTCTTTAACAGTTTCACAGCATCAGAACTTTGTTCCTCTTATCCAAGCCTTATTTTTAACTGCACAGAAGAAAACTGCCCCGGCTTTTTTCCCCTGATGCTGTGCAAAGCATGACGGGATATCTGATGTTGTTGCTCTCGTTCTGCTGTTTTGGTGCAAATTTTTTTTTACATTTTGAATTTGACATTTGAAGCCTAGCGTGTGCAGCTGGGAGGGGTTATCAGGACACAGGACAGTTGGAACTGTGTCTCATGCTCCCTGTCACCTCCTTTCAACCAAAAAGATGGCTGCCACCATGAAATCAAACATTTTCCTGTTCTTTTAAAACAGTGTGGGTAAGAGATTATATTGCCTATCTATTTTAATTAACATAACTAATGTAACTTAATGACAGTATGTTTGTTTAGGCTGGAGTTCCTCTTTAAATCCTTGCTCCTCATCAGGCAAACGACATGAAAGCCAATTTACTTACTTGGGACTTTCTCCAGCCTCTACTTCTAAGGCCTTGTTTCCATCTGTCCGCTTCTATCCGCTTTTTATCAGCACATCAATGTTAGAGATTCCATGTTGCTGAAAAGCGGACAGAAGCGGACAGAAGCGCATAGATGGAAACGAGACCTAAAACAGGATTGGTAAAAAATTATATTACCCATCTATTCTAATTAACATAACTAATGTAACTTAATGACAGTATGTTTGTTTAGGCTGAAGTTCCCCTTTAAGCCTCATCTACACGTGTAGATGAGGCGCCGGATCGCCTCTTCCGCGTCCCCGCGCATACCCGCTGCGTCCCCGCTCGCCGTGCGTGCGCCACATTCGATTTCCCGCTCGTCCCCGCCGGCGCCGCTTATCTTCCTCTCGATTCCCTGCCATTGTCCCCTCGCGGGGAGCGAGCAGGGAATCGGCGGTGGGGAGATCCGTCCTGTCGGATCTTATCAATCGAGCCACATCAGCGGCTCGATTGATAAGGAACATCGCGGCCGCATCTACGCGTGTAGATGCGGCTTTAGGGTTAGGCACCACCAGGGGAGATTTAGGGTGAGGCACCACCAGGGGGGTCTTAGGGTTAGGCACCACCAGGGGAGATTTAGGGTTAGGTACCACCAGGGGGGGTCTTAGGGTTAGGCACCACCAGGGGAGATTTAGGGTTAGGCACCACCAGGGGGGTCTTAGGGTTAGGCACCACCAGGGAGATTTAGGGTTAGGCACCACCAGGGGGATTTAGGGTTAAGCACCACCAGGGGGTCTTAGGGTTAGGCACCACCAGGGGGGTCTAAGGGTTAGGGATAGGCACAAGGAGGGTTCTGTGTGAGAGTAGGGTTAGGTTTAGTTGTAGTAAAATGTTAGTAATATTTACTAATGTTTTACAACAGTTATTACGAACATACTTTCATCGTTATAAACAATATTTTCAGATTTCATTATATGAAGAAACGATAAATGAAGGTTATTCACAATAATATACAATTATAACGATTAAACATAAATTATCTTTTTTTAACAAACGTAATTATAAGTTTCACTTTTAAAACAGGGAAGATTGTCGTTTTTACAATTTACGATTTCATACACATTATTAAATGTTTTTTAATTTGTAAAACATTGTTTGTAAACGAAATAGAACACAATATTTTTATAAACGCAATTACCACTTGTCGTTTACACCCCGTGCCCTTTTTTCCCGACGCCCTTTTTGCATGTACGCATAGATGTCCCACTAGGGGTAAAAACAAGTAGCAGTTCAAGATAAAAGGACAAATTTATTGGTGCGCTAGCTAGACACCTAGACAACGCGTTTCATGGCAAAAGCCGCTTCCTCAGGTCAATAACAGTGCCTGTATGCGAATCTTTCCGTGTATCCGGGCGCCATATCGCACTGTTATTGACCTGAGGAAGCGGCTTTTGCCATGAAACGCATTGTCTAGTGCAACAATAAATTTGACCTTTTATCTTGAACTGCTACTTGTTTTTATCCCTAGTGGGACATCTATAAGGTAGGACAAATTTATGTTACTACCATTTTTTGCATATAGAATTGTATATAGACCACTTTTAACCCGGGCGCCTCCTACCTGTTATTGAATTGTATGTATCGGTACTTGTGTCACTGGTTGTCCTGATTGTACAGTATGTTAAACTGCTCATGTATCAATGGTCCCCATTGTTGTATGTTTCGCATTTTGCACAGTGCAACGGAATATGTTAGCACTCTAAAAATAATAATAATAATATATGTGTTAAGGAGTACTCGAGATGAGATCATCCACACTAGGGGATACTTAGCAAGAAACTTATTTTTTAAAAAGAACTACCTGCTATAGTCCTGTGGCTGGTTAGTGTACTGGTTAAGGAACACCTGGGCAAACTTTGCATCTCCATGGCAACAGGGCGCCATGCGCCACGTGTAATATGCTGCCACGTCCCGATGGCGTATCATGTGACGCCCTGTTGCCAAAGAGACGTGAGGCAGGAAGTGACAAGTAATTTAGTTTTAATCCTCACTAATCGCCTGCTCGCGATTCTGCAGGGAGGAAAGGGGCCCGCCTGTTGCCAAGTTGTAGTTTGCCCAATCTTTGGGTTAAGGGCTCTTTCCTCTGACACAGGAGACCAGGCTGTTCCTGTTCAGTAAGCATGCAACTATTCAGTGAGGAGACTTTGGGTGAGACTCCCTAACACTTCTACTGCCTATAGAGCGCGCCCTAGTGGCTGCAGCTCTGGCGCTTTGAGTCTGCCAGGAGAAAAGCGCTATATAGATTTTCTGTGTCTTGTCTTATAATGTAGCCTACTTAGTGTAGGGGGATGGGAGCAGATGTTGAACATTTTGGGAAACTGTAGATACAACTTAAAAACATGCAGGATGTCACAAGGCTTACATGCAGTTGACCTCAGGGCAGCTAAAACAAGCACAGATTGGTCGGAAAGCTTGATTAGCACCTCTGGGAGCAATTGTGGCAGTGCTACAACCGGCACCAGTTGGAAACGATATATCCCTCCTAAGTCAGGAAGATCCAACTGGATGGATATTTACTTTGGATGGAAAGCCTTCAGAGTTGTTCTGCCAGTAATAAACTTATTCTGTGAAAATTGCCAATTAGCATCTACAACGTCTTCTTTCAAGATCAGATCCTACCCAACAACAACAGCAACGAGCCTATCATCATCAAATGACACAAGGGACATAAAATCTATGCCGTACTTAGAAGTGTCTTTCCCCCCCTTTCCCTTTTAGCGCTCTGTGGTAGGAGACATCGATTAAGAGGAGACATTTATCTGAATTTGAGCTTCTCTCTGTTATGAGGGAACATCTGGCCCTATTCTGTGGATGAGGTTTTCATGGACTGAAACCAATTATGTCTTTCAGGAATTGCTCAATTAATCACATCCAGAGTGAGGGAATGAAGCCCAGACATTAGCAACTTTGTATCTGGCATACGATGCGTTGGCTTGCTGGGGTCCTGATGGATTTGAAGAGCTCAGAAACCGCAGGGAGTCTTCCCAAATCTACGGGAGTTTCAGAACATCAGTGAAACCACGCACAACAACTTCAGGTATGTAAAGGATAACTCCAAAGAGAAAGCTCAATACGCAAATGGAACACATATGCTAAATGACTCTGGGGCGTGAAAATGGGGCGTAACTATAAATTATGGAGCCCAGGGCCGGAGCTACCATAGGAAAAAATGGGCAATTGCCCCAGGGCCCCAGAGCCTGTAGGGGCCCCCAAGGTGTCCCCCTCCCCTGGGACTCTGCAGAGTCTGTTAAGTTGGGAGGTGATTGGGGGAAGGTCAGCAGCCAGCTCAGGGGCCCAGGAGGGAAATTTGGCTGCAACTAAGGGCCTCTAATGACACTTTTTGGTCAGGGATATCTGTTGGGGGCCCCCAGGCTAATTTTTCCCTAGGGCCCAATTGTTACTTGAACCGGCCCTGATGGGGCCCCCCAGCAGAACTTTGATGGAGCCCTCAATATTCACACCCTTCCCCTTGCTAACCCCTTGTGACCCTCACATCCTGGGGCCCATCTTACAAGGGTCATAACACAAATGTGGACATCGTAATCGTCACACCCCTAACAAGTGTAGCCACAAGAACACCTGATCTGAAGGATGGACCCATTTATCAAAAGTAATGAAGTAATAGTTGGGGGCCCCTTACAGCTCTGGGCCTCCTTGCGGTAACAGGGGCTGCTCCCGTGTAGTTACGCCCCTGGCCCTGGACAAAACCATAAATGTTGGGACCCCTAAACTTTTCTAAATTACTTAAAGAAAACCTGTACTGAAAATAAAAGTCAAAATAAGCATACACAAGTCATACTTACCTTCCATGTAGTCTACTGCTCAGTGTCTTTCTCCTGTCCCGCGTCCTATTTGTTCACTATGATCAAGGGAATTTTCCGTCCTCCATTTTGAAAATAGCCATTACCCCATAACAGCTTTCTGGTCAGCACACAGTTAAACTGTAACATTGCCCACTTGAGCCATAGGGAAACATGAACATTACCTGGTACATCCATTTTCCTCTCAGCTATAACTGACAGCAACTGATATTTTACTGACAGCAACTGATATATTTCAGATCTGACAAAATATTGTCAGAACTGGATGGGATTATTGTCAGAAGAAAATGGTGAGCTTCTGAGAGGAACTGATGGCAAGGTAACTCTGTAATGTTCATTTGAAGTTACCTCATGTGTTTATTTTAAATATTTTTACTCAGTACAGGTTCTCTTTAAGGTAAATTGTCGTTGTATGCACAAAAACACTGGTAAACCTTATACTGACAAGTAAAGTGAAAAAAGAAAACCCTTATACTGAAAATAAATTGGTGTTAAAACCCAATGCAAGCTACTGAAAATATTTCATGTGTACAGTATGACTTTCATGCAGGGCTGGATTTACCATAAGGCATTGTAGGCACGTGCCTACAGGTGCCTGATGATGGAAAGGAGGCTCACTCCCCTCCCGTAGTCCCTCCCTCTCTCCTTCCCTATGCAGAGTCCTGATGAGAGTGTAAATGAGAGGTTACCCATCAACTCATTACTTCCGCTTTGCGGAAGAACTTTCCACATGCAGGACAGAGCAGCAAGTAATACAGATAGTAAAATTACATCTGGAAATAAACATCTCCAGATAATTACATTTTTTTTTTACTTTTAAAATTAGCCCCTTACCTCTCACACCCCCGATAGGTACACATTTTTTTTTGTTATATATATATATATATATATATATATATATATATATATATATATATATATATATATATATAACACTTATTATATTATGTTTTAAATTATGGGCTTGTAATTAGTGATGGGCGCAAAACTGAAAAAGTGCACCATTATTTCCAAATAAAATATTGGCACCATACATTGTGATAGGGGCATCATTTAAACGGTGTAATAACTGGGACAAATGGGAAAATAAAATACATGGGTTTTAATTACGGTAGCATGTATTATTTTAAAACTATAATGGCTTAAAACCGAGAAATAATGGATTTTTCCCATTTTTTTTCTTAATCTACAAACACCTTTCCGCTGCGCTCAATAAAGTGTAATACCACAACGACACAAGGTTTCCACCAGGTGCTGCTCCAGAATACTCTGGGACCAAAGTATTAAAGCTGATGGGAAACAGAAACACAAAAGAGAGGAGGAGCGCTCTCTGGTGCATTAACCTTTTTAATTGTGCTTCTTTCGCAAGATAAAAATTAAAACTCACAATGTGAAATAACAATATCGCTTATAACACTCAAGGTGTATATCACCGTGCCCAGGGGATGGTGTCTCCTGCTGAATCGCCTCCACTCTAGCAGGGCCAGGAACACTAGGTGATGCAGGGCAGCTGCCGACATCACCTAGTGTTCCTGGCCCTGCTAGCGCTACCGGACTTCCGGATCCCCACGACTACTGGCCATAGAGTGGAGGCGATTCAGCAGGAGACACCATCCCCTGGGCACGGTGATATACACCTTAAGTGTTATAAGCGATATTGTTATTTCACATTATGAGTTTTAATTTTTATCTTGCGAAAGAAACACAATTAAAAAAGTTAATGCACCAGAGAGCGCTCCTCCTCTCTTTTTTTTTTTTTTCTTCTTAATCTGCCTGTTAAAATGGATTTCTAATAAAATAGTACTTAGCAAAATGAACCACCCAAAGAAAGCCTAATTGGTGGCAGAAAAAACAAGATATAGATCAATTCATTGTGATAAATAGTGATAAAGTTATTGGCAAATGAATGGGAGGTTGCTCGGATGCATCAGGTGAAACGACACTGAAGGCTGAAGTGGTTAAAGTTCCTCTTTAACAGCTGAATAAAAAAAATGTAAAAATTCACCTGCATCATTTTTGAAAACATCCTCACTTTACAGTGTATGTTTATTATTATTATTGTGTATTTATATAGCACTTATATCCTCCACAGCGCTTTACATACTATATATAGTCCTGTCACTAACTGTCCCTCAGAGGAGCTGACAATCAAATGCAAATATATAGATAAAGCGATGAATACATAAAGAAACATGCTAGCAGAGGCATTGTACATTCCCTCTCAGCTCTCCCTTCCTTTACATGCAGATTATCAGCGGCAGCCATCGCCGGCGTTCCGCTGTCACAGCTTCAAGGTCAAGTGATTAAGATAAAATAGGATTTCTGTAGACAAGGTTTGAGAAGTGTTTGTCTTGTGGGATGAGCGGGGCTGGCAGGGACGGTACTGCGCGCTCCGCACAATCACATTGTTTGCAAGCAGAGAAATTGAGGTCACCATGGCTTTGTTCCCATAATGTCACCTCACATCGAGGGACAAGTCACCGGTTCAGTGCCATCAGGAGAAAAATGCTGCAGAGGCATCTAGTACCAGCTATACAAGCCACACACATGTAGGCACCGCCGCTAACAGCATCCATTAACTCCAAAAGATCTGCGGCGCACACATCACTCAGCAAGGAATGGAACCATTCCATAATGGCCAGAAGAGGTTTGTGTGAAGATGCGGAATCCAGAGGACAACTGACAAGACTGAAGAAGAGGAAAAGGATTATAAATAATAAAGTGTCATTGTCATTTACAGTGAACCTGAACATATATTGTACTTGCAAATGAATATTACATACTTACCTCGCCATCAGTTCCTCTCAGAAGCTCACCATTTTTGTTTTAACAATCCCTTCCAGTTCTGTCAAGATTTTGGCAGAACTGCAATATATCAGTTACTGTCAGTTATCACTTGCTGTCAGTTCTACATCAGTTGCTGTCAGTTATAACTGAAAGGACAACTGATGTGCAAGGTAATGCTCATGTTTCCCTATGGCTCAAGTGGGCGATATTACAGTTTAACAGTGTGCTGACTAGGAAGCTGTTATGAGGTAGTGGCCATTTTTTAAAATAGAGGATGGAGAATTCCATTAATCACAGTGGACAAACAGGACGCAGGAGAGGAGAAAGAGATTGATGAGTAGACTATAAGGGAGGTAAGTATGGCGTGTGCATATTTATTTTGACTTTTAATTTTCAGTTCAGGTTTGCTTTAAAGGGACTCCGAGCTCTAAAAATAAACAAAATTGGTACTTACCTGGGGCTTTCTGCAGCCCACCGTAGGTCGGGAGGTCCCCTGGCATCATCCTGGCTCCTCTCCCGGTCCCTCCGCTGCATACCGCACTGGCAACACCCGAGCCGGGTGTCGGGCTCCAACTTCCTGAACCGGGACGCTCTTCGTCATCACATCGCCCGCTGCGCGTCATGACGGCGGCCGGCGTGACAGTATTACGCATGCGCGATTAAACTGGTGGGCTGTAGAAAGCCCCAGGTAAGTACCAATTTCGTTAATTTTTAGAGGTCAGGGTCCCTTTAAGGATGGTCAGAAATGCCGATTTGCGATTCCACGGAATTCCGCCTTACAGCAATTCCGACAAGCAATGTACTAAGTGTTCACCTAATCACAATATTAAACAAATTAAAATAAAATTCTCAAGACCAATTGGAACTGAACATCAAGGACAGTTATGCAAAGTCTCTGTAGTGATGGAGCGCTACCCTGCTGCTAAGTGTGGTTGACAAATAAGCATGTAGTAAAGATAGGGCCTGTTTCCACTACACGCACATTTGATGCAGAATGGATGCAGAAAAACTGACTCCAATGAATGCCTATGGGAAATTCTGCATCAGAAAAATCGCGTTTTGTGGAAACAGGCCCATAGGCATTCATTGGAGTCAGTTTTTCTGCATCCATTCTGCATCCAATCTGCGTGTAGTGGAAACAGGCCAATAGGGTGATAAGCACTCAATTCCATCTGATGGAGTCCATCTGGTAACAGTTTATGTGCAGGAAAGGGTGGATTCAGAGACAATAGCAAGCCCATCCCCACCTTCAATACCCGACTCTCACCGGATCCAGAGGCCAACGGGGCATGACAGTCTGTATCCCTAGGACCTGTCATGTCCAACCCTGCACCTCTAAAATTTGGAGTGCCACAAGGATGAATCCTATCCCCTCTGCTGTTTGCAATCTACATGTTACCACTCAGTACAATTATCCAACAACATGGCCTGATGTGCCACTGCTATGCCGATGGCACGCAGCTATACCTGTCCTTCAAACCTGGTGAAACAGACCGTACTCCAAAAATAAATTCTTGCTTAGCTGAGCTACAGGCATGGATAAATGATAACTGGTTGAAACTGAATGCTGACAAAACTGAGGTCCTTGTTGTCCAAAGCCAGCACTTGCCATCAAAACAGCTCTATCCTAAAGCAACACCAATCAGGATAGGGAATTCAGACATAAACAGCTCCAACCTTGTGCGCAGCCTTGGAGTACTAATCGATGGGGAATTGAGTTTCAGAAACCAAATTTCGGCTGTAGTCAAATCTTCCTACTTTCATCTGAATAACATTGCAAAAACTAAAACATCTGATTCCCCCAGAGGATCTTCCAACCCTAGTCCACGCCTTCAACACATCACGGCTGGACTACTGCAATGCCCTTTATACTGGCCTCCCCAAAAAGGACCTGCTCCGCCTGCAATTAGTACAGAATGCTGCTGCCAGATTGCTAACAAACCAGCCTCGCCATTGTCACGTTACACCGATCCTTCGCTCACTGCACTGGCTACCAGTAAAATGGAGAATACTCTTCAAGATTGGACTGCTGACATTCAAATCACTGCACAATTTGGGCCCTGGATACATGAAGGACTTGCTGAAGCTGCACCACACCTCTCAAAACCTCAGATCAGCTGCGACCTGGAACTTAACGGCAGTGTGAGCGCGGATGCTGGCCAGAGAGGAGGGGGCTGGAGCCTGGGAGGTGAGTAAAGGCTGCTGGCAAAGGGGGGGGACACCTGGCTACACCATGCCTAGCTAGCTATACTGGGGATCCGGCTGCCTGACCCCCCAAATGCGACCCGTATGTAAAATGGCCTGGTCCTGAAGAGGGGTTAGGCAGCCGGTCCCCAAAGGGTTATGGAATAAAAGTACAAGAACCATTAACCCATTGGTGCCTGGCTCCACTACCCTTTTACTCTACTAATCAGCATAATCATGTGACTGGTATCATACGAAACAATGGAAACGTTTTTAGTTCACCAGAAAATTCTGTATTGAATGTAAGTTACAAACCACATTCTGTATTGAATGTAAGTTACACATTTTAGCGTAGCTGCTGCCAGGGTAAAGACATTTGCTTTTAACTTAGGTCAGTTTAGTGTTAGGACATCTGCTCTGGAGATTTACCTCAACGTTGGTGCAGATGTCCAGTAGATCTATATTTTTGCATGCAAAACTATGATGGAAGCTAAAATTTCTCCATAGACCAGTATTGCATTGTTTGGATGCGGGCGTACATTTTAGTCCAGGGGGGGCGGTGTGCGCCACAGCGATTAACCATTCAATTGTACAGTATTGGGTCAGGGATGCGCAGCCTTTACCTATATTTTGTATCCACAGTTCTGTAACTACCAGGCTAGCAGCACCCATTGTGCTATCCTGTTTTGCATGGTAAGTATTTAGTTTAGTTTTGCATATGTTTTGCATCTGTCTGATTGCTGAGTGTGTATTTGAGCTATTTAAGCGGTGCATATGAGGTGGTGAGTCATTCAGATGCGGCCCATATTGGTGAGCGCTTGCTTTGTTTTCTGCTGTCTGTATTGAATGTAAGTTACACATTTTAGCGTAGCTGCTGCCAGGGTAAAGACATTTGCTTTTAACTTAGGTCAGTTTAGTGTTAGGACATCTGCTCTGGAGATTTACCTCAACGTTGGTGCAGATGTCCAGTAGATCTATATTTTTGCATGCAAAACTATGATGGAAGCTAAAATTTCTCCATAGACCAGTATTGCATTATTTGGATGCGGGCGTACATTTTAGTCCAGGGGGGCGGTGTGCGCCACAGCGATTAACCATTCAATTGTACAGTATTGGGTCAGGGATGCGCAGCCTTTACCTATATTTTGTTTTTAGTTCACCACTGATAAACATTTCAGAGACAGATTTTTAATCTAAATCAATCCGTAGCCCATGCAGTCGCAGGACTCGCATTAGGTAGCAGAGCCTTTAGGTGGCTTCAGGCCGAGAGCATACATTTGTTGCTTGTTGACAGTGTGTCATGGTTCCCTCATCCGTCATGTCTCTATCAGCATGTCATCCCCCTGTGTTCATGGCATATCCCCCTCGTAAGCCTCTCGTGTCCCGACACATTCTTGTCACACAGGCATCTTTATTGTATTGTCACCAGAAAAGCCTGCAATGCATTCACTCCACATATGTTGCTGTATGGGTGTGTATTGTAATGTACTGGAGCACTGACTATTCTTCGCCTTAAGGGAGGAGCTGACTGGCTTCTACAGCCAGCAGGCAGACAGAGAAGGTTTCTGTGGACATAGATGGAGGAGAGCAGGTGGAATCCTCCAGGCGTCTGAAGTGATCATTGCACATTATATTTTAATATTTTGGAGTATTTTTAAGGCTGTGCTCTGATTACTGGAGCCTCCATAGGGCTCACTGATTAGATATCATGTAAACAGAAGACTGTTTAACCTCCCTGGCGGTCTATTAAAACCGCCAGGGGGCAGCGCAGCATTTTAATTTTTATTTTAAATCATGTAGCTAGCCTAGCGCTAGCTACATGATAGCCGCTGTGCAGCGGCATCCCCCCTCCCCTTCCGATCGCCTCTAGAGATCAGAGCAAACAGGAAATCCCATTCAGAACGAGATTTCCTGTTTGTCTTCCCCCGTCGCCATTGTCTTCCACTGTCGTGCCTTCATCTGGAGTCCCAATCCACCCCTCAGCGCTGCCTGGCGCTGATAGGCCAGGCTGCGCAGGGGGTCGGGGGGATGGGGGGGCGGCACGGCGGGTAGCGGCGGCGATCGGTTTGTACACGCAGCTAGCAAAGTGCTAGCTGCGTGTACCAAAAAAAAAATTATGCAAATCGGCCCAGCAGGGCCTGAGAAATCCTCCTGCACGGCATAGCCCGACCTGAGGTCGGGCTTACTGCCAGGGAGGTTAATATGGAGCATGAAATTTGGGCACCCGTGGCTAATGGACGATTTGGGTGCCTGATAGATGCTAATGCAAATATAAGCTTTAAGGTGAAAATTGGGCACGAGATAATTATCGTTTTGAAAAATAGAACTTTATAGTTTTTTAATTTTTTTTTTACATCATTTCAAAAATACAAACATTATAGTTTTTGACATTTTTAATGTTTAGTATTTAGTACCGTATTTTTCACCTTATAAGATGCACCAAAAATGCCCCAAACACGGAAGCGCGTACGCAAATTTTTTTGCAATCTATCCAAAAATCGCAGGGACTTTCTTTTCCCACTTTTGGGGGCGAAAAAGTGCATCTTATAAGGTGAAAAATACGGTAATTATTCATTTTCGAAAGTTATTGTTTTGAAATGTGTCATTTGCAATATTATAAGGTTAGGAAGGGGGGGTTTAAGGTTAGGAATAAGTAAGGGGGGGTTTTAGGGTTAGGCGTCAGGAAGGGGGAGGGTTAGGGTTAGGCGTTAGGAAGGCGGGTTTTAGGATTAGGCGTCAGGAAGGGGGCTTTAGGGTTAGGCATCAGGAAGGAGGGGTTTTAGGGTTAGGCCTCAGGAAGGGGGGTTTTAGGGTTAGGAGTCAGGAAGGGGGTTTTAGAGTTAAGGCTCATAGACACGTCAGATTTTTCCGAACGACGGGTCGTTTGAACGTCCCGTCGTTCAGTCGTCCACACGCCAAATCGGGCGTGTGTACAGACTGTCGTTCGGGTGATAAGACTGGTCTTGAGCGACGTGTGTAAAGGCCTTTAGGCGTTAGGAAGGCAGGTTTTAGGATTATCTATCGTCAGGAAGTACGTAGGAGGATGCCGTTTGTCAGCGGCTATCATGTAGCTAGCGCTAGGCTAGCTACATGAATTAAAAAAAAAAAATTTAAAAGTGCTGCGCCGCCACCTTGCCGATATAATTGGAACGGCAAGGGGGTTAACAAAAACGGACTCCCATTTTTTCCTTGCACCCCTATGTCATGCACGCCTTTAATATTACCATGCCTGGCTACTGCATGTTTGGAATACCCCCGAGAGCGCTCTTAAGAGCCTCGGGTTACTTAAACTGCATACCGGCTTTCATTACCAAATTGATATGGCATACATAATTAATGCAAAAACCATTTGGTAATATAACAATATTAAGAATGATTTTCCAGTCGGCAGCCAGCTGTGATTCCTATGAATTCCAAAACATTCATATTATTCTTTCTTGCAACCAGAGCCAGATTTCTTGAAAGGCCACCAAGGCCCAGGCCTTGGGCAGCAGCTGGCCAGGGGGTGGCTGGATATGGACATGGATTGCTGCATATGGAAGAACAGGCTGCAAATGGAATACAGAGGTTGCAAATAAGGAGCAACACATGGAAATAGGGAGCTGCTTCATAAAAGGGCCTGTATACAACTGAAGGGGGCTGCTGTACATGAATGTTAGACATGGAAGGGGCTGCACAAGGAATAGGAGGGGGTGCTGCACTGGAAGGGGAGCTGCAAGAAAGTTGGCCTAAGGGCATAAGAAGAATAAATCTGATCTTGCTTGTGACTAGACTGATGTGATAAGGACTTCCCTGATACTTTGGTGCCAAAAAATTACTTGATTTTCCTGCACAATCATCGGCCATTCAATTTGATCATTTTATCAAATTAGGGAAAATCGATTATGTTCCATTCTGCTCAAACGATTGAGAATGGCCGTTATCTGACCAAATTTATTTGATTGAATGGAAAACATTGGTCGATTGTAAAGGCAGCAGCTACTGTTCACAGACTGACACAGAATTGATTTTTGGTTTCAGAGCATAGAGACATAACATTGTTCAGATCAATTTGTGAAGGAGAATTGCTGGGGTCTCGCTTAAAGTGTGCGGCCACTAGTCTGTTTACTTTCGATTGACCATGATGTTTTTGATTGGCCAATAAAGTCGCACAATAAAATATTAATGTCTGATTACAGAGTGCAGTGACGGCTCCAGCTTCAATTTTTTTTTTGGGGGGGGAGGCACAAATGGGGCATGATGGCTGGATGGTGGAGCCCATTTGGGTGATCAAAATCGATGTTTGTATGGCGAGCTTTAGATATTTTTTGCCTAACTCCGGTGATAAAATTAAGGCTAAGTAGTTCAGTAATATACAAACAAAATGTATACATCACAATAGAAGCGTTTGAGTAGAGCAGATTGTCCAAATGATGGTGCTATTATTGAAGAAAAGTTACCTATAGATGTACTTGGCTAGTTTGTTGGCATACTTTAATCCATTTTTTAAAGAAAATAGGGAAAAATTGGCAGCGCTCCTGATCAGGCCACATCTGAAATGACTACCAGCAGAGGCATGCAGAGCCCCCCTAGAGGTAAATATACACCTTATATAAAAAAAAAAAAAAAAAAAAAAAGATGCAAACTATGCAGCTCTAAACTCAAATTAAAACACCAACATCATTGCTTGCTAGCAAGCTGCTCTTGTGTGGACAGACCAAAAACAAATCATTCCAGTCCCCAGCCTGTGTCTCAGGACTCTATAAGTAAGGAGAGGGGGAAGAGGCAGGTGTGTAACTCCTTATTTTAGTAGCTAAGCATTGCTGGAGACTAGGGCTTGTATATTATGGAAAGGAAGTGTTTAAAGATTAATATTAAGAAAAATATTAAAAAACTTCCTGTCTGTAAAATACAAGCTCTTGTTTATTGGCTTATGTAAAAGAAAAACAGTAAGATTTTAGTTTGTAAACCTTCTTCAGACTCTGTTCCTGTTGACTGACAATGTTAGAACATACAGTACAATCAGAAGGAGGTAGAGAGATTTTTCTGCAAATATAAATGTCATTCATATACATTAATTACAAGGGATCTTGCAAGGATTGTGAGGTATTTATGACAAATAGATAGGATCCTTGGTTTACTTAATGCCTACATAGACCCAGGATGACATGGAGAGTTTTTTTACAGACCCCATCCTGTTCACTGTGTACTGCTGGAGCATGGAAACCATTAACTGTATGTTACTGAGTAGGGGAGCATTTAGGGAGTACAGTAATTCCCAGGGGCGGGGTGGGGCAGCAGTACCCAAGCATGCCCAGTGTAGCGCTGCCCATGACCGAGTGTGGCTATTAGAGGCTGTCATGATACAGCAGCTAGTTATGATGCTGATGATGTTAAAGGAATACTTAAGTCTCCAAAAAAATGACTTTTACTCACCCGGGGCTCCCCTCAGCCCCCTGCAGCTGAACGGTGCCCTCGCCGTGTCCCTCTGATGCGCCTGGACTCGCCGGCGGCCACTTCCGGTTTGGCCGTCACCGGCCGACAGGCTTCCCAGCCGCAATAGCATTATAGAGGGCGCTATTGCGGCATGTGTCAGAGGGGTGATAAGGAGGGGAGGTCATTGGCTGCCGTTTCCCTTATATTAAAGTGGCAGAGCAGAATATCAGCAGTTTCCCCGCACATTTGGAAACTATAACTCTCACAGATGGGTTCCCTGCTGCAAAGTGTTTTTGGTGTTTGTGTTTCTTCTGGTGTGGCCCGCTAGTGAGCCTTTCTAGCACATAATTAGTGGTGTCGGTAATGAGATATTCTCCACCCAGTGAAAAAGAAAGGAATGTACCAGCATAGCAAGCTCGGGGGGAATGAGCTGTAATGAATACACAAAGGTCGGGAGAGTGTGACTTCCATGCATGCGCTCAAGGCCGAGGCACCAATTTAGAGTTCACCATCTGGTAAATTAGGAAGCAAAATACCAAAGTCTAAAGGCCCGTACCCACTACGCAATTTTTCCCACGACTGGTGATTTTTTGAGTGATGAGCATTTGTTTCTCGCGATGAGGATGCAGGAGCACAATCACACATGGTTCGGATCTTTAGGATTCCTGACAACTCTGCGCAAAGTAACACAGTCAGTCACTTGACTTCCCGTTCACTCCTGTTGGCTGAGGTGGCTGATAATGTCTGCCTCCGCTGAGAATGTAGCGTGAGCACAGCGACCCCCGATGCCACTCGGCGCCTGAGCCAGGCATCAGGCCGGCAGATCAATTTCCCCACTCAACCCGGCTCTCACATAACGTCACTCACACATTGCTCTGATGACGAGATCAGCAGAAGCCGGCATTAGAGGGGCAGTGAAGGAGAGGAGAGGTCTGTGATTGCCACTGGTGCCATTGATTGGGTAAGCCATGCTGCTGATTTCAATAGTTATATATGGTGGCAAAGGAGGTCACATGGGGTAGTGGATAAACTGGGGGAGCGGCAGACAAACGAGGGGCAGAGGAGGACACACGGAGGACAGAAGGGGGGACACTGGGGACAGAAGGGGGCACACTGGGAGCAGGAGGAGACACACTGGAGACAGGAGGGAACACACGGAGGACAGAAGGGGACACATGGGGGACAGAAACGGGCACACTGGGGACAGGAAGGAACACATGGGCGATAGAAGGGGACACACAGGGGTAGAAGGGGACACACAGGGGTAAAAGGGGACACACAGGGGTAGAAGGGGACACACAAGGGTAGAAGGGGACACACAGGGGTAGAAGGGGACACACAGGGGTAGAAGGGGACACACAGGGGTAGAAGGGGACACACAGGGGTAGAAGGGGACACACAAGGGTAGAAGGGGACACACAGGGGTAGAAGGGGACACACAGGGGTAGAAGGGGACACACAGGGGTAGAAGGGGACACACAGGGGTAGAAGGGGACACACAGGGGTAGAAGGGGACACACAAGGGTAGAAGGGGACACACAGGGGTAGAAGGGGACACACAGGGGTAGAAGGGGACACACAGGGGTAGAAGGGGACACACAGGGGTAGAAGGGGACACAGGAGGACAATAATTGAGGGAGAACATCTACAAGATGCTCCTGGACCATGGATGCACCAGGCTTAGTATATATATATATGTTTTCCCTGTTGAATGACCTCTAAACCTAGGTGCCTCTTATATTCAACGTTTTATACATTGAAAAATACAGTACACAAACTGTGTCTACCTGGAGTGATGAAATAACTGGATAAACTAATAACATATATGGATAAAATGACGCTGAGCAGAGCACTCTTCTTTGTAGAACATAGCAGTGAACAATGCCAGCTTAATGTCCCAAACAGGGTTCATCCCAATTATACAGCTGTTATGCAACCTCTGGAAACTACAGCACTGTCCAGAATTCACATCAGAACCATCCGCTCAGCTCTTTGTAATGCACAGACACAAAGATCATTGTTCCCACAGCAACAACAACATCCCACCAAAGGTGCAGAGTCAGGCCTCCCTGCGCCAGAGTCCATACAATGCTGGACCTTCTCAGGCTCACCCCATCAGTATGAGGCTAGTGTGGCTTGCAGGAGAGAATCCTTTCTGCAATCTCAATGTCAGCCCATAAATCATCACACGCAGCATTTTCCTGTGAGGTGGCTCAGATCTGGAACAGACAACAGTGAACTGATAACAGTCCTCACTCCATTATGTTTGGCAGAAAGAGAATGCGATGTTCAAAAACTTTGTTTTGGCTTCACTTTATAAAGCTGTCTCTAAAACAAAACAAGAACATCTCACTCATAATAAATAATCACCTGCTGCAATAATAAAGATACAAAAGGTGGAGGAAAGAATCGGGAAGTAAAGCTAATAATGTGTGGAATAACTTCAGAAGTTAGGAGAGTTACTGGACCTTGGTGGAATAAACCGGCCAGCGCAATGCCCAATAATTCCTACCGCACCTGGCAATGACCAGTGGTTGCCAAGAATTACAACAAGCATGCACACAGCTTTACGAATAAAGCTTAAAGAGACACTGAAGCGAAAAAAAATTATGATATTATGATTTGTATGTGTAGTACAGCTAAGAAATAAAACATTAAGATCAGATACATCTGTCTAATTGTTTCCAGTACAGGAAGAGTTAAGAAACTCCAGTTGTTATCTCTATGCAAAAAAGCAATTAAGCTCTGCGACTTTCAAAGTCCTGGAGAGGCTGTTATCTGACTTTTATTATCTCAAGTGTTATTGAACTGTTTACTTTTTCTCTGGCAGAGGAGAGGTCATTAGTTCACAGACTGCTCTGAAAGAATCATTTTGAATGCTGAGTGTTGTGTAATCTGCACATTTTATAGAATGATGCAATGTTAGAAAAAACACTATATACCTGAAAATAAAAATATGAGAATATTTTCTTTGCTGCTAAACTTCTAGTAATTATTCATAGTACACAACCAATTCATTATATCATATTTTTTTTTCGCTTCAGTGTCTGTTTAAAGAACAGACAAATGGACTAAAAAAGAGACTATCCAGCTCAAAACTGGACAGGTGGCAATGCTGACATGGAAAAGACACTTCCTTTACAATGTCATCACTATGCTGGTCAAGTACAGGTAGTCCCCTACTTAGAATTGACTTAAGTTACAGTGTTGCAGAGGTACAAAGTTGCCTTCATGTTCAAAATATACAATACTGTTTTTTTATTACATATTTTTGTTGTGAAATGTTACTGTAATACATAAACTGTTATAAGTAATTCAAATTCAAATCACTTTAAAAGCACATTCACAACAAAGAAAAAGAAAACAAAAAACAAAACAACAACATAGTTTATACTGTATGCCCAAATCCAGAGTTGTCCGAAAGTGATTTATCCAAATTTAGCATGTTTGACACGGGACTCAAATAAATTCAATTTACAAACACACCCCCGGAACGCAGCATGTTTGTAAGTAGAGGATGGCCTGTAATTAGAAATTATACTGCTACTTTGGCCTACACAAGTATAATGTCCATAACCCTCAGTTGGGTACATATTTATGAGGAGGTCAGGAATGCAAGTATGACTCAACCATCCTTGACACACTGAACTCATGGAAAGAACTGACAGACAGGCCTATATATTTATTCTGCTAAGTACTGTATTTAAAGTCATACTGACCATAATCATAAAAAAATAAATCACAGAGTAGCTGGACTGCAGGAAAACTTAAAGCGGACCCAAACCAAACATTTTTTTAATTCAAAATATTTCGTTGCACCACTCTGACACCTACAAAGATAAACACTCCTTCAAGCCTATTAGCATTTCAGTGCATACTTTTCACCCTTCTCTTTTCATAACTAGGGTTATACAGGTGGCAGCCATTAGCAATTCCTTCTTTGCAGGACACCTTCTACTCCGCCAGTTTGCCGGATTCTGTCCCGGCAATATAAAAGGAAGGGAGGGGTTCCTTCAATAAATGTAAAATATTTTATATTTGTCATCATGCAGCTGAAAAAAGGTTGAGTAAGAAAAAAGGTTCAGTAAGGCTGCATTTCCACTTGTGCGGTGCGAATCGCCACGGTAAAAATTTGCATGCGAATGCGAAATTCGCATGCGGGCCCATGCAAATTTTCATGCGAATTCGCATGGATGACGATGCATGCGAATTTAACCATGGCAGTGCTGGTGTGCTTTTCCATTGTTTCTCAGCGAATTCGCATGAAAATTCGGATACCCAAACCTCATGCGAATTTCCTATTAAATACATTGTATGCGAATCGCATAGCGGTATGCGGTATGCGAATTCTGATGGCTCTGCCATGCAAATTTTTTCTGCACAGAAAAACGCAAAGGAATCCTGACAAGTGGAAACAGTCCCATTCACTTGTATTGCTATGCGAATTTGCATGCGAAAAAGTGGAAATGAGCCCTAAGCCAGCACCTCGTCAGCAGGAGACCTTAGGCAAGTCTCCCTGACACTGCTACTGCCTATAGAGTGCGTCCTAGTGGCTGCAGCTCTGGCGCTTTGAGTCCGCCAGGAAAAAAGCGCTGTATAAGTGTTTGTCTTTTTGTCTTTTATTATTATAATTTAGAAAATAGATTTTATTTATGAAATCTTGTATTTTTAATTTGGGTCCACTTTAAGCAGATAGTTTATAAGTAAAATAATGCTGGCTGTGACATCACCTGAGCAGTAACCCAGATGAAAGACTGCTCAGCGGTGTAGCTACTGACCTCTGGGCCCGGTGCAGAATTTGGACTTGTTTCTTATCCCCTTCACCCCAACAACACTGCCCACCAATCTCTTTACAATACGGGTCAGGCCCTGTCCCTTTCTACAGTCATAAATAATGCTTAAATGAAATAACCCAAGCGCATAATGCTCAATAGCTCACATTAATAATAACACAGCTAAAATAATAAATATCAGAAACTTGTAAAGTACATTTACGGTTTTAGGGATCTGTCTAACCCAGGCATGGGCAAAATTTAAGCTGCTCGGGCCACTGGCTGTGGACCGTGGGCCGCATTCCCTTTTTTTAACCTCCTTCCCCCTCCCTGCAGAGTTGTGAGCGGGTGATAAGAAGAGCGTTAGGCATCGGTAGAGGGAGGTCTTAGGGTTAGGCATCGGTAGAGGGAGGTCTTAGGGTTAGGCATCGGTAGAGGGAGGTCTTAGGGTTAGGCATCGGTAGAGGGAGGTCTTAGGGCTAGGCATCGGTAGAGGGAGGTCTTAGGGTTAGGCATCGGTAGAGGGAGGTCTTAGGGTTAGGCATCACTCAGTAGAGGGAGGTCTTAGGGTTAGGCATCAGTAGAGAGAGGTCTTAGGGTTAGACATCAATAGAGGGAGGATTAGAGTTAGGCATCAGTAGAGAGAGGTCTAAGGGTGAGGCAACGGTAGAGGAAGGTTTTAGGGTTAGACATCAATAGAGGGAGGATTAGGGTTAGGCATCGGTAGAGGAAGGATTAGGGTTAGGCATCGGTAGAGGGAGGTCTTAGGGTTAGGCATCGGTAGAGAGAGGTCTTAGGGTTAGGCATCGGTAGAGAGAGGTCTTAGGGTTAGGCATCAGTAGAGAGAGGTCTTAGGGTTAGGCAACGGTAGAGGGAGGTTTTAGTGTTAGGCATCACTCAGTAGAGGGAGGTCTTAGGGTTAGGCATCGGTAGAGGGAGGTTTTAGGATTAGACATCAATAGAGGGAGGATTAGGGTTAGGCATCGGTAGAGGGAGGTCTTAGGGCTAGGCAACGGTAGAGGAAGGTTTTAGGGTTAGACATCAATAGAGGTAGGACTTAGGGTTAGGCATCGGTAGAGAGAGGTCTTAGGGTTAGGCATCGGTAGAGGGAGGTCTTAGGGTTATGCATCGGTAGAGGGAGGTCTTAGGGCTAGGCATCGGTAGAAGGAGGTTTTAGGGTTAGACATGAGTAGAGGAAGGACTTAGGGTTAGGCATCGGTAAAGGTAAGTCTTAGGGTTGGGAATCAGTAGAGGGAGGTCTTAGGGTTAGGCATGGATAGAGGGAGGGTTCTGGACGAGGGTAGGGTTAGGTTAAGACATGGTAAAATATCGGTAAAGATTACCGATATTTTAGTATTAGAATTAAGGCCTCGTTCACATCAAACGCGGATGGCCGTGCGATCGGAAAGCAACAGGTACGAACGCACGCCATCTGCGTTTGTATGCATTGGGTGGCTGATCCCATTCACTGAAAGTGAATGGGTCAGCTGCGCGTTTTGTTAAAAGAATGTGTGCAGTATGCGTTCGTGGACCTCACTGGTCCGGAACGCATGCAGTGTGAACATCAGACAGTGCGGTTTGTGCACTGTCTGATGTAGTGTGTATCGGCCTCCCGCACGCGTTGCCGAAATCCGGACGGCAACACGTGCAGTGTGAACGGGGCCTAAGCAGTAAAATATCAGTAATTTTACCGATATCTACTAGCGTCAATCCCCCACACCATTTTTCCAGGCACCTTTTTTACATGTATGCGCGGGGCTCGGTTCCCCACATGACAGCAACCTCAGTGCAGGCGGGGGCAAGCAATATTGTACACTACAGGGGATGAGGGGCCAAGCAGCGGGCCTACTTCCTGCTTTGATGGAAACAGACACATTGTTAACATCCTGTGTTTACCAATTAGCTCTCTGCCGTGGCAGCCAGCTGACTCAGCTGAGAGATCAAATTACACTTGTGATCGATCACAGATAAGGGGCAATTAGATAGGCTAAACTCTCTAAATACGTACAGGTTGCATTTCTATAAGTTTCCTTCTGCCCTGTGGAAGAGTTCAGGCCCACTTTAACTATACTCCGTAAAGCATTGCAGAAGAAATGCCAGCACTAAATAAATGTGTATAATAAACCCTCACACCGCAGTCATAGCTGCATCCCGAGCGGGACCACAGTACAATGTGCTTACTGCTCATTCTCCCCGCAACAATCTGTGCCGGACGAAACTGCTCTTTTTTTTTCTTTTCCTTTAGTTGATATATTATTTATTTCCACCCAGGTTATTGCAATATACATGATCACCCTGTGGAATTGCTTATGTTGGCAGCTGTGGAAACCTTATCTAATATTCATCTGCAGCGCTAACAGTTTCTGCAGTGTTGTGACACGGGATTGCTGTGTTTGTTTTGCAGCGGTGGAGAGAGTTAAGGTTTCATATTATTCCATATTTGGCATCACTTGCTGCATCCAAGAAGTGCTTATAGATTCCGCTCACTATGGGTCAGAAGAGCGACAATGTACCTGCAGGCACTCTGCTACCTCTGCAAACACCTCCTGACTGTATGCAGGGCTGGGGTCTCCATAGGGCCAGACTGGCAGCTGCCTAGGGCCTTAAAGAGGAACTGTGCTGAAAGTTAGCAGTAGAGGGAAAACAATCAATCAATACAATGCTAAGGGTGAAGTTAAAAAATAGAGGCTAGATCAATCAATAAATGATACGCGCACAGATACTGCTTGCTTGGCAGTTGTATTATTTGATTTATTTATTGTATTTATAAAGCGCCAACATATTACGCAGCGCTTTACGTTAGTTAAGGTTACTGACAATATTTAGGAGTGACATACAGCAATACGACAATACAGGAATACATGCAAACCAGATCACGCAGCACAGTATGAGTACAATAATAATGCTTAGTCACTGGATGGGAGCATGGAGATTAGGCAAGTCGAGTTCACTCAGATCCATAGGATGGGTGTACGGTAATGGAGGTGTGTGATCAGGTAGAAGACATGAGGAGGAGGACCCTGCCCGAAGGCTTGCAATCTAGAGGCAATTGGAAACAGCTGTTGTTTCCCGCAATGCAACAAGGTTCACAGACAGGAAACGGTCAGGGCCATGGCCCTGACATCAACACTGTGGGAGGAGTTCTACCACAATATCAGCCATACAGACCCCCCTGATGATCTGTTTGAGAAAAGGTAAAGATTTCTTGTGTGAAAGGGGGTATCGGCTACCGATTGGTATAGAGTTCAATACTGGGTATAAGCTCTTTAGAGGGCTCCCAAGTCAGGGATTGTAGAGGTCACATAGCCCTACATTAATACGATGTAAGGGTCACCTTATTTTATCAGACATCCTCCTTAACTTACTAGTAAGGTGTTCTAAGGCTTCCACATAAAAAGAGGTTTTCTGTACAGAACATTACTTTGATTACATGGCTAAAGACTTCTTTACAGCTCTTTGAACACCTGTCTTTCACAGATAAAGAGGCGAGACACACATCGAGGAGCAGACCTTGTATGACACAGCCTGCACCACTTGTGTCAGATGGGGTCATATGGGGCAGCATCCCGCCCGCCTGGCATCCCACCTGCCTTCTTCCCTGACCACCACCTGCTCTGGCGGCCACTTCCTCTAAAGAGTCCTCCCGCTTGATTTCCCGGTGCTGGCGTGGCATACAGAGCCCTCAGATCAGTAGCGAACGGTTCGCCGGCAAATGGTTCCAGGCGAACTTCGGGTGGTTCGCCTGCGAAGGCGAACTTTCACGGAAGTTCGATTCGCCCCATAATGCTCTATTGAGCAGAATTTTTACCCTCTACATCCTAGGTTCTCAACGTGTGGTACGCGTACCCCAGGGGGTACTTCTGATGATTCCAGGGGGTACTCGGGCTTGAAAAACTTAACTAAGAATAACAAATTTAGAGTTTTAGAAAAGGATAAATACTATTTAAAACACCAAATTAGTGTTTTAGCTAATTCAAAGCAATTGTAAATGTTTAGAAATTGTTTAGAGCCAATTATCATGTACTATGATTAAATATATATTTCTCAAGGGGTACTAGGAATAATGTTTACTAGGCTAGGGGGTACTTGGCAAGTACAGGGTTGGAAAAGGGGTACATACCAATAAAATGTTGAGAAACACTGCTCTACATCACAGTCAGCAGGCACATTGTTGCCAATTAGACTCCACTCACTCCTGGAGCCCCACCCCCTTATAAAAGGCAAGGTCCTTGTGCCGTTTTACTCACTAGTCTGCCTGCACTAATTAGTTAAGGGACAGCTGCTGACAGACTCTGCTAGGGAGAGTTTAGTTAGGCTCTTATAGGCTTCTCTCTCTCTCAGAGGGAGGGGGGTCTCATCTTCCAGGGAATTGTAGAATTTCAAAAGCCAGCTTACATACCTTGGCCGGGAATTGAACCCAGGTCTGAGTGCATGGTAGATAGCTCTCTTAACCGCTATAACACTACATTCTGAAACCAGCCTAGCATGTACCATTATGATATATCCTTTTTCAATCAGGCAGCATTCCGAAATTGCCTGTGAAATTCTGCTGGTATCCGTTGATGCCATTGAAGTGAATTTTCAGCTTAAAACCATCAAGTCCTAGAGAGAGAGAGAGAGAGAGAGAGAGAGAGCATTTTTCTCTTGGATGTATCATAATGGTACATGCTAGGCTGGTTTCAGAATGTAGTGTAGGTGGTGGTATAGCGTTTAAGAGAGCTATCTACCATGCACTCAGACCTGGGTTCAATTCCCGGCCAAGGTATATAAGCTGGCTTTTGAAAGCCTACAAATCTTTAAGCAAGCTCATTTTTCTCTTGGATATATCATAATGGTACATGCTAGGCTGCCTTCAGCATGTAGTGTTGATGGTGGTATAGCGGTTAAGAGAGCTATCTACCATGCACTCAGACCTGGGTTCAATTCCCGGCCATGGTATATAAACTGGCTTTTGAAATTCTACAATTCCCTGGAAGATGAGACTCCTCCCTCCGGGAGTGAGGGCGGGATACACTGCCTGAAGTGGTAAAGCAGTGTAGGCCTGTAATTGAACATTAAATGAGATTTGACCTTAAAATAGGGGTTTATGTGAAATCTAGATTTTTGTCTGGGACTTTTGATGTGTATTTCACTCAATCATGTCTTCCTCCAGATATTAGATCCCTTGAAACATGTTTTCTATCATTTTTCCAGTGTGCACTGTTTCTTTGACTTATAAGTGCTTCAGAAAATAGCACTGCTATCTGACTGAATTAGTGGGAGAGCTCAGAGAAGCTCTTTTGCATGGATAACAAGTGAAGTTTCTTAACTCTTTCTATACTGAAAACAATATGAGACTCCTATCTTTGCTACTAATGTTCTATTTCTTAGCTGTACTACACGTACATTTCGTTATATCATAAGTTTCTTTTCACTTCAGATTCCCTTTAAATAGTTTGTGTAGCCCTGATATATGTTGTATAATAACGGTTTGGCGTTTCTTCGGGAATGTCAGTGATTGCGCATAGCTCCTTTCCGTTCACATGTGCTGTGTGATGAGCCAGAGGAAGGAAATGAGATAGGAGTGTCACCTGCGCTGGTACCTCTGTAGGATCTGCACACACTTCCCTCAGCTTGGTTTCCTGGATACCAAACATCCTCCTGGGAAGCAGAAAGAGTAGAGGAAATCCCCACCTATTAGCAGCTGATTACTGTGCCAGCAGTGAGCCTGAGCCGCGGAGGAGAGAGGCGCTGGAACACCTCGATGTGTTTCCATCAGGAAGCGATATGACAACAATCAGGGCATGATGATGTGCTTATTAAATTATATGGGAAATAATTATTCCATTGCCCAGACAGAAGCGCGCTAATTACAGCACCAAACGAGAGTGATTTCACCTTAAAGCAAACAAGTGAAATAAACTGATGAGATAATGAATTGTATGTATGGTACAGCTAAGAAATAGAACAGCACAGAAAAAGTCTCATAGTGTTTTCCAGTACAGGAAGAGTTAAAGGGGAGCTGAAGAGAGAGGTATATGGAGGCTGCCATGTTTATTTCCTTTTAAGCAATACCAGTTGCCTGGCAGCCCTGCTGATCCTCTGCCTCTAATACTATTAGCCATAGCCCCTGAACAAGCATGCAGCAGATCAGGTGTTTCAGACTTTAAAGTCAGATCTGACAAGACTAGCTGCATACTTGTTTCTGGTGTTATTCAGATACTACTGCAGAGAAATAGACCAGCAGGGCTGCCAGGCAACTGGTATTGATTAAAAGAAAATAAATATGGCAGCCTCCGTATACCTCTTACTTCAGTTCCCCTTTAAAAAAACTTGAGTTGTTACCTATGCAAAATAGCTTCTTTGAGCAACTTGACCCATAGGGTGGAATACAGGCCTGTTTTCTGAAGCGCCTAAACTGCCAAGAAACAGCGAGAGACAGCTTTATAAGGTTTTACTGCAGGAAAGTTCAAAGGGTTATTATTTCTGATTTGTTTTATAGCGTAAAAGACAGAGTGTGGTTCATAAGCTGCAAATATGGCAGAATGATGCAATGTAAAAAAAAAAGCTACATGACACTCTTTTCTTTGCTGCTAATGTTCTATTCATTATCCGTACTACACATACAATTCATTATATCATGAGGGTTTTTTTTCGCTTCAGGTTTGCTTGAAAGTGACACTCTCATAAACCGTGAAGAATGATAAAAGTGCTGCACCTTGTAAGCCAGGGGCCCTCAAACTCGAATACCATCCTAGAGGCAATCTCCTCTCATCTAACAATATTTTCCTGTCATCTTCTCTGGTCTCCTCTTCTCACTCCCACTTACATCACTTCTCTTGACCCTCTCCTCTCCTCTGAAACTCCCTCCCTCAATACAACAGCTTCTCACCCGCCCTTACCTTTTTTTATGTGCAACCTAAAAACTCACCTCTTCAGGCAAGCATACTGTCTCACTTAGGACACATTGGCCACTGACCACCACTTTACCATCTCATACACAGCCTCCCTTCACACCTATTGTGCTATCCCTTAACCCATGAGCATGTAAGTCCAATTGGCCAGGGCTGTCTTTCCCACTTTTTCCTCGATTCATAAAAGGCTTTGCGGTAAAAAAAATCTGGTTGGGAGAATACCGCATTCGGTATTTAAGGCTGGTTTCACAGTGGGAGGTTAAAGTCCCACGTTACAGCAGCCAGTGACGCAGCCCAACTCACAGCACTGTAAAATCAATGTGCTGTTCACAGTTCACACCTTGCGTTCTGGTATAATGCTACACGTTAAATGAAAGTGCAGCATGCTGTACGTTATACCCCTATAGAGCTGCGTTAGATTGTTTGCACATGCTCAGTGAATAGCCACATGGCTAATTAATATTCACTGCACTCAGGGACGGATTTCTGGCAAGGCCACATAGGCCATGGCCTAGGGCACCAGAAATTTAGGGGCGGCTCAGTGAGGGGCAGTAAAGCTGTTCTATGCAGCCATCCCCATCTACAAAGACAGCTTTAACCTTTGAACTTTCTGTCCTGTACGTGTGTCATCCATGCAAGACCTGTAAGCTCTATCCTGCAGGTACCCATCAGCCTAACTCTCATGGTGACACAATGCATCCATCATTAAAGTGAACCTAAAGCCACGGAAAAAAAATGAGATGAACTCACCTGGGGCTTCCCTCAGCCCCCTGCAGCCGATCTGTGCCTTTGCAGCTCCTCTCCGATGCTTCTGCACCCGCCGGCGAACACTTCCGGTTTGGCAACAGCAGTATAGGGGGCGATATACAGGCTGGGAACGCGAACAATCACTCGGGTTCCCATGCCTATCGGCCGGTGACGGCCAAACCGGAAGTGTTCGCCGGTGGGTGCAGAAGCATCGGAGCGGAGCTGCGAGGGCACCGATCGGCTGCAGGGGGCTGAGGGAAGCCCCAGGTGAGTTCATCTCATTTTTTTTCCGTGGCTTTAGGTTCACTTTAACAAGATGGCAAACATAACAGTTCTTAAAGGGAACCTTAACTGAGAGTGATATGGATGTTTCCTGTTAAACAATACCACTTGCCTGGCAGTCCAGCTGATCTCTGTGGCTGCAATAGTGGCTGAATCACACCCTGAAACAAGCATGCAGCTAATCCAGTCTGACTTCAGTCAGAGCACCTGATCTGCATGCTTGTTCAGGGGCTGTGGCTAAAAGTATTAGAGACACAGGATCAGCAGGCGATTCAGGCAACTGGTATTATTTTAAAAGGAAAAATCCATATCCTTCTCAGTTTAGGTTCCCTTTAAGGAAAACATAATTTATAATCTATATGCATATTACTAAAATAGTTATTAACTGTGATATCCAATGATGGAAAGTAAGTAGAATTCTCATTGGGGCACACAGAGATAACAACCATACAGACGGTATAGTTGGCCTTGGGCGGTAAAAAGTACAAATCCGGCCCTGACTGCACTGTGGTGACTCGTGCTGGAACTCGTAGTGTTGTCCGGATCATGAACGAATCGTTCATTTGATCCGGATCTTTTTTATGAGTTGAATCATCCGGATCATCACAATGAAAGATTCGGTTCACAGTGGATGTCTGTCTGGAAGAAACAGGAACATACAGAATGTACAGTGCAGGGAAAGTTCTGTCCTGCTAGTCATTTCACCCAGTCTGCTTCCCTAGTAAAATGATTCAAATGATTCAGTTCAAAGATCCGTATCTTTTCAATGATCCGATTCAAATGATCCGAATCCTTAAAACGATCCGGACTTCCCATCACTATCCTGCTTTGAGAGCGGCATAACGCGGCTCAATCTGATGTCCAACTTCAACACCACCATGCGTTGCGTTAGGGGCACGTTATGCGACCTTAACGTCTCCTAAAACGCAACGTCTTGGTGTGAAAGTAGCCTTAGACTTCTGTGTGCTAATTCATAAACATTTTCACAGCTGCGGTAGAAACGCGGGGATTTACCAGACAAAGTGTAGATGGCTGAGTTGATACATTAATGATTAACTGGCTGAGTTGTTACATTTGGCTGTTCTGTGCAGAGACAGCATTACAATAAAAGAGGCATCCCAGCTTCAGTTTAGATGGGCATGTTTAGTTTTACTGCCTCTCTTTGCCCTGAATCTGCTCTGAATCTGACTAGTAGTCTTTCTAAACACTATCAGGGGCAAACGCAGGATTTTTAAGGGGGGGGGGGTTCCTGAAAGGTCCAGAAGCACGTATGTCCCGAGTGCTTCCGAATACAGGTGGCTCCATACTGCCCATGCACAAAAGTGCGCTGGCGTATTACGGAGCTGCCTATCTTTGGAAGTACTCAAGGACACTAGTGTTTCTGAGGGCTTCTGGTAGCAGCAAATGTGAACGGGGTACAGCGCTGGAACAACTCCCCAAGAGAGGAACAGGAGATAGACTTAGTTTGGACAATTCAGTGGAATATGCTACATAGTGTCACATATCGCAAGCGATACCCATATGATGCAGGGATATATGCATCTGCGGAAGATGTCGTCGCTACATAAATACTAAATAATATTATTTTGCCTCACCAGGATTGCACTTTTATTTAGCTTTCCTGTATGACAAGAACACACAGCCAGCACTAGGGGAAGAGGGAAACAAAGGTGAATGAAGGAGGCTGGTGCACACCAAGAGTGCTTCTGAGCGTTTTTCAAATCAACAGTGATTTGAAAAGCGCTTGGCTAATGTTACCCTATGTGGGTGTTCCCACAGCAGCGTTGTGATTCTTTCAAAATCGCAGGTATACCGCATGTAGCATGTTTTTGAGCAATTCATTCAAAAATCGCTCTGAAAATCACTTCACAAAATCACACTCACAAATTGCTAGCGATTGCTATTGTCATTTTGGCGTTGCACCAGAGAGAGGAGTGGAGAAATTGAGAATAGCCTGAGATGGAGCAGAGAACTTATCTGTATTGAAGTCCCACATCACACAGGCTACTTGCCTGTAATCGGACTCCTGTCCCTGTCAGTCTCTCACACAAGTCAGAAAGAAGCCCTCCTGGAGTCTAGGGACTGTCAAAAACTTTTCAGCTTGTTATCCACACCTTATCCACACATGCAGTCATTATAACAATGGGGAGAGACCAGACAGATGTTTGCCCACGGACCCTGAGTCCAGGCAAGCTCTGCATCATGCTGTGTATATTTACCAGCTTGCCTGCACTCTAATTTCATCATGTCTGACACTTCTGTGCTGTGGAGAGTCCAGGACTCCATAATCAACATTCTCTCACTGCAGGCTGCATCTTCTTGTGAGGGAAGCTGGGCTGCCTCTCTCATTCTATTAGCTGGAGGGAGGCACCAGAAGTAAGAAGGGAGGGAGAATGAGGCTGTTTATATTATGCGGGCTACCCTGGCTGAATACACAGCTCAGTGCAGGGGGGAGGTTCCAGACACCCGGAATAGCCCCCTGAGTTCGCCAGTGACTATTTAATCGCCGCCACAGTGCAGAAGAACTTTAAAGAGGAACTCCAGTGAAAATAATGTAATAAAAAAAGTGCTTCATTTTTACAATAATTATGTATACATGATTTAGTCAGTGTTTGCTCATTGTAAAATCTTTCCTCTCCCAGATTCACATTCTGACTTGTATTACATGGTGACATTGTTACTGTGGGCAGATTATGGAGCTGTTTCTAGCTGGTCTGGCTTTAACAGACAGCTATTTCCTGTCTGAACATTGTTACATTGTGACAGTTTGCCCAGAGTACCGTACGGTACCAGAGCCTCTTGTGGGAGGGGTTTCAGCACAAAATCAGTCATACAGCGCCCCCTGATGGTCTGTTTGTGAAAATCATTATTTTTCTCATGTAAAAGTGGGTATCAGCTACTGATTGGGATAAAGTTCAATTCTTGGTCGGAGTTTCTCTTTAAGAAACTTTACACATGCCAGGCTTGATATTCACCTCCAGCAAATATACTGTACATCTGAAAAACAGGTACCCAAGAGGTTAAACACACAGCCTAGGGTATTCAGGGAAGCCTTGTTTGTTCCGATCGCTCTGCTGCTGCCTGTGTCTCACTGCTTCTGCTGAGTCTCCATTCATCCCTGCACTTATCGCAGTCTTATCACCTCCTTATAGCAGGCGGGATTCTCCGTGCCATTACCGGCCTGCTCTAATCTTTATGAATTGACATTTACTGACATGTGCTGGAGGTGTTCACCGCATAAGGCTTATTGCCTTTACATGCGGTAACTGCTTTTATGAATAGACATTTTGCTAAGTGCTCGGTAAAGTCATTTGTTTTCTGCTTTACCCCATGCGGTAATGCTTTGTGAATGATAGCCTTTGTCTCTTAATGCTGTGTAATGTGTGCACTTATCTTTCACCCCTATGTAAACTCTGTTGTTGATTTGTTAAAGGGGCACTACAGCGAAAAAACAGTAAAATTTAAAATATGTGCAAACATACAAATAAGAAGTATGTTTCTTCCAGAGTACAATGAGCCATAAATTACTTTTCTCCTATAATGCTGTCACTTACAGTAGACAGTAGACATCTGACAGAAGTGACAGGTTTTGGACTAGTCCATCTCTTCATGGGGGATTCTCAGCCAGGCTTTTATTCTTTATAATGATATTCCCTAAAAGGGATTTAAACAATGATGCTGGCCAGCTTCCCTTGCCCCTACACAGTTTTTTGGCAGTTGGACAAAGCAACTCCCATTCACTAAGTGCTTTTGAAAATAAATATATCCCTGAGAAGCCCCTATAAAGAGATGGACTAGTCCAAAACCTGTCACTTTTGTCAGATTTCTACAACCTATTTTAAGTGACAGCAACATAGGAGAAAAGTAATTTATGTCTCATTTTACTCTGGAAAAAAATGTACTTCTTATTTGTATATGTTTGCACATATTTTAAATTTTACAGTTTTTCGCTGTAGTGCCCCTTTAACTACATCTGCTTTAATCCACCACTGTCTTGTATTGTTAATTGTTGTATTGTTTATATTGTATTATTATACCTTGTATTCTGCTGTACAGTACCATGGAGGATGCTTGCCATAGATCAATCAATAATAATAATAACAACAATAATTTAAATGCAGTGTTTGCTTATTTTCTCTAGGTACACTAAACCTGTTATATTATCACACATTTCACAGGAGTACCACTTTAAGGGAAGCCTGTAGTGAGACTTAAAGTCAGGGGTCTAGTCCCTGGAAAAGAGGTGAGTGGACTCACCCTAAAAAACCCTGTGTCGCGCTATGCGCGATGTGCCAAAAATGGGTGTGGCCAAGCATAATGTGGGCGTGGTCATGGGTGGGGCCAAATATACATGACCTTAGCAGTGGTGTAAAAGGTCTGCTGGGGAAGTTTGAGCTCTTCCGACTGCCGTAGTGTATCCCCCAAAAATAGATGTAATCTGACAGCATTTCACCAAAAAGACACATAATCTGGTAGAAGTTCCTCCAAAATACAGATAATATGTATGGCAGTGGTTCCCCCAAAATAGACAATGTGGCAGCAGCAGTTCCCCCAACATACACATAATTTGGAAGCAGTTCCCCAAAATACGCGAAACCTGGCAGCGGATCACCCAAAATACACGTAAAACCCAAAACACATGTAATCTGGCAGCAGTGGTCCCCCAAACATACACAATCTGGCAGCAGTTCCCCAAAATACACTTAATCTGTTAACAGCGGTTCCCCAAAAATACAGATAATCTGTCAGCAGTTCCCCCAAAATAAGTACCCCAGCATAGGTAGCCAGGTCTATAGGTGTCCCCAGTATAAGTAGCCATGAGTATTGTTGTCCCCAGAATAGGTAGCCAGGTGTATAATGTCCCCAGAATAGGCAGCCAGGTGTATAATGTCCCCAGAATAGGTAGCCAGGTGTATAATGTCCCCAGAATAGGCAGCCAGGTGTATAATGTCCCCAGTATATTTAGCCATGAGTATTGTCCCCAGAATAGGTAGCCAGGTGTATAATGTCCCCAGAATAGGCAGCCAGGTGTATAATGTCCCCAGTATATGTAGCCATGAGTATTGTTGTCCCCAGAATAGGTAGCCAGGTGTATAATGTCCCCAGAATAGGCAGCCAGGTGTATAATGTCCCCAGTATAGCCAGGTCTATAGGTGTCCCCTAGGTAGCCAGATGTCCCCACAAGGAGGGGAGGCAGCGCAGAAAAGAGGGAGCAGTGGGCACAGCAACGGGGAAGGGGGGATGTCCCACCTTAGCCTCACCTTGGCGATCCCCCTTCCTCACTCTCCCTTCCAGAACTAAAAATCCTCTCTGTTGTAAGTAAGCTGCATTGCTATATCTCTGCATGCTTCCCTTTTGTAAAGAGTTCTAACTTGTTATCCTGGGTGCCTATCCGTGTGCACGGACCACTCTCCTCTATCACGCATAGTGTTGTACCCCCCCCCCCCCCCAGTGCCAAGCTCCATGTAAATCCGACCCCTCATGATCACCTAACCAAAACCATTGGAGACATTTAATCCCTCAGTGTCTTTGGGGTGGGGCCAGCAAGCCAGCCAGGCAAGTATCATTTTTTAGAAGAAAGTCAGGCACGGCACCCTCCATATTTCTCTCACTTGAATTTTCCTTTAATAAGGTAAAATGTCACATGGCGCGGGTGACATGACACACAGCGGGGGCTTTGTTGCCACCAGGCTTCAGACAACAGGAGTTACAAATGGCATCACGTTAATATTCCTGTCCAGAGCCCAGGCAGGAAATGAATAATTCACACCAGAGTGAGAGGTGACACAGTAATGCTCTGCAGGGAGTGACATTCACACCGCAAAGGGCATGTATGACATTTCTCATATTTATTCTCCTCATTGCTGGGAAAAAAATCTATAAAGCAAATATGACCCATTGCATATGGCTTTACCAAGTATGATATCTGCACTGACTCCCATCACATGCGCTGGAGGAATCTGTTACATGCACACACTTGAAGTCCTGTGTTTCTCCGAAAAATAAGACATGTCATATCAATTTTTGCTCCAAATGTTGTGCTAGGGCTTGTTTTCAAGGGATGTTTTATATTTCTATGAACACACAAGTTCCTACTCTGTATACAATGACCAGCCTCTGTGTCCTTCTATAGTGCATCCAGCCCCCCCCCCCCCTCTTCCCCGGCTCTGCTGTCCCTCATTAAAAAAGCGCCAGGCTAGCGACACACAGATTGTCGCTAGCCTGTTACTTACCTCTGCCTTGCCACTCACCGCCGCTCCCCCACCTCCTGTATAGCGCGGCTCCCCGCCTGTGTCCCTTCCCTCCCCACCTTCCGTAAGCCGATTGGAGGAAGCTTACGGAGGCGGGGAGCCATGATAAACAGGAGGTGGGGGAGCAGCAGTGAGTGACAGGCAGAGGTAAATAACAGGCTAGCGACAATCTGCATGTCGATGGCCCTGCGCTTTTTCAATGGGGGACAGCAGAGCCCCAGGGGGGGGGGAGGGGGCTACAGCTGCTCAGTGCACCTACCTACGTGACCGCACGCAGTGTTATATTATATTATATTATATACCAGTCACTGCACCTGTTCACGGTACCTGTGTGTGTGACAGCTGCACATTTGTAATACCAATCACTGTATACCTGTTCACTGCACCTGTGTGACCGCACGCTGTTTTATATACCAGTCCGTGCATACCTGTTAACTGCACCTGTGTAACCGCACATTGTTGTACCAGCAGTCAAGGCAACCTGTTCACTGCACCTGTGTAACCGCACATTGTTGTACCAGCAGTCACTGCAACCTTTTCACTGCACCTGTGTAACCGCACATTGTATTAGTCAAGTCAGTGCATACCTTTCACTTCATCCACCCCAATATGGACAAAACAAGAGGCAGAGCCAGAGGCAGGCCACCTGGCAGGTCTGTTCGAGGTCGCGCTGTCGTGATTTCATGTGGCCCTCGACCAAAGTACAGTGTTCAGAAGAAGGCACGTGCCATCAACCCCCAATATTGTCTGGACATAGTTGACTATTTAACACAGAACACCGTCTTCCTCAGCTTCCGCATGGAAGCGTGACATATCTTCCTCCTCCTGCTCTGATTCTGAAACCCCACTTAACACTCCTTCGGCAGCCATCACCAAAGTGCCATCATCCCAGGGCTCAGCGGTGTGGAATTTTTTTTCGTGTGTCTGCCTCAGATGAGAGCAATGCCATCTGTACTCTCTGCCACCAAAAATTGAGCCGTGGAAAGACCAAGACCCGCGTAGGGACAACTACCTTATGAAGGCACATGATTACAAAGCACAAACTGCAATGGGATGACCACCTGAGGAAAAGAAGCACACAAAAGCAAAGCCACACACCGCAGTGGAAGATACCAGGCCGCAATTATTTCTCAAAAAAGGCAATACTCAAACTGTACCGTGATGTTGAAAGGCAAGTGGTGACATCTCTGGCACACAGCGTTGGGTCAAGGGTCCATCTGACCATGGATGCCTGGTCTGCAAAGCACAGTCAGGCCTGCCTAAAGACTAAGTCAGTCCCCACACAGCACCTCTGCCTGCACGTCGTGTAATTGCCTGTCCCAAGACTAAGTCGCTCCCCACACACCATCTCTGCCTGCAGGCCGCTTGACTGCCTTCTCCGCCACCACCAACAGGGTCCAGGACTCCAGGCGAATTCCTTAATTTTTAAGGCCACTGCTAGCAGCGGCTGCTATAATACTTTTTCTGGTGCGTGTACATGCCTGCCTAATTTTTCGGGATCAGTGAATAATGGCGCACAGTGCCTATGCATAGAAATGGCGCCGCATTAAAAAGATACGCTTATCGCTATTTATCGTTAGTACTGCATAATAATGGCGCACAGGGAAAAAAAGAAGAAAAACGGCACACACTAACGTTATTTATCAATAGTGGCACACACTAACGTTATTTATCAATAGTGGCACACACTAACGTTATTTATCAATAGCGCCCTACATAAGCCAAACTGCAGAAGTTATTTAACTGCAAAACGATGAATGGATTTAATGTAACACTGTCAAGGTTAGGGTTAGGCACCACCAGGGGGATGGTTAGGGTTAGGCACCACCAGGGGGGTGGTTAGGGTTAGGCATCACCAGGGGGTTGGTTAGGGTTAGGCACCACCAGGGGGTGGTGAGGGTTAGGCACCACCAGGGGTGTCTTAGGGATAGGCACCACCAGGGGGTCTTAGGGTTAGGCACCACCAGGGGGGTGGTTAGGGTTAGGCACCACCAGGGGGGTCTTAGGGTTAGGCACCACCAGGGG
Organism: Hyperolius riggenbachi; assembly: GCF_040937935.1. Classification (NCBI taxonomy): domain Eukaryota; kingdom Metazoa; phylum Chordata; class Amphibia; order Anura; family Hyperoliidae; genus Hyperolius; species Hyperolius riggenbachi. The sequence goes on along the minus strand of NC_090652.1, from coordinate 278,051,703 downwards.
GGTCTTAGGGTTAGGCACCACCAGGGGGGTCTTAGGGTTAGGCACCACCAGGGGGGTGGTTAAGGTTAGGCACCACCGGGGGGTTTAGGGGTTAGGGATAGGTACAGAGAGGGTTCTGTGTGTTAACGCTAAATAACAATAAGGCTTTAACACTAAATAACAATAAGGCTTTAACGCTAAATAACAATAAGGCTTTAACGCTAAATAACAATAAGGCTTTAACGTTAAATAGCGATAAGCGGCAAACGGATTAGCGGCAACACTGTGCGCCATTATTCACAGGCGCCATTTTCAGATGGAAGCAATTTTTCTAGCTGCACTGCGGCTGCAACAACAAAACACATGTGTCAATTCCCCTTCATGATAGTTACCTTGGCGCGGTGAAGGGGCTTGCGTACCACAATGAAGCAATGACCGGCTAAATGAGTGTGTTGGGGTTGGGGGGCACACCTGACCCAAGAAGATAGATAAAGTTGTTGCTTCATTGTGCACAGACCAAATTCGATCAGCTGGACAGTCACTGTTGTTTTAGCTACCTCAGACCAACCATATGGGCTTGAAAACCGCCACGGCCTGCACTCTCGCCATGGTGCGCACCAGTCCAGCATGGCCGTCACTACACAAATAGCTGTTTGCGGTGCGAAACGCAGTGAGTTTAGTATGTCAGTGTGAAGCAGTACACGTGCGTCAAATCCTGATTTTTCCCCGGGACTTTTGGCGTGTATCCCACTCCACCATGTCCCCCTCCAGGTGTTAGACCCCTTGAAACATATTTTCCATCACTTTTGTGTAGCCAGCATAAATGTTTGTAGTTTTCAAAGTTCTCCTCCCCATTGAAGTCTATTGCGGTTCGCGAAAGTTCGCATTCGAAGTTCGCGAACCTAAAATCGGAGGTTCGAGCCATCTCTACCCGGAGTTCAGCTATACACTTGGTGCCAGAAGAACTGCATACTACATTGCGGTCTAGGGAAGCGCTCGCACCCATTTTACCTGTTTTGCTTTTACACCCTTAGGAAAGTGTGCAAAATTAAATCTATATATGAATACACCGTACCGTAGCAACGCTCACAGTGCTCAAGTACCGCAGGTAATTGCGTAACTCGTTGTACACTGCTGGCGGTAGTAACGGTAATATTACCGTGTGCTGTATGTCGGAAAATGGGAAACAAGCCCAGGATCCAACACAACTGACTAATGAGCAAACCCAGATTTATACTTTTTCTGCCCCCAGGGCAAATGTGTTGTGACTCCCCTTCCATGTGCAGCGCCCCTCCCATTCCATGAGCCACGCCCTCTTCCATGTGTAACCTCCATGTACTGCAGCGCCTCTCTTTTTTGAACAGCTCACTTGGACATTAGCTTCCCTTTTTCTTCTGTTGCTCCCCATTTACAGCCTCCTCTTTCATTTGTATCAACCTTTTTTTCATGACCAGGTACCTCCTTGGGCTGCTGCCGCCCAAGGCCCTAGCCTTTGTGGCCTTCCCAGGAATCCCGATAATGAGCCAGCATAGGACTCGGCCTGATTCCATATGGCCAAAGCTTTGAATGATTTGGTCACCTGATCTATAGCCTGGTCCAGCCATCCAATCCAAGCTTGTTTAGCTAGCGGTAGACTTGTGCATTTACATGTAAGGAAAAAAGCAACACTTGATGTATGCCACATCTGCCTGTGATGCCCGGCGGCGGTCACACGGTGACGGATTTCGGCGGCGGGAGTTTGATGACAAAGTGTATTCCTTTCAGATGACCCAGCCGCCAATATTATCATTGTAGATGCGACGTGCCTGGGCCTGAGTGATTAGACTTCACAGGTTGTTCTCCGAGTCATGATACCGCCGCCGAGAGACCTCCGCCACTGCGCCGTCCATCTCATTTGTCCGATATCATCAGTTTCCGCCGGCAGAAATCCATCAAGGCCCCACCGAGGACTAAACGCCGCTTCATTCTTTCTGATTGACTGAACATAAATAAATATGAACATGGCCTCCTCCGCTATGAGCCGCGCGGCCCGTTAGAAAAATAATCATCTCCAGAAGCAATTTCCTGAAATATAGCGATGTCAGGAACATATAGGCATTTTTTTTCTTCTTGTTTAAACTAAGTTTGAGGATGAAATGACCGAACGTTTAAAGGGGCAATATACAATAGGTGTAGGCTGTTCTGGTCTTTTTACGCTATTCCTGCCCTTGAAGAAGACACAGCTAAACTATTAATTCAAGATTGTTCATTAAGACGTTGTTAAAACTGAATAACATTTTCAAAAACACTTAAACACATAGAAGGAAACTAGAAAAAAAAGAGAAAATACAGTATTGCAAAACATACAATTACAAACTCTTTATTGACTGCATAGCTGTTGTTTTCTACCTGACGTTGACCCAAGGTCACCCCTTCCACCATCGCAGATGCTGTTACTGAAGGCAGCCATCTTACGGGAGCAGGAAAAAAAGGGCGCTGGCTGAGGGTGGGCGAAAAGGGCGCTGCCATAGACTCTAATGCAATTATCGTTAATAAAAAATAAGCAGAAAAAAGGGCACCCGATAAATATCGTTAACAACATTAGAACATTACAGTTTTTGAAGTATGTTATCGGTTTAGAAGCTTGCAACGTTATAGTTTTTGTCATATTATTTAGTTTGTATGAACAGATTTTAAGTTATCAAAGATATTATCGTTTCTATGTGTAAAAGGGTGTTTCTGTCGAGGTAGTGGTTAGGGTTAGGCACCACCAGGAGAGTGGTTAAGATTAGCACCACCTGGGCGGCGGATAGTTTTATCCAACACCAGGGGGGGGTGGTTAGGGTTAGGCAACACTGGGGTGTAATTAGGGTTAGGCACCACCAGGGGATTGGTTAGTTTTAGGCACCACCAGGGGAGGGTTCTGTGTGAGAGTAGGGTTGAGTTAAGCTGTATTGTTGAATTACATAATGATTTTTAATGTTAATAACCCCAGCAATGACACCCTTCTCATGGGCTAACTCGGACTTCATTTGCTGGATCTCTATAAAATCACATGATCATGCATCTTATACCCTGTTTGCATGTATAACCATGTACTATGTTGTATAATCGCGTGCTACCGCTCTGTCCGTCTCCCCTTGTTTTCATTGTATGTATCCCTATTTATTGTCCAGCGCTGTGCGATATGTTGGCGTTTTATAAATACAATTAATAATAATAATAAGGGAAGTGATCAAATTGGCCAATAGTCCATTGATAAGTTTGATCCCTCCCCAGGGCTCATATGCAGCGTACGTACAAAAAGGGCGCCCGGACAAAAAGGGCGCGGGGTGTAAACGCTAATTAATAATTAATCATTAATAGCGTTTATAAAAATAGTGTGCTATATTTCGTTTACAAATAATGTTTTACAAAATTATAAATCATTAAATAATGTTTATGAAATCGGCAATTGTGAAAACGTTAATCTTCCCTGTTTCAAAAGTTAAACTTATAATTACGTTTATTAAAAAAACAATAATATATGTTTAATTGTTATAATTGTATATTATTGTGAATAACCTTCATTTATGGTTTGTTCTTATAATAAAATCTGAAAATATTCTTTATAACGATGATATAAATATAACTACGTTCGTAATAAGTGTTGTAAAACATTAGTAAGTATTACTAAAATTTTACTAAAACTATACCTAAGCCTACTCTTACACAGAACCCTCCCTGTACCTATCCCTAACCCCTAGACCCCCCTGGTGGTGCCTAAACCTAAGACCCCCTGGTGGTGCCTAAACCTAAGACCCCCCTGGTGGTGCCTAAACCTAAGACCCCCCTGGTGGTGCCCAACCCTAAGACCCCCCTGGTGGTGCCTAACCCTAAGACCCCCCTGGTGGTGCCTAAACCTAAGACCCCACTGATGGTGCCTAAACCTAAGACCCCCCTGGTGGTGCCTAAATCTAAGACCCCCCTGATGGTGCCTAAACCTAAGACCCCCCTGGTGGTGCCTAAACCTAAGACCCCCCTGGTGGTGCCTAACCCTAAGACCCCCCTGGCGGTGCCTAACCCTAAGACCCCCCTGGTGGTGCCTAAACCTAAGACCCCCTGGTGGTGCCTAAACCTAAGACCCCCCTGGTGGTGCCTAAACCTAAGACCCCCCTGGTGGTGCCTAAACCTAAGACCCCCCTTTATTATGTGGATAATAATGTTTTACTAATTGTGGCTGCAAAAAATATATTGCAATTTACATTACGTACTGATCGCTTTATTTTGTGAATAATAATGTTTTACAAACAGTAAGGGATAAAACTTTAAACAATGTTTTAATTAGTTAAATAAGATAAATATGTTTAGTATTTTTATAAACGTTATTCGGCACGGGTGCATTTTATAAACGTAAATCACCACAAGCACACTTATAAATAATTAAAAATCTCCGGGCGCCGTTTGTAAACGTTATTTATGTCCGGCGCCCTTTTTTCCTGCTCGGCGCCCATTAAACGTTATTTATTATGAGAGTGAATGGCGGCGCCCTTTTTGTCCACTAGCTGCCTGCGCCCTTTTTTCCCAGCTCCTCGTATGCAATTCACTTTTTCTCCTGAGTTTTCTCCTATGTGATACTTGTTAATAAAATTCCCTTTAAACCACCAGAAGGCAAGCAAAATACTTAAATTAATTTTGATAGAACTTTTTAACCTTCACAAAGTGCAGAAAAATTAGTCTAAATTGAAGATGAAAAAAGTATCACCTAGGCAAAAACTCCAGTAAAAAAGTTAATTGCAAATGGGCCCAATAGTTCTAAACCTTCTAAACATGTATATGTTAGTTTAGTAGCATTCATTGCATGATTTTCCAGCATTCTGCATTGAATTCTTACTCTGACGTCTGCCATGCATTTGTCAACCCTGTGCAAATCATAGGAACAAATGTCAGTGATAACATTCCCGACTGGTTTCGATGACGCCGAAACAGGTCGGACTTGAGAGTGGGCGCTACTCTAACTTGTTGTGCCATTTTTATGCTATTTTAATGTATGTGGGTGCCTGTTGTTCAGGAACCACAATGTGAGTGTAGACACTTTTTAGCTACTGTTTGGAATAAACATTGTTTTTACATTTCAAATCCAACTGATTTGCATATCCCTTGATCGTGGAATCTGGTGTGATGACTGCAAGTCCATAGCTGCTGTGAGTGCAGAGTAAGAAGTGTGTGTGTTGTGTGCAGTAGTAGTTAATGTACTCGGTTTGTTTTTGGTGAAGGAAGCAGCAGAGTTTCTTAGTAAAGGCGGAGAATGCTCATTGACTCAGCAGCTGAGAGATGACATTTAGATAAATAGAGAAAGTTGCAACGAATAATTGCGACAACGTGGAACTTGACAAATCACCGTAACATTCTCGCTCGGCTGATAAGAACCTAATTGCGGGCTTCACAAGCATGCGCTCGCTCCACGCCGTTCCGCTCTTCAGTCTCTGTCATAACTGTTATTTTATCTCGTGATATTTCAGGCTAGGCTGAGGTTCCGTAGACTAAAACGCGTAAAAACACAAAACATGACATTTCGGAAAAGCCCGTCTCCCCCCTGCCTGTCGGTCCGGCTCTAATACAATAATTACAGTGGGGCAGACAAAGCAGGTTTCAGCGGAGAGCTCGGCACCCGGGGCCTTTTATGTCTACAGTCCCGATTGCAATAAGCAACGTTGCTCATTTTAAATGAAACTTGCCTAACAATGACACAAAGGGGGCATAAAGTAATGTACTGAGCTCTAATGAAAATGTAGCCTTAAGGATGCGCTTATTGTACGGAGACAAATGTGCGCGGTCCACATGGAGGAAAGGGGGAGACGCCGCATCAATCTGAGCAAAGTAGGCATGAGGGTCCGCTGGGAATCGCCTCCGCTCCGCCTGGCATATTGTGCTTCTAATAATGTACAGAAAAGACTGGGGGAGGCACATTTCTTGGGGCAAATGAATTCAGAATGACAATACGCGGGCTGCTCACTTGCCAGTTATGGTGATAGTGAATGGTGTACTGGTTAAGGGCGCTGCCTCTGACACAGGTGACCTGGGGTTTAATCTCGGCTTTTTCTGTTCAGTAATCCAGCACCTATTCAGTAAAGAGACCTTGGGCAAGACTCTCTAACACTGCTACTGCCTTTAGAGGGTGTTCTAGTGGCTGCAGCTCTGACGCTTTGAGTCCGCCAGGAGAAAAGTGCAATATACTGTATGCTATTTGTCTTGTCTCGACATGTGAAATTTGGTATGCCGCTGTTATGCCTGGCAGTGGCATACACAGATCGATTACGGCCCAATAGGCCAAGCTGATCAATCTCTTTCCAATCAGACATTGATTGGATAGTGATTATTTCTTAAAGCCCCATGTACACCATACAATTTTTTGTCTGATTCGATTAAATTCGATTCAATTCAATCCGCCATGTCCGATCGGGATTCGATTTGATTCAATTTGCCATTGCAAAATCAGTCTCCCTGGCGATGAGCGCTCTGCCGATCCATCTTCCTCCATCTTCCAGCCGGTGGGTATGCGCAATGTTACAGGACGGGCGCAACAAGACTTCAATCAATTGTGTTACTTTGCACGGGAGTCGTCAGCGTTCTACCCAATCCGAACCAGCGTGTCCGTTGCTTAATGATCGCCGCAGGGGGGAAACATCGTTTAACATGCTTAAGTTAAAAGATGTTGCCCGACGTCACGTAACATTGCCACAAGTATCGCCCAGTGGGTACACAGCCTTAAACACTTGTGGAAATACTCAGAGGGACATTATGCTGCTAGAGATAACTGGGGTACACAAGTGATCCAATAAACCTAACCTGAGGGTCATCCGGAAAGTAAAGGCCCATATTCGATATCCATATCAGCGGTAACAAGCAGAATATTAATAAATCATTCCCATTTCGGTGGGTGTGTAAAGTGGCACAACGATGGTCATTAAAGATCCCCCATCTTGGATCTTTAGCAATGCCCTACTCCCGATCACATTCTTCATAGCTCCTAACTGTACCTCTTTTGGAGGGACAGTCCCTCTTTGGGAACCAAATCCCTCTGTCCTTCTTTCTCCTTCATTTTTCCCTCTTTCAGGACTGATGTGCAGACATATGTAATTGTAAATATACGTATTTTTCTACTGAAAAATGTGCTTAACCACTTATGTGGTTTCAGAGCGTATATCTAAGTCCTGCAGGACTTCAGTTCCTGCCCAAGGACGTAAATATTTGGCTATTGTGGCGGATGGCCTCTGCCTGCACCTGCGTTCGCTCCTGCGCGGGTTCTCGATGCCGCCTTTTGGAGGGGAGATAAATTAATAGGAACGCATTGATTATTATAATGAAAGTAACACATCCACGTATTACTTCCTGTTAGCAGCGTACTAATAGTACGCTCAGGAAAATAATGCGCGAGGACATCTTGTGGCCAAATAGTAAAGTTACACCTACATACATTTTTTAAAATGAAAATAGACACATAAACCACACATATACCATTAAAATTAAACCCTTAGCTCCCACACTCCCACATAGTTACCCCCCAAAAAATGTGCATAAAAAATACATAAATAGTTACCTTAGGGACTGAAGGTTTTTTTTAATATGCAGAGGCATGTCAAAAGGGTATATTACTGTTGTTTTTTAAATTTTGGGCTTGTAATTAGTGATGGATGCAAAACTGAAAAAATGCACCTTTATTTCAAAATAAGATTTTGGCACCATACATTGTACTAGGGAAATATTTTAAATGTTTTAATAACTGGGACAAATGGGCAAATAAAATGTGTGGATTTTAATTACGGTAGCATGTATTATTTGAAAAATAATGTTTTTTTTCCATTTTTTTCTTATTTTTTCTGTTAAAATGCATTTAAAAGAAGAAAGCCTAATTGATGGCGAAAAAAGCAAGACATAGATTGTTTCATTGTGATAAGTAGTGATAAAGTTATTGGCAAATTAATGGAACGAGCAATGAAAGTTGAAAATTGCTCTGGTACAGAAGAGAAAAAAACCTCTCAGTAGTGAAGTGGTTAATTGACTTTAAACTTTATTCCCATCATTTAAATTGATATATTTCTGATTCTCATATGTTAATATGAAGGAAAATTAACCATGATAGAACAACATACCATAGGGGGTCGACTTATACATGGGTCACGAGCAACACTGAGAACACTGAGTAATGTGTGTACTAAAGATGCGTCAACACGCACTACCGCCGGCAACGACGGGTCCGCCGGACCATCCAGCTGGGCGGACGTTCAGTCGACAGTGGATCGTTCAGAAACAGCATTATCAGTCCGCCGACAGCGCGTACACACGCACTACTGTCGGCTGAACGTCTGCCCAGCGGGAGGGTCCGATGGACCGGTCGTTGCCGGATGTAGTGCGTGTGTACGCGCCTTAATAGTTACATTCCAATTTGCAGCAATTTACCCTTTGTGGTGATACTTTGAGAAATGGAAATGTCAAGAAAATACAGGTGTGAAAGTCCTGGCCACAACAATTAACAAGGAAAGGGGCAGGGGAAATACTGGGCTACAGGAAGGGAAGTGAACAATTGCTGCCCTTGGGTGACTGGAGGAGTTATTGGCTGCACTTAAGGGACAGGAGGCATTAATGGCTGCAATACTGTATGCAGTGCAGTCATTAACCCCTCCTGGTCCCCAAGTGCAGCCATTATCTTTGCTGGGTAGACTTATACTTGAGTCAATAAAAAAATTGCAGCTTAAGAGGGTTGAATGTTGGAGTCGACTTATACATGAGGTTGACTTGTATTTGAGTATTTACAATATTTTTCTTATGAAATCTTTATGGTATGCGTGACTAGGGTTGTGCCAGGACCATGATTAGGGACGTGGCTTAATAAGAGTCCCTCTTTCTTATCTCAAATAGTTGGGAGGTATGATTCTTCTCGCTGATCCCCCACCCCCCAAAAACCATTGTGGCTGCTCAAGCTCCCGCTAGGGATTGGTATCTTATCCTTTGAGCAACAGAGCTATAATGTTCACACATAATGGCTCACATGTATGCTCTTTTCGGGACAGACATTCAAATTGAATATGATGTGAAGTCATTTCAAATGCAAACATTTGTACATGGATGTAAAGTTTTTACATCTTACATTTTACATCACAAAAAAAGTCCAAAAGTCTGTTAAAAAAAAATCACAGGGATAAATGTGTAGGAGGCCTGAAGGCTGCATAAACAGGATTAATAGTCTGTGTTTGGGGAGACTAGCGCCCCCTGTAGAGGGGGACTGGCACAGCTTCCATGGGACTGGACCATGTGCTCTTTCTAATTAGTGGGGGGAGGAAAGTCGCCACTTTAGCTGTCTGTCCTTTCTCTGTCAGATCATTTTTAATCAGCACAGCACTCAGCTGTAAAAGGCTGATAAGCACTTCTGAAGCTTTTACACACCACAAACAGCACTTTAATCTCTTTCTTTTCCTTCAGATTCTAGTGTAGTCATTACAGAAACACAGGGGGAAAAAAGAGAGTGATGCAAAGAAATGATCCGCACTGGTTACAGCTGAATACGCTTTCGCTTGTCTTGTAAAGTGTTTAGTGTCAGTAGAACGGCTCCTGGATTCACTGGGCAGAAATGGAGGATTTTTTTACACCTTCTAAGTATAGATATAGAAGGAATACCAAGGCGAAAAAGCCTGGGGGAAAAATAGGTGTCGGCACCTTGGCCAATACTGCAATGTAGGTTTTCTTCCAAGAAGCTCCGTTGGTCAGGTATAGGCCGCGACTAGTTATCTGAGCTACTGCACATGCGCCGGACCGCATGGTAAGTCCTGGCTGTCCCAGCTGTCACTTCCACTTACAGATAGCTACAGGTGCCCCTTAGTATTAGGTAGCCAGAGCTATCCTCAGTTTTAAGTAGGTAGAGGTGCCCCTGACTGAAGGGAGATCTGGTCAGTGGAATGCTGAGAGCAGGATGAGTAACCTCTTATTTACAGTCTGCTCAGGACTCTGCATAGGTAAGGCAGGCGGGATGCGCTCGGGGAGAGGAGTGAGCTTCTCTTCCATCATCAGGTGCCTGTAGGCACATGCCTACAGTGCCTCATGGTAACTCCGGCCCTGGTTGGGGCCTACTCTAGTTGCAGCTGTGTCTCAAGACGCCACTAGATGGGGTCATGGATATGAGACAGCAAATGCCACACAGGAAGAATCCCCGATCATTGCACAGCTGACACGTTGCTTTCACGCTCCGCTCCACATGACGGGGACAAGGGTAGTCTTGAGCAGCGCACTCTGCACACCATGTTGCAGGGGATGCGGGGCACGGACACAGCAAGGATCCAGCTGGCAAGAGCAGAATTACTAGTGCATGATCATTACACCCCTCTGCCTGTAACTAAACCCGCTCCACCATCCATTCTGCTCAAATGACCCGCATAGAAGCCGAGGGGGTAACTTTTCAGCACATTTTTTGTGCTGAAAAATTAGGCTTATACACGAGTATATACAGTAAGAAAGAGGGACACTTAAAGTGTACCAGAGATCTGGCTAGCTAAAAATTCAATACTTAGCCGGGGCTTCCTCCCACCCTATAAACGCGTGAGTGAGTCCCTCGCCATCCTCCCGCGGTCTCCCTTTCAACAGTGATCAACCCCGGGAATAGGCTCAGTCGGGTCCAGTCTGGGTCTTCTGTCGCATTAATCGGTCCAACATGCTGCAACGCTGGCGTGTGACGTCCAGCCTCGAGCCGCCCATGAGGCGTGGTGAGGCAGGTTCCTCAGGCAGCACTTGTGGGGAGGGGGCGGCGCCCGCCTGGCCGTAGGTGGGGGATGGACAGCTGATCTGGGGGGAGTAGCAGCCAGGAAGGGGAGCAGCGGGCACAGTGGCAGGTCCCCCCGTCTGCTGCATGCGGGCATAAGCATCCGCATTCACTACGATTCGCACTACGCGTAATTGCGTATTTTAACGCGTAGTCTACGAAATGCATATGAAGCGAATATTTGATTTCGAAGCTGTAGTTTGGCGAAGCGTAATTGCGTAAAACTAGGCGTATTTCCAGCGTAGCGAAGTTGGCTGACTACGACCATCCCTGAAAAGCATTAGGCAGCGGCGGAGAAGCGATGACTCACTCCCCTCTTTCAGCTATTCCCTCCAGCTACCTATACTGGGGGCATTTATACAACCAGTGGGGGGCATCCTCACAGTTTGCCTCAGGCGGCAAATAATCTAGATCCAGCGCTGGTGACGTCACACACGCCACGCCGGCAGCGTGTATAGAATAGAACAGCGATGGAAGACAGATGGGCACAGCGACACAGGGCAAGTAATGTATAAATGCACACTTACAGCGCATTTACATATTAGGGGAACAGCGGAAAGGGGGGCGGATGTGGCGGACTCGGATGATTCCCAACAGATTTCATGTTGAAATCTTTTGGGAATCGGCCTGCGGTGTATGAGCAGCTGACAGATCCCTCTCTGATTCGATTATAGAGAGATTTGTCTCTTGGTCGAATCTGCCCATCATTGCCTGATGTCTGGCTACCCTTAAGGTGGCCATACATCAGGCGACTTGGCGGCCGATCGACCATCCAATTCGATTATTATAATTGAACTGGATGAAAATCATTGCCGCCAAGTGCATGCCCGACCGGCAAGGTGACCAATTTCGGGACAGAAATTCGTCGCTTTGTCTATCGCGCATGCTGCAAGATGTCGGGCCAAAGTTGCTTGGTCGGGTGCGCGGCGGTACGGCGGAGATTTCCGAGCAAGCGACGAGATGACAAACCCCCCGCCGCAATGTATAAATGTGCCCCCCATGTGCATTTATAGGTTACCTGTCCTGTTGCAGCCTCCGCGCGGTGTCCATAACCTCCGGGCGGCTATCCATACACGCTACTGGTGCATATTGTCTGACGGCAGATGCTATGCCCCAGTAGCGCATACGGAATACCGCGCAGAGGTTACGGACACCGCGCGGAGTCTGCAACAGGCAGGGCCGGTCCTGGACTTTCTGCTGCCTGAGGCAAAGATCGTGAAGGCGCCCCCCCCCGGGCCCCAGGCACCCCCCCCCCTCCGGGCACCCTTACCCTCCTCCCCACCCACGGGCACCCTTACCCTCCTCCCCACCCATGGTCATTTATCCTCACCCTCCTCACCACCCACGGGCACCCTTATCCTCCTCCCCACCCACGGCCATCCTCACCCACCTCACCGCCCACGGGCACCCTTAGCCTCCTCCCCACCCACGGCCATCCTCACCCTCCTCACCACCCACGGGCACCCTTATCCTCCTCCCCACCCACGGCCATCCTCACCCACCTCACCGCCCACGGGCACCCTTACCCTCCTCCCCACCCACGGCCATCCTCACCACCCACGGGCACCCTTACCCTCCTCCCCTCGGGCACCCTTACCCTCCTCACCACCCACGGTCATTCATCCTCACCCTTCTCCCCACCCACGGACACCCTTACCCTCCTCCCCAGCCACGGCCATCCTCATCCTCCTCCCCAGCCACGGCCATCCTCATCCTCCTCCCCAGCCACGCGGCCATCCTCATCCTCCTCCCCAGCCACGGCCATCCTCATCCTCCTCCCCAGCCACGGCCATCCTCATCCTCCTCCCCAGCCACGGCCATCCTCATCCTCCTCCCCAGCCACGGCCATCCTCATCCTCCTCCCCAGCCACGGCCATCCTCATCCTCCTCCCCAGCCACGGCCATACTCATCCTCCTCCCCAGCCACGGCCATACTCATCCTCCTCTCCAGCCACGGCCATACTCATCCTCCTCCCCAGCCACGGCCATACTCATCCTCCTCCCCAGCCACAGGCACCCTTACCCTCCTCCCCACCCATGGGCACCATCACCCTCCTCCCCACCCACAGCAGGCACCCTTACCCTCCTCCCCACCCATTCCAAATAAATGTACCACCTCATCCACCAGTCAGTCTGACTGACTACATTACAAAACATTAAAATACAAAATAGGAATCCGACCCGACCCCACCGCTAAGAGCAGCCAGAGCCAGGGGCAGCCGCAGCAAAGTGACTCACCGGGGATGGTGGGGTCCGGCGACGATAATGGCGGAGAGCAGGCCAGCCGGCCAGGCATCGGGCACAAGCCAGGCAGCATCCATCTTGTGCCGGCGGGCAGAGGGCAGCGAGCTTGCTCCTCCATCTCTCGCTGGAGCCGGGCAAGGCCGGGGGGCGGGCTCATCATTGTCACGGTCACGGGCGGCAGGACTCAGTGACCGTGACTATCATGGCGCAGCGGGCGGAAGCAGCGTGACTCCAGTTACTTCCGTTCCCGCCCGGATTCTGCAGGCGGAGCGGAGGCAGTGCAGCGGTGCAGCCAGGACAGCCTCACAGAGGCCTAGTAGGCGGCGCCGCGGCAGAGCTCGCCTCGGAAGTCCGGCGGCATGGTGGGTGGGCGTGGGCGGCACATCACGCAAGTGGCAGGGCTAGCGCCGCCGCGGCGTCACTGTGCACACAGGCAGCCAGGGCCACTCACCGATTCGGTGTGCTGCGTGCTGCCACTGCCAGGCAGGGGAGACTTCACTGCAGCACTTGAGGCGGCTAGAGTTGGGCCGAACGGTTCGCCGGCGAACGTGGTTCGCGCGAACGTAGGTGGTTCGCGTGCGGGTACCGCACGCGAACGTTTTGCGGAAGAAGTTCGGTTCGCCCCATAATGCACCTGAGGGTCAACTTTGACCCTCTACATCACAGTCAGCAGGCCCAGTGTAGCCAATTAGGCTACACTAGCCCCTGGAGCCCCACCCCCCCTTATATAAGGCAGGCAGCGGCGGCCATTACGGCCACTCGTGTGCCTGCATTAGTGAGAGTAGGGCGAGCTGCTGCAGTCTCTCATATAGGGAAAGATTAGTTAGGCTTAACTTCTTCCTGGCTGCATACCTGTTCTGTTCAGTGAGCCCTCAGCCCACTGCATACCTGTACTGTGATCCTGCCACTGCATACCTGTTCAGTGATCCTGCCACTGCATACCTGTTCTGTTCAGTGAGCCCTCAGCCCACTGCATACCTGTACTGTGATCCTGCCACTCCATACCTGTTCAGTGATCCTGCCACTGCATACCTGTTCTGTTCAGTGAGCCCTCAGCCCACTGCATACCTGTACTGTGATCCTGCCACTGCATACCTGTTCAGTGATCCTGCCACTGCATACCTGTTCAGTGATCCTGCCACTGCATACCTGTTCAGTGATCCTGCCACTGCATACCTGTTCAGTGATCCTGCCACTGCATACCTGTTCAGTGATCCTGCCACTGCATACCTGTTCTGTGAACCCGCCACTGTATACCTGTTCTGTTCAGTGGACCCGCCACTGTATACCTGTTCTGTGAACCCGCCACTGTATACCTGTTCTGTTCAGTGGACCCGCCACTGTATACCTGTTTAGTGAACACGCCACTGCATACCTGTTGTGTTCAGTGAACCTGCCACTGCATACCTGTTCTGTGAACCCGCCACTGTATACCTGTTCTGTTCAGTGGACCCGCCACTGTATACCTGTTCTGTTCAGTGGACCCGCCACTGTATACCTGTTCAGTGAACCCGCCACTGCATACCTGTTGTGTTCAGTGAACCTGCCACTGCATACCTGTTCTGTGAACCCGCCACTGTATACCTGTTCTGTTCAGTGGACCCCCCACTGTATACCTGTTCAGTGATCCTGCCACTGCATACCTGTTCTGTGAACCCGCCACTGTATACCTGTTCTGTTCAGTGGACCCGCCACTGTATACCTGTTTAGTGAACACGCCACTGCATACCTGTTGTGTTCAGTGAACCTGCCACTGCATACCTGTTCTGTGAACCCGCCACTGTATACCTGTTCTGTTCAGTGGACCCGCCACTGTATACCTGTTCTGTTCAGTGGACCCGCCACTGTATACCTGTTCTGTTCAGTGGACCCGCCACTGTATACCTGTTCAGTGAACCCGCCACTGCATACCTGTTGTGTTCAGTGAACCTGCCACTGCATACCTGTTCTGTGAACCCGCCACTGTATACCTGTTCTGTTCAGTGGACCCGCCACTGTATACCTGTTCTGTTCAGTGGACCCGCCACTGTATACCTGTTCAGTGATCCTGCCACTGCATACCTGTTCAGTGAACCCGCCACTGCATACCTGTTGTGTTCAGTGAACCCGCCACTGTATACCTGTACTGTTCAGTGAACCCACCGCATCAGTGCGCATACCTGTGCAGTTAAGTGAACCCACCTACCTACGTGAGTGCACGCAGTGTGATATACCACTCCGTGCATACCCGATATGGACAAAACAGGTAGAGGAAGAGGAAGAGGTAGTGGCAGAGGCAGAGGAAGGCCACCCGGCAGGTCTGCGCGAGGTCGTGTAAATGTAATTTCGTGTGGACCTGGCCCACAGTACAGTGCTCGGAAGAAGGCACGTCCCATCACCTCCCAAGATTGTCAGGACGTGGTTGAGTATTTAGCGACACAGAACACCTCATCTTGCTCAGCCACCAGCGCTACTACTAGCACCACTTCCGCTGCATTTGACACTTCGCAAGAATTATTTAGTGGTGGTGAAATCACTGATGCACAGCCATTGTTACAGCCAGATGAATTTTCACCAGCTCATATGTCTGCGTTACGCGGCAACACTATGGATGTAACGTGTAAGGAGGATGAAGGACCTACTGATGGTGCATGTTTGGATTTTTCTGAGTCAAGCGAAGCTGGGCAGGATGATTACGATGATGACGATGATAGGGATCCTCTGTATGTTCCCAATAGAGGAGATGAAGAGGGGGACAGTTCAGAGGGGGAGTCAGAGAGTAGTAGGAGGATAGAAGTTGCTGAAAGAAGCTGGGGCAGCTCTTCGTCAGAAACAGCTGGTGGCAGAGTCCGGCACCATGTATCGCCACCTATGTACAGCCAGCCAACTTGCCCTTCAGCATCAGCTGCTGAGGTCCCCATAGTGCCCACATCCCAGGGTGGCTCAGCGGTGTGGAAATTTTTTAATGTGTGTGCCTCAGATCGGACCAAAGCCATCTGTTCGCTCTGCCAACAAAAATTGAGCCGTGGAAAGGCCAACACTCACGTAGGGACAAGTGCCTTACGAAGGCACCTGGAGAAAAGGCACAAACAGCAATGGGATGGCCACCTGAGCAAAAGCAGCAGCAGCACACAAAAGAAAAGTCACCCTCATTCTCCTCTTCCTCCTTCAGGTGCATCATCTGCTTCTGCCGCTTTCTCCCTTGCACCTTCACAGGCACCCTCCTCCACTCCGCCTCTGCCCTTGAGCGGTTCCTGCTCCTCTGCCCACAGCAGCAGTCAGGTGTCCGTGAAGGAAATGTTTGAGCGGAAGAAGCCACTTTTGGCCAGTCACCCCCTTGCCCGGCGTCTGACAGCTGGCGTGGCGGAACTGTTAGCTCGCCAGCTGTTACCATACCGGCTGGTGGACTCTGAGGCCTTCCGTAAATTTGTGGCCATCAGGACACCGCAGTGGAAGATGCCAGGCCGCACTTATTTTTCGAGAAAGGCCATACCCCAACTGCACCGTGAAGTTGAGAGGCAAGTGGTGTCATCTCTTGCGAAGAGCGTTGGGTCAAGGGTACACCTGACCACGGATGGCTGGTCTGCCAAGCACGGGCAGGGCCGCTACATTACCTACACAGCCCATTGGGTGAACCTGGTGGTGAACGATGGCAAGCAGAAAGCGGCGGACCAAATTGTGACACCTCCACGGCTTGCAGGCAGGCCTCCTGCCACCTCCTCTCCTCCTGCTACATGCTCTTCGCTGTCCTCCTCCTCCTCCTTGGCTGAGTGGCAGTTCTCCTCTCCAGCTACACAGCCCCAGCTCCGCAGGGCCTATGCTGCATGCCAGGTACGACGGTGTCACGCCATCTTAGACATGGCTTGTCTCAAAGCGGAGAGTCACACTGGAGCAGCTCTCCTGGCTGCTCTTAAGAAACAGGTGGATGAGTGGCTGACCCCGCACCACCTGGAGATAGGCAACGTGGTGTGCGACAACAACAGCAATCTGCTTGCCGCTTTGCATATGGGGAAGCTGACACACATACCCTGCATGGCACATGTCATGAATCTAGTGGTTCAAAGATTTGTGGCAAAGTACCCTGGCTTAGCGGATGTCCTGAAGCAGGCCAGGAAGTTCTGTGGGCATTTGAGGCGCTCTTACACAGCCATGGCACGATTTGCAGAAATTCAGCGTAAAAACAACATGCCGGTGAGACGCCTCATTTGCGATAGCCCCACTCGCTGGAATTCGACCCTGCTCATGTTCTCCCGCCTGCTAGAACAGAAGAAAGCCGTCACCCAGTACCTCTACAACTGGAGTAGAACGAAACAGTCTGGGAAGATGGGGATGTTCTGGCCCGACAACTGGACACTGATGAAAAATGCATGCAGGCTCATGCGGCCGTTTGAGGAGGTGACCAACCTGGTGAGCCGCAGTGAGGGCACCATCAGCGACTTAATTCCCTACGCGTACTTCTTGGAGCGTGCTGTGCGTAGAGTGGCGGATGAAGTTGCGAATGAGCGTGACCAGGAACCGTTACGGCAGGAACAGGCATGGGACCAATTTTCATCAGACCCAGCTGTTTCCTCAACACCTGCGGCAGCACAGAGGGGGGAGGAGAAGGAAGAAGAGAGGTCGTGTGCAGAAGACGAGTCAGACTCAGAGGATGATGAGCAAGGTGTTTCTTTGGGGGAGGAGGAGGAGGAGGAGGGGACAGCGGCAGGAGAACAACCGCAGCAGGCGTCGCAGGGGGCTTGTGCTGCTCAACCTTCCCGTGGTATTGTTCGCGGCTGGGGGGAGGAGTTTGACTTACGTGACGTCACTGAGGAAGAGCAAGAGGAGATGGAGGGTACTGGATCCGACTTTCTGCAGATGTCGTCTTTTATGCTGTCCTGCCTGTTGAGGGACCCCCGTATAAAAAACCTCAAGGGGAATGAGCTGTACTGGGTGGCCACACTACTAGACCCTCGGTACAGGCACAAAGTGGCGGACCTGTTACCAACTCACCTGAAGGTGGAAAGGATGCAGCACATGCAGAACCAGCTGTCAACTATGCTTTACAATGCCTTTAAGGGTGATGTGACAGCACAACGCCAGCAAGGTACCACTGCCACTAATCCTCCTCCCGTGTCCACGCAGTCAAAGACAGGACGCTCCAGTGATCTCATGGTGATGTCGGACATGCGGACGTTCTTTAGTCCAACGCCTCGCCGTAGCCCTTCCGGATCCACCCTCCACCAACGCCTCGACCGGCAGGTAGCCGACTACCTGGCCTTAAGTGTGGATGTAGACACTGCTGTGAACAGCGATGAGGAACCCTTGAACTACTGGGTGCGCAGGCTTGACCTGTGGCCAGAGCTGTCCCAATTTGCCATCCAACTTCTCTCCTGCCCTGCCGCAAGCGTCCTCTCAGAAAGGACCTTCAGCGCAGCTGGAGGCATTGTCACAGAGAAGAGAAGTCGCCTAAGTCACAAAAGTGTTAAGTACCTCACCTTTATCAAAATGAATGAGGCATGGATCCCGGAGGGCTGCTGCTCGCCCCAAGACTAAGTCAGTCCCCGCACACACAGCATCTCTGCCTGCACGCCGTGTGACTGGCTGCCTGGCCTGCCCCAAAAAGACTAAGTCGCTCCCAGTCCCTCCACACAGCATGTCTGCCTGCAGGCCGCTTCACTACCTTCTCCGCCACCACCAACAGGGTCCGGGACTCCAGGCGGATTGCTGAATTTTTTAGGCCGCTGCTAGCAGCGGCCGCTGTAATAATTTTTATGGTGCGTGTACATGACTGCCTAATTTTTCTGGCTGCACTGCGGGCAGCTGCAACAACAAAAGAAAAGGCATGTACATGCGCCCATTCCCCTTCGTGATCATTACCTTGCCGTGGTGAAGGGGCTTGCGTATCACAATGAAGCAATGACCGGCGCCTAGATGAGTGTCTCGGGGGGCACACAAAAGATAATAAGGTCGTTGCTTCATTGTGGTCAGACCAAATTTGATCAGCTGGACAGTCACTGTTCTGTCATTCAGCTACATCAGCCAGGCCGACCATATGGGCTGTAAAGCCACCAAAACCTGCACTCTCGCCATGGTGCGCACCAGTCCAGCACGGCCGTCACTACACAAACAGCTGTTTGCGGTGCGTTACACGGTGAGTTTGGTGTGTCAGTGTGAAGCAGTACCTTAATTACACTACCTGATTGATGTATACACATGCAAGATGTTTTAAAGCACTTTAGGCCTGTCATTTAGCATTCAATGTGATTTCTGCCCTTAAAACGCTGCTTTGCGTCAAATCCAGATTTTTCCCGGGGACTTTTGGCGTGTATCCCACTCCGCCATGCCCCCCTCCAGGTGTTAGACCCCTTGAAACATCTTTTCCATCACTTTTGTGGCCAGCATAAGTATTTTTTTTTTTCAAAGTTCGCATCCCCATTGAAGTCTATTGCGGTTCGCGAACTTTAACGCGAACCGAACCTTCCGCGGAAGTTCGCGAACCCGGTTCGCGAACCGAAAATCGGAGGTTCGGCCCAACTCTAGAGGCGGCCAGGCAGGCGGGCGGCGGTAGCCGGTAAGTGACACTCCAGTCTCTCCTGAGGGCGGCAAGAACCAGGCGCAGGCACTTCCTCTTAATGCCTGGTGCCGCCCCTCCACTTCCTGCCGCCTGAGGAACCCGCCTCACCCCGCCTCATGGGCGGGCCGGCCCTGGCAACAGGACAGGTAACGTATAAATGCACACAGGGGGCACATTTATACATGGGTGGGGGGGGGGGGCGCGGGCTCAGGCGATTCCCTGAAGATTTCATGCTGAAATTGGATGGGAGTCGGCCTGTGGTGTATGGGCAGAATTGACAAGAGACAAATTTATCTCTAATCAGATTGGATTAGAGATAAATTTGTCTCTTTGTGGAATCTGACCATAATCTTTAGGTCTATGGGCACCTTTAAGGTAGCCATACACTGGTCGATTTGCCATCAGATCGACCACCAGATAGATCCCTCTCTGATCGAATCTGATCAGAGAGGGATCGTATGGCTGCCTTTACTGCAAACAGATTGTGAATCGATTTCAGCATGAAACCGATTACAATCTGTGAAGCTGCAGCTGCCCCCGCCCCCCGCCAACTATACATTACCTGATCCGGCCGGCGCGAGTCCCCCTCTGTCCCCGCTGTCTTCTTCTCCGTGCTCGGCTCCAGCTTCACTGTACTTCCTGTCCGTGGAAGTTTAAACAGTAGTGGGCGCTCTACTGTTTAAAATTTTCTGCTGGGACAGGAAGTAGCCAGCCGGAACCCAGTGGAGAAGAGACAGCAGAGACCTGGGGACTCGCGCCGGCCGGAGCAGGTAAGGTATTGCCGCTAGCGTCGGTCATCGGACATTCGAACGCCGCTATCGACGCACTCTCGACCCGCTGGCGATCGAGGGAAATCTTCTGCACTGACGGAACAACGGGAATCGTCGGGAATGATTGATTTCGGACGGAAATTGATCGTTTGGTCAGCGTTTCCACGACGATTTCACAGCCGATTCGATCACAGTGATCGAATCTGCTGTATATCAGCAGGAAAATCGTTAGGTGTATGGGCCCCTTTAGTTTGACAGATTTGGAAATTGCTAGGTATGCAGCCTTCCCATGCTCTGAACAACTGTAGACTGGTGTGAAGTCTGCTTATTTTATCTAAGGTAAACAGGTCCCCTTTGATGCCAGTATCATACTGTTATCTCAGCACATTCCTGGTGACCTGCAAGGCCTAATTACTGCATATCTGAGAAGGGTGATAACATTCAGTATCCTCTTTGATTAAGCTTTTTTCTTAAGTTTGCTAAAAGCTGTAATATTTGACAGACCTTGAGAAGCCTGTGTGCAACAAACAATGCTGAATTCTCCAAACATTCATAGGTCATCACAGAAGCATGGGGGGATTAATGCAATACACATGAGGGCAGCAGTACATAGGTATGGTCTGCTCACTCTCTAGGCTTTGCATCACACCCGGTGCCCTACAGAGGGAGCCACCTCCTTACTGGTGGCATGGCTGGTACTCACCACAGTGAGGCCCTAGGCAAAAATGACAAGGGGCCTCTACCCCCCTCACCCCTGTTAGCGGCATTAGGTGGCCTCTTTGTTTCCGACTATCCACTTCCGGACTGTCTCCCCCAAGTCAATAGTGGTCCCCAGTGGTACGTATTGGTATGTCGCTGGTGAGCTGGGCACAGGGTGAGGCGAATGACGGCTCACCCTACAGCCGCTCAAATTCCCGGCGGTGTTAAATACTATTCCCTCTTCGAGTTTTAGTAACTCGGAGGGAGATGTAATTCCAGGTCCAGCGACAAAACCCCAAATTACCCTTACGTGCCCCGGGTGCTATAGCATTAATTCTATAGCGCCGCCTAGTTTTGTTGCTCAGCGCTGAGCACTGTGCGCCGAAACCACCTGCTTCGCCCAGGGTCCCTGAGTATTCAGCACTCACCTGTCTGGCAGATGAACTCCTCCCCATCTTCTCAGTGACCCGGCGGGATGTTACATGATGCAAAAAAGGCAGCCAGCTGAAGACGGGCGCACACAGACTGGACAGACACCCCAGGTCCCCCCCCCCCCCAAGTGAATAGTGTTCCCCAGGGTCCCTGAGTATTCAGCACTCACCTGTCCGGCAGATGCACTCCTCCCCATCTTCATCCCCATCTTCTCAGTGACCCGGCGGTATGTTACATGATGCAGAAGAGGCAGCCAGCTGAAGACGGGCGCACACAGACTGGACAGAAACCCCAGGTCCCCCCCCCCCCCCAAGTTAATAGTGTTCCCCAGGGTCCCTGAGTATTCAGCAGCGAAGTGACTCACCTGTCCAGCCGACGCACTCCTCCATCAGTCTGTGTGCTCCCCATCATCATCCGGCTCACACAGAGCAGGGACAAGGTCCTCCAGCACCCAAGGCTGAGACACCAAAGTGCGCCCCTCCATCCCTCCCCCCTCAGCTGTCACACACTGATTGCTATTAGACTAAGAGGGTCACAGGGCCCACAACCTCCCCAACACCTTAATATCTAGTTATCTGGCTTGCTGTCACTGCTATGTATCCCCTTTTCTTATTTCTTTCTGTTTAATACACAATTAGGAATGACAGCTGAATGAATTGTGCGCCCCCTCCTACACTGCGCCCTGAGGCTGGAGCCTCTCCAGCCTATGCCTCGGCCCGGCCCTGGGCTCACAGGGCTCTGCCATCATAGAGACGGGCAGAGCAAGTGAGAGGGAATTCAGCGGCAAGAACAACGGGAGTGACGAAAACAGCGGATGCGCGCTGGGCGGTGATTCTAACGTACGCCCTGCCAGCCAGGTAACCACCAAAACAGGGCGTAGATTTCAATCACCTTGGTCCTAAAGTAGTTAAAGAATGGTAATAAAATTTAGAGTCAATTAAACACATTTTCAGTAGAAAAATACATATATTTATGTAGATCTGTACATCAGTCCTGAAAGAGGGACAAATGAAGAACTCTATAAAAAACTTTGTACTAAAAATGTCACTTTGGTGCCCCCTCTTGCACATGTCACCCTAGACATCTGCCTGGTTTGCCTCTGGCTTAAGATGGCCCTGCTACTGAAAAGACATTGGTCTTAATTCACTAAGATAATGCTGGAGATAATAAGGCAAGATCACTTCAGCCCTTAAAGAGGAACTCCAGTGAAAATAATTTAATTAAAAAAAGTGCTTCATTTTTACAATAATTGTGTATAGATGATTAAGTCAGTGTTTGCCCATTGTAAAAGCTTTCCTCTCCCTGATTTACATTCTGACATTTATCACGTGGTGACATTTTTACTGCTCGTAGGTGATGTAGCTGCTGCATGCTTTTTTGGCAGTTGGAAACCGCTGTAAACAGCTATTTCCCACAATGCAACAAGGTTCACAGATAGGAAACTGCCAGGACCATGGTCCTCAGAGCTTCTTGTGGGAGGGGTTTCATCACAATATCAGCCATGCAGAGCCCCCTGATGATCTGTGTGTGAAAAGGAATAGATTTCTCATGTAAAAGGGGGTATCAGCTACTGATTGGGATGAAGTTCAGTTCTTGGTCACGGTTTCACTTTAAGTTACCTCCTCTGTAGTTATTTTCACATGCAGTTAATTAACAGCCTGTCTTTAACTTTAGAATTCTGGAGTTATTTTAAGGATTGAAGAGTTAACTTTAGAGATCTCTCCTTAACTTAAAGAGGAACTCCAGTGAAAATAATGTAATAAAAAAGTGCTTCATTTTTACAATAATTATGTATAAATGATTTAGTCAGTGTTTGCCCATTGTAAAATATTTTAAATCTCTGATTTATATTCTGACATTTATCACATGGGGACATTTTTACTGCTGGCAAGTGATGTAGCTGCTGCTTGCTGTTTTGGCAGTTGGAAACAGCTGTAAACAGCTATTTCCCACAATGCAACAGGGTTCACAGACAGGATACTGCCAAGAGTACGTACTCAGAATTTCTTTGTGGGAGGGGTTTCACCACAATATCAGCCATACAGCGCCCCCTGATGGTCTGTTTGTGAAAAGGAATAGATTTCTCATGTAAAAGGGGGTATCAGCTAAGTTAATTTCTTGGTCAGAGTTTCTCTTTAAAGACAGAAGAGTTAACTTTAGGTATGCCTGAGGTAAAAGGTTATTTTACATCATACAGTCCATCGTGCATCATACAGTATCTCAGCATGCTGTCTACATACACTCTGTCACTGATTGCTGATAGACTGCTGTAAATGACTCTGACAGACCCGAGAGAAGATCACTGTGCGAGGATAAGATGAAGCCGGCAGTCTCCGGGGCTTGCCATGCTGTGACACATAAAAGTTGAACTTCTGGCTCGTCGTGATAAAGAGAAGAAAAGAATAGAGAGTTCTGGCCACAGATCATAGTCAGCATTAAACAAATAATAAAAGCAGCCCAGATACGCAGGCTGAATGCTTTGTAGCTGTAATGGGTTGCTGTTGGGCTCAGAACAGCGTCTTTCTTACTCCCGCTGATCAGGGAAGTAACTCAGCGGTGAACATATCAGAGACGCAGTCACCCGACTTCACTTTTATTAAATCCCACAATTCTGAAGCTACGTACTAGGAGTGTAACTATAAGGGAGCAGTTTCTGCAACCACAGAGGGGCCCAGAGCTGAGGGGTCCCCACGACTACTAAAGGTGGCCATACATCTCTCGACTTGGTGGCCAATCGACCATCCAATTCAATGATTATTATCGAATGAAAATAGGTGCCGCCAAGAGCATGCCCGATCGACGATGTAATGATCGGACACAATGCAAAATGTAGGGCCATCGTGGTCGATCGGGTGCGCGGTGATATCGGGACAAGCAAGGAACGCAATGCAACTACCGGCGCTGTCCCCCCTATGTAAAATGTGCCATATGCCCGGTGCAGCATACTTTACCTGTCCGTGTCCACTGCTGGCTCCGGGCTCCATCTGCAATCCGCATACACGCGCCCCACAAAGGGTTGCTGGAGTAACATGGGCGAGTGTGTGATGTCACATACGGGCCCACATACGGGCAACCACGTGGGGAGCGTGTATGCGAATTGCACATGGAGCCCGGAGCCAGCAGTGGACACGGACAGGTATGCTGCACCGGGCATGTGGCACATTTTACATTAGGGGCGCAGCGATGGGGGTGGTGAGGTGGCGGATGCAGCATCACAAGGCCGATACCTGAGAGTTATCATGCTGAAATCTATCAGAAATCGTACTGTGGTATATGGAGAGCCAACAGATCTCTAATCACATTTGTTCAGGTGTTGTCATGGTTACACTTTTTATGAGGCATTGGGATCATGAGGGCCACATTTGTTGTATGACCTTTGGCAGATGATCCTCCAAGACATGGGGGTCGCTAAGGGAGTCAAGGAAAGGGCAATGAATGCTAGAGTGGGGGGAACTTAAGCTGTAATTACTTCACTGCTACATACCCACTTGCCTACCTCTCAACTTTTTGAAATAAGAGGGGCACTTTAAGACACGCCCCTGCCACACCTCTGACCACACCCCCACCACACCCCTCACCATGCATATCACAAACAATTCAGAATCAAAAGATATTTATTGTACAAACCACACTGGTCCTCTCTATCATCATTAGTTTTTCTTCCTTTTACACATTTGAAAATAAGAACTACATCAATTTAAAGGATGGGAATACAGTTTAGAGTCAGTCAAACACATTTTTCAGTGGAAAAATACATATACTGTATTTAGGGCTGGTTCACACGGATGCTTTACGGGCGTTAAATGAGGCGTTTTTAATTGACGTTTTTAGGGATTGAGCGCCGTTCCATTCAAGTGAATGGGAATGTTTAGTAGGAGCTTCTGCAGGCTTTCCTGAAAGATCCTCAAAAGCAACATGCAGCTTCTAGGAGTTGTTTGCTGTTGCTGCCGTTGCATTTGAAAGCCAACAAAAGCCACTGAAAGCCAACAAAATCCCAAATCCCAGCTCTTTCCCTACTCCCACTTCCTGCAAAAGTCCAGAAAAAGCCAGACTCTCAAACGCTATGCACTGAAAGCCGGTAGAAGCTGTTGAACGCTGACGTTCTTGAAGAAAAAAAAAATACTGGCACTTGAATGCGACGCTGAGCAGAAGCTCGGCAGACGTCCACGTGAGCCAGCCCTTAGGCCTCTTGCACTCTACATGCGATTCCGATTTTTTTTATACGATTCGATTTTTGACTGATTAAGAAACGTAGCAGCATGCAGTACTTTTTAAAATCTGAATCAAAAATCGGATCGTATAAAAAATTGGAATTGCATGTAGTGTGCAAGAGGCCTTACATAGATTTGCCCTGGAAAAAGGGACAAATGAGGAAGAGGGACAGAGGGATTGGGTCCCCAAAGAGGGGAGCTACATGTAGTGGAAAATAGGGATGATCGTAAACAGTGATTTCCAATTCCGGGGAAACTCCGATGTTCTCCATTGCCAATTACCAAATCTGCGGATTTCTGTTTTCCGATTCCGTTTTCCCAGGAGTTTGTCATCTTTTGCATTCTCTAATTGGTCCAATGCTTCAGAGTTGATGTGATTGGGATAAAATTATTGAGTTGTGGTAATGCGGTATTTCCGCAGAAATCCAATTTCTGATTTTCGATACTGTATTTTCGATCGGGAATGCAGAAATGTAATTTTCACGGAATACAAATGAGCATCCCTAGTGGAAATATGTCGAAAAAAGAGACACCGAGAGCCCAATATAGTGTAGTATGTACTGGAATGTGGAAATGTAGAAGAGTACAAAGGTAATATACTCACAAACCAGGGTAACCTCCAAGGCAACCACTGCGTAGGCAGGTGAGGAGATTGTCCTGTCCCCACTCAGGATTAAGAAGTCGCTCTCTGTAGATCGGAAAAAGGGGGGATCCCCCTCCACCAAGGGTGGATGCAAAACTACGTAGTGAACAGAGGCGCCAGAAGAATAAAAGCAATCTTTAAAATAGTTTAAAGCGCTTGGAAGGCAGTGGTGGACTTACCTTCTATGAGCAGACACTAGAAACTGTCAATTATTTAAATATACAACTTATTGGCATACTCCATGATAAGTTTGCAACGCGTTTCGCAGGTGTGACCCTGCTTCCTCAGGCAATAAAAGTAGGGGAGCATACAACAGTAATAGGTCCAGTAAACGCCAGGCGCCTCTGTGAAAAATCTCTGTGAAATATCCCTAGTGGAAAACAGCGGCAGAGCACAACAGTCCTGTAACCGATTGCCTGTGTGTGGCCACCTTTCTGTCAGTTCACCAGCGAGGAAGATGAGTTTTTTATTTCTCGCACAGCGGATTCCGTCCCCCAGCGTTCACATTCACGGTTCCCCTTAATGCACCATAAGCATATTTGACATGATAAATTGGCTGTTATGGCAGCATTAAATAGGCTATATATTATTAATCTCAGCGTTCTATTTCTGGCAGACTCCTACATAGCGCTCGCATGGAAAGCCATTCCGCAGGCAGCCCACAACAGTCAGGGCTCTGATGAAGATACAGCTGAAGTGATGATTAACATATCAGCGCACTCCAGGCTTACACATCGCTGAAGTAAAAAAACAATATTTTATAATATTTGCAGAAAGTGATTTTTTTTCTCCCACACGGTGCCATTCTCAGGGAGATTTTACCCACGACTGCACCACTAATCACGTGATCTGCAGCATGTAATCAGGGACGGACACTGTTGTCAGGAAACACAATATGCGGGGAGCTATTTTAGCCCAATTACGGCTTAGTTTTAAATAGTTTGCAGCTGATAGCTGGCTGTTACCGGGTCACCACATGCGGGGAAATGGGGAGGGCGTAACCAGGGGATGTTTGTAAGACCTTGTCAAACGAGCAGCTGTACTGGTGAATGAGAAAGACATAACATTATATCATTAGACGTTCTGTACTTACCGTATTTATATATATATATAGAAGTCAAATATAACATTACGTACCGATTGTATGTCACCTTGAACTGATGTGTAAACGTGCGTGAATATAGCATTATAAATGCAAAAGTTTGGATGTTTGGATGTTTGTTACTCAATGACGCAACAACAATGGCTGAAGGGATTTCAATGAAATTTGGCACACACATAGTACATTATCTGGAATAACAAATAGGATACTTTTTATCCCCATAATCAAAAAGTGGGCGGAGACAAATACAAATTTCACTGGGAAAATTAAACTGCAGCCATTTTTACACTGTTATTGGTAGAGTTCTCAAACGTTGCACAGTTGGTCACTGGGATTAATACTGAGAACAGTGGGTGGAGCCTACAAAAGCCGATCAGATTTGTTTCATTTCAATTGCAATTATTGATGCCAAAGACCGCAAAGCTCACATACTAGGTCAACAAAACCTGTAGCGAAAAAATCCTTCCCTGGGTGGTAATCACCTCGGGTGGGGGAAGCCTCTGGGTCCTATTGAGGATTCCCCCATCCTCCTTGGTCCCACGGCGGTGGTGATAAAGCTCCCCGAACAGCGGGGATGTAAATATTTACCTTCCTGGCTCCAGCGCAGGCGCAGTATCAGCTCTCCGCCTCGGTGTCGGGCCGCTCTACTGCGCAGGCGCAAGTCGCCTGCGCAGTAGAGGGGACCTGACGGAGATCGGCTATTTTCGCCTGTCTCCGCAACAGCACCCCCACTGGAGCCAGGAAAGGTAAATAAATCAGCGCTTATCAGGTTTGTCGAGGGAGGATTCCGGGACACTTCGGGGGAGCCAGCGCTGGACTGCCTGCTGCAGCTATAGAGGTGGGGGAAGCCTCATTGGGACCCTGAAGCTTCCCCCTCCATTCACCATTGGGAATAGGAGGCACAGATCTACAGAGCTCTGAGCAAATGCGTAACCTGGGAGTTCGAATTGATGGGGATCTAAATTTCAGAACCCACATTTCTGCGGTGGTGAAAGCATCCTATTTTTACCTGAAGAACAAAAATCAAGTACCTCATGCCCCAGAAGAGCTCCCAACCATTGTTCATGCCTTCATTACATCCTGACTGGACTATTGCAATGCTCTCTACACCGGCCTTCCAAAAAAGAACTTGTACTGCCTACAGCACAGGACTTGTACCGATGTTCCCATTCATTGATCTAGGTCCCCTGTGTAAATTATCTCTGGCATCAATGAGATGCATGTGGTCATCATTGTAACAAAACAGTAAAACATGCACATGTTATTTCCTGTTCACATACTAACAGTAAATGCAGGAAGAAAAAAAGTGGGAGGACATCTTGTTGCCAAATAGTAAAATTACACCTACACTGACTGAACTTTTTTTAATATGTATGTCTTGAGGGTATATAACTGTTATTTATGCATATACGGGCTTGTAATTAGTGATGGACTCATACACTTTTATTTCCAAATAAAACATTGTCACCATACATTGTACTAGGGACATAATTTAAACCTTGCAATAACCGGGACAAATGGGCAAATAAAATGTGTGGGTTTTATCCACAGTAGAACATGATATTTTAAAATTATAATGACCAAAACTTGAGAAATAATTAATTTTTTCTTATTATTCCCATTAAAATGCATTTAGAACACAATAATTCTTAGCAAAATGTACCACCCAAAGAAAGTATAATTGGTGGCGAAAAAAACAAGAGAAAACAGAATAGAACATTTCGTTGTGATAAGTAATGATAAAGTTATTAGTGAATGAAAGGGAGGAGCACTGAAAGGTGAAAATTGCTCTGGACCTTAAAGGGAAAAAAACCTTAGTGGTGAACTGGTTAATCTCCAGAAGAGAATCAGAAATAGCCGGGCATGAATAGTTTTCCTGTAACAATAGAGGCACGGAAGCTGGTGCCAGACGTTGGTATACGGGAACCACTGCGTCACCAGCATTAGCAAAGAGCAGATTCCACACTCATACTGCCTGAAAGGAAAACACAGGGGCTATTTAAAGCCCGGACTTCCATCAGCTGGGAGAAGACAATGCAGCTTCTCTCAGGGTTTACAATAGAAGAGATCCTGCATTAGTGTTCCTGCAGGTGAGTGTGATGGAACAAAGAGAGCTCTGTGCATTAGCGCACGGGAGTGCTGCATTTGTGGATGTGCAGCCCAGTGATGTCCGCCTGCCACCACTGCTTTCTTCTGAAGGGCCTGGCGCACACCTAGCCCTCTTGTGTCTGTAGACAAGTTTTAGGCAGGCCATAGACTTAATACTTAAAGCAAACCTGAAAGTCAAAATAACTATTCACAAGTCATACTTACCTCCCATGTAGTCTGCTCATCAATCTCTTTCTCCCCTCCCGAATCTTGTTTGCCCACTGTGATCAATGGAATTCGCCGTCCTCCATTTTGAAAATAGGCGTTACCCCATAACAGCTTCCTGGGCAGTACACTGTTAATCTGTAATAATGTCCACTAGAGCCATAGGGAAACATGAACATTTCCTTGCACATCAGTTGTCCTTTCAGTTATAACCGACAGCAACTGATATATAACTAACATCAACTGATATATTTCAGTTCTGAGAAAATCTTGTCAGAACTGGAAGGAATCATTGTAAGAAGAAAATGGTGAGCTTCTGAGAGGAACTGACCAAGAGGTACTGTAAGTATGTAATATTTTGCAGGTACATCATGTGTTTATTTAAAATAATTTTACTTGGTTCAGGTTCACTTTAAGGGCTCGATTCACTAAAGTGTGATAACTGCTATCACAGCAGTAATCACGTGAGCTGCCATGTGCAAAGGCTTGCGCGCGAACAGCGGTACTTCGCGTGATAAGTGAAGGTTTGCGTGCGATCATGTGCGCTTTTCACGTGAAAAGAGAGGACCACCGTGAGGAAGAGAGACACACCCCATGAAGAGGGGCACACCGTGAGGAAGACAGGCACATCCCCAGGAAGAGAGGCACACAGTGAGGATGAGAGGCACACTGTGAGGAAGAGAGGCACATCGCGAGGAAGAGGGGCACACCGTGAGGAAGAGAGGCACACCGTGAGGAAGACAGGCACATCCCCAGGCAGAGAGGCACACAGTGAGGATGAGAGGCACACCGTGAGGAAGAGAGACACACACCGTGAGGAAGAGAGGCACACCGTGAGGAAGACATGCATATCCCCAGGCAGAGAGGCACACAGCGAGGAAGAGAGGCATACCGCGAGGAAGAGAGACACACCGTGAGGAAGAGAGGCACACCGTGAGGAAGAGAGGCACACCGTGAGGAAGAGAGACACATCCCCAGGAAAAGAGGCACACAGCGAGGAAGAGAGGCACACCGCGAGGAAGAGAGGAACACCGTGAGGAAGAGAGACACACCCCCAGGAAAAGAGGCACACCGTGAGGAAGACAGGCACACCCCCAGGAAGAGAGGCACACAGTGAGGAAGACAGGCACACCCCCAGGAAGAGAGGCACACAGTGAGGAAGAGAGGCACACCCCCAGGAAGAGAGGCCCACCCCCAGGAAGAGAGGCCTACCACGAGGAAGAGAGGCACACACCCAGGAAAAGAGGCACACCGTTAGGAAGAGGGGCACACCGTGAGGAGGAGAGGCACACCTTGAGAAAGAGAGACACACCCCCAGGAAAAGAGGCACACCGTTAGGAAGAGGGGCACACCGTGAGGAAGAGAGGCACACCGTGAGGAAGAGAGACACATCCCCAGGAAAAGAGGCACACCGTGAGAAAGAGAGGCACACCGCGAGGAAGAGAGGCACATCCCCAGGAAAAGAGGCACACCGTGAGAAAGAGAGGCACACCGCGAGGAAGAGAGGCACATCCCCAGGAAAAGAGGCACACAGTGAGGAAGAGAGGCACACCGTGAGGAATAGAGGCACACCGTGAGGAAGAGAGACACATCCCCAGGAAAAGAGGCACACCGTGAGAAAGAGAGGCACACCGTGAGGAAGAGAGGCACACAGTGAGGAAGAGAGGCACAACCTCAGGAAGAGAGGCACATTGTGAGGAAGAGAGGCACACCGTGAGGAAGAGAGGCACATCCTCAGGAAGCACCTCCTAAAGAACAGAGGCATAACCTGAGCAAGAGGTACACCCCAAGGAAGATAGGCACACCACTAGCACAACTTGAGTAAGAGAGACACAACTCTAGGAAGAGAGGTGTGCCACCAGGAAGAAAGGTACACCTCCAGAAATAGAGGCACACCCCCAGGAAGAGAGACCGACCCTGAGAAAGAGATACACCCTGAGGAAAAGAGACACACTCCCAGAAAGAGAAGCACTTTACAGGAAGAGAGTAAAATCCCTTGACTACTTTGTCCTGTTGAAATAGATCTGTTCCTTTGAGGATGACTGAAGCTAAAATTACATTTGGTCTCAAGTCCTCTCTCTCACTAGCAAGGATTTCAGGCGTACGTAATTACCCTGAAAATCACCGATCAGTGCAGAATTCATTATCTATTTCTGCTCTCTGCTCCCATTAATTAAGGCCTCAGATATTCAAATAAAGTATCTCTAGCCTTCTCCTCACACTCTCTGTATAATAATTCTGCTGTATGATTATTATCAATTATTTTCACCGTCCTCAGCCAGGCATTGGAATTCTGCGCCCGTGGAAATTAATGATGAGGCCGATGATGACATTAGCGATTTGCATTTTTCTCTTTAAATTGCTCGTACTCCGTACGGAGGTCCTGCTCCCATTGGACGATATCTCTCCATCTCTCGGAACGATGACTCAGCAGTCGGTGCAGCCAGGTGCTACTGAGTGCAATTAGAACTACTTTATGAGCCTGCAAATTACCTGCACTTCATTAGGATCTGCATTGGCTTATGCCTGGTTAACCTTTCCCATTAAACATGTATGGAATGCCCAGGACTGGATTTATGAGCTCTGCTATCTGCCAGTTGTCTGCAGCAGTGGAGATAAGAAACATCAAAGATTGCGCCAGCTACCGTACACAGGGGTGATAAATCCCAGGTCTGCTTTTATGGTGACTCTGTGTAATGCTGGGAACACAAGATACGTTTTTTTCAGTTCGATTCCCCGCTCGATTGTTTTTTCCGCTCTATTCTCCACTCCATTCTCTTATCTTCCGCACGTTTTTCTTATCTTTTTCCATTCACTTCTATGAGGAATCGATCGGTAAAACGATTGAGAGGAATATCAATCGAGCGCATCTATCTAATGAAAAAACGTAACGTGTGTTCCCAGCATAAAGGTGGCCATACACTGACAGATTTCCAGCAGATTTGACCATCAGATAGATTTCTGTCAGATGCCCGTCAGGTCGAAGCTGACAGGAATCTGTCTGACGTGTGCCACACACTAGGAACAGATTTCCAATAGATTTCAGAATGAAATCTATTGAAAATCGATCTAAATGCATTATTGCACCATTAGATCCAATGCAACTCTATGGGCTATCGATCTGCTGCCAGCAGCAAATAGACCTTGATTTTCTATCCTGTCAGATAAATCAAATCGATCGCACGATTCTATAGAATCGATTTGTGATCGATTCTATAGAATCGATCGATCAATCTCTGGAATTGACCTGTGTATGGGACCATTTACTATGAACAGTTATTCCATCTTATGCCATCACTACCCAGACTCTTTTAATAATCGTTCGGTTTTAGTCTGCAGATGCGTGTCTGTTAAAGGGAACTGAGCAAAGAAAAGAAATTACATAGAACCTCCACATAAAAGGAGTTTCTTAACATTGAATGCCATGGGAGGGGTTAGGGGGAGCGCGACTGGTCACTTAATGGGGGTGGCTCTTATATTTATATTCTGAAATTTATCACTGGTGGTGACATCTTTTGTCCTGCCAGGTAATCTGTGCGGAATGTTCGTTACTGAAAGTTCTGTGCTCAGCCTCAGAGGGAGATATTGCTTGCATGGCAGTTGGAAACAGCTGTTATTTCCCACAATGCAACGAGGTTCACAGACAGCAAACTGTCAGGACCACGGTCATGACATCACTCTGTGGGAGGGGTTTCACCACAATATCAGCCATACAGTGCGCCCCGATGATCTATTTTACAAAATGTAAAGATTTCTCATGGGAAAGGGGGTATCAGCTACTGATTGGGATGAAGCTCAATCCATGGTTAAAGGAAACTCGAAGTGACATGTGACATGATGAGATAGACATGTGTATGCACAGCACATAAATAACCATTCTGTGTTTTTTTTTTCTTTCTCTGCCTGAACAAGTTAAATATCAGGTATGTAAGTGGCTGACTCAGTCCTGACTCAGACAGGAAGTGATTACAGTGTGACCCTCACTGATAAGAAATTCCAACTATAAAACACTTTCCTAGCAGAAAATGGCTTCTGAGAGCAGGAAATAGATAAAAAGGGGAATTTCTTATCAGTGAGGGTCACACTGTAGTCACTTCCTGTCTGAGTCAGGACTGAGTCAGCCACTTACATACCTGATATTTAACTCTTTCAGGCAGAGAAAGAAAAAAAAGAAAACAGCATAGTTATTTGTGTGTTAGGAACTGTACATACCCATGTCTATCTCATCATGCCACATGTCACTTCAGGTATCCTTTAAAGTTTCTCTTTTTTTAGAAAGATTTTTTTTAAGAAGGAATTTTTAGAAAGACCTCTCAAAGTACACAAACAATACACATAAAAAAATACAGATACAAACACAGGTGTGCGCGTGCCACACCGCAGCGCACACATGCACCAACACACACAGCTGCCCCAGTTCTGTCAGTTCCTGGCATTGCTGAAGGCTCAACAAGCACACATCATTTCTGAATTGTTGTCAAGCAGCAGCAAGCATGCAGACCTGACAGGTGTAAGAGGAAGGTCGCAGGAATAGAAGGACAAGGTCACACAAGAAAATTCTCATACTTTTTTTTTTTTTACATACAGCTGCGTCTTTGGTCTTGCAATTCAATGTAAACACTTCTTCCTTTATATTGTGAACTCACAAGGTCACGACTCGCTCCCTTTTGTTTCTTGTAAACATTCTGTGTGTGTTTTGTTATGCCTAGTAAACACCATACAATTTTCTGTTAGAGTTTTCTGTTAAAGGGGCCATACACTAGCCGACCAACCAACCAATCGACCATCCAATTCGATTATTATAATCAAATTGGAAGAAAATTGGTGCTGCCAAGTGCATGCCCGACAAAGCGACCAATATCGGGACAGAAATTGGCCGCACGGTCGATCGCGCATGCTGGAAAATTTCGGGCCGAAGTTGGTTGGTCGAGTGCGGTACGGCGGCCGAATTGCGAACGTATGCGGCTGTTACCCAGCGAGATGGACGGACACCGTGCAGAAGCTGCTACAGGACAGGTAACATATAAATGCACTACACTACATACATTTATACATTTTGAGGGGTAGTGGCGGGGTCGGACGTGGTGGCTCAGCTGATTCCCTGATGGTTTCATGCTGAAATCGGACGGGAATCGGCCTGTAGTGTATGGGCAGATTCTACTAGAGACAATTTTATCTCTAATCAGATTTGATTAGAGATAAATTTGTCTCTTGATCGAATCTGCCCATAATCGTTCTAATGTATGGCCACCTTTATGCTGGGTTTACACGATATGTTTTTTTTGTAAGAATCGTTCCGATAGATGCCTTCGATGATAAAATTCCGACATGTCCGATGTTCCACTCGATTTGTTTCCGCTCAATTTCTTATAGAAGTCAATGGAAAAAAGATAAGTAAAACGAGTGGCAGATAAGAGAATCTAGCAGAAAATCGAATGGCTAATAGATCGCGCGCTGAATCGAGCATTAGATTTTCTGTAAGATTTTCTGTAATTAGATTATTTTCTGTAAAGTACTGGTAGAGACTGGTCATTATCTCTGGTGCATTGTCTTCTGGGTATCTCCTGCTGAGTAGAACAATGCCTAATTGCTAGGCAGATAGATGGTTAGATAGATAATTTCCAACATATTGGAAATTATCTATCTGGCAGGTAAATCTAATGCCGGGCATACACGGCATTTTCAGCCCTTATCAATCGAGCCGCTGATGGCTCGATTGATAATATCCGACAGGCCCGATGACCTGCCGGATAGATTCCCCGCTCGATCCCCGCAGGCGGACAATAGCGGCGAATTGAGCGGGTGATAAGTAGCGCTGGCGGGGACGAGCGGGGATCGATCCGTGCACACGCGTGGATGTGACGGCATCGAGCCAGCGGCTCGATCCGGCTCATAATTGGCTAGGTGTATGCCTAACATTATGCTGGGCATACACGGGTCGATTTGGAGGCCGATTAGCCGCCGGATCGCCCCCCGCCGCGTCCCCGCTCGTCCGCGCGGATCGATTCCCGCTCGTCCCCGCCGGCGCTTCTTATCACCCGCTCAATTCGCCGCTATTGTCCGCCTGCGGGGATGGAGTGGTAATCAGACACGTCGAATATTATCAATCGAGCCATCAGGCTCGATTGATAATCCTCCCCTCGATGCCATGTATGCCCAGCGAACAGGTCCACCGACGACGCCATCAACATCTGCCTGGAGTCAGTCTACGAGCACCTGGACAGAGCGAACTCATACGCCAGGATCCTCCTCCTTGACTTTAGCTCGGCGTTTAACACCATCAGCCCTAAAATACTTCAGGAGAACCTTGCTGCGCTCAATGTCCACCCCTCCCTGCGCCTGTGGATCACTGACTTCCTCACAAACAGATCCCAGGTCGTCAAGCTGGGTGCCATCCTCTCTCAACCAAGAACCACCAACACAGGGGCCCCACAAGGCTGCGTCCTGTCACCGATCCTGTTCTCTCTGTATACAAACAACTGCGAATCCACTGAAAGCTCCGTCAAAGTTATCAAATTTGCGGATGACACCACCATTGTTGGACTCATCTCCAACAACGATGAGGAGGCTTACCGTCACCAGGTCGAAAGTATCTGCAACTGGTGTAGGGTGAATGGGTTGGTGCTCAACACTGCAAAAACTGTTGAGCTGATCATAGACTTTAGGAAGCGCGCCCCCATCCCACCCCCAATCCATATTGAAGGCACGGAAGTTGCACAAGTCCCCTGCACTCGTCTCCTGGGCACAACCATCTCCAACGACCTGAGGTGGAAGGCCAATACTACCTCCATCCAGAGGAAAGCCCAGCAGAGACTATTCTTCCTCTGCCAACTGAGGAAGTTCGGTATGGACCGGAAACTTCTGACAAGCTTCTACTCAGCCACAATTGAGTCTGTCCTGTGCTCTTCTATATTGGTCTGGTACGCGGGCTCCTCTGCCAGTGATAGACACAAGCTACAGAGGGTCATCAAATCGGCGGAGAGAATCATTGGAAAACCTCTCCCCCCGCTGGACCTCCTCTACAACACCAGACTGTGCTCCAGAGCTTTGCGGATCGCTAACGATCCCTCACACCCAGGCTCTCGCTTCTTCAGTCGGCTCCGTTCGGGCCAGAGGTATCGGTCCATCTACACCAGGACCTCAAGACACAGGAACAGTTTCTTCCCCTCAGCGGTCAAATCACTGAACTCTCTAGACTCACTCCCACCCCCCTCCACCACCGCACCATCCTCCCATCAGCCTAGTCTTCAACTAGCCAGAACCGTTCTCCCTCAACTAACCAGAACCGTCCCTTAAGCATGTCTGCACAGCAGATCTACATATTTACTGCGAACAAGGTTTTTCGCTGTTGTGTATCACCACTGTACTACTCTGTTGTGTATCACCACTGTACTACAAGGTTTTTCTCTGTTGTGTACCACCACTGTACTACATTATGCTTGATGTATGCTTTCTGTTATCTCTGTTGCCTGTCCTTTTTTCTGTACCTGCTTGTGCCAAGCCCAATTCCGGGCATGACCAAGTCGTGCTTGGCGATAAATAAAATGATTCTGATTCTGATTCTGATTCATTACAGAAAATCTTACAGAAAATTGTATGGTGTGCCACAAGCCTGATCCAATTCACTTTTTATCCTATGTTTTCTGCTAGGTGATATTTAACATCTTATCAATAAAATGGCCTTTAAAGAAAGAGGGACTGCCATACTGTCCCAGGGTAAAACAACAAATTTATATATAGACATATAGATAAATACTTGTTCTACTTACATAACATATGTATTGTACTGTCTGCATTTTGATTTCAGAGAATTTTATATAGTAAACAAAGAGAAAACTGTTTCAGGCATTTTCCATTTTTATTCCCTCTGACTGAAGCCAATCCTGATGTAATTTCCTCCCTTACTCTTTTGTTTTTCTCCTAGAAACTGCAGTGTCATATCTAGCTTGCTCTGTAAACTTGTATAGATAAGTATGTACACAGCATAGATCGTATTTCAGCAGCTCACTAAACTGTCCTCAGCCAATCAGTGAGGAAGAGAAATGTGGGAGGGGTGATGACAAGCTTCCTACTCGTAGGCAATGTACGAAACAGAGTCAGGCTGGCTAAGATAGTACCCACAGCAAGATATCTTCCGTCATTTTGACACATTATCGTTAGTTTTGAACGATATAGTTTAACCTTTTTTAATGAAAACTCATTAAAGAGGAGCTGTTAGGTATAGGGTCTCAAAGAGAAAAAACCCACATATATCAGTAGCTAAATATTGGCTGTACTTACATTACATATGCATTTCACTGTTCACGTTTGGATTTCACAGAATTTTTATATAGTATTTGCAGAGATTGATGCTCCTGACAGCTCATGGCAGGTTCCATGTTTGTCTGTCTCCTATGAAGCCAATTGCGATGTCATATCCTCCCTGCTTCCTGATGATTCAATCAGGATCAAAGATCCTAATGGTTCATGATCCGGACAACACTATTGTGCAGTGAATATTAATTAGCCATGTGGCTAGGAACAATAGCGGACTCATGCAGTATACTCTAACCGAACATGTGCCCTGTGATTTTTCAGTGCTGTGATGTTACAAGCTGCCGTAACATGAGCCTGTAACTTCCCACTGTGAAAGCAGCCTTAGGGCGTGATAGGGAAATAAAGGGGGAGGACCCAAGGTAGTGCAGAGTGGGGAGAAGAAGCAGCCCCAGAATGCTTTGCAGTATGTTATGTGGCCTGGCGGCCTCCTTAGCAGCTTGGGAATAACCAGCCTTACTGCTCAGCAAGCATCAAAGTAAGAGAGATTTTTAACTTCAGTATTGCCTTTTTGGCTTCCTTCTAAACTGTTTTACACAGGAGAATAGAGGTTTAAATTAGCTTTTGCAGCCTGACAGTTACTCTTTAAACAACTGTTAAAGACGGACGATGAACCGCGAAGATGGTTTGTTTTGAAAGACCGTTATGAGGAATCACATCTCTCTAACGATTTTTAAAATGTTCGCTAAAGTCAATGGACTTTAGTGAAAGTATCGTTTTATTTGAACAATTATTTTAATGATCATTTGCATACCGACATTCCTATTCTGTATTGTGAGATGCTTACAGATGGATTGGGGAACAATTGGTTGTTGGCTTAGTATCATCGATCTGATCTTTCTGTGGGTACTCAACTTTGCTTCAGGGTAGTTGTGATGAGCTTTCCAATTTTGCAATTTCTGAATTTTGAGTTTCTGATAGGAAATCAGTATTTTGGGAGTGAAATACAAAATTTGGTAATTGCTTAAAGGCAACCTTAACTTAAAGGGATATGGATGTTTCCTTTTAAACAATACCAGTTGCCTGGCAGTTCTGCTGATCTCTTTGGCTGCAGTAGTGGCTGAATCATACACCTGAAAAAGGCATGCAGCTAATCCAGTCTGACTTCAGTCAGAGCACCTGATCTGCATGCTTGTTGAGGGGCTGTGGCTAAAAGTATTAGAGACACAGGATCAGCAGGAGAGTCAGGCAACTGGTATTATTTTAAAAGGAAAATTCCATATCCTGCTCAGTTTACGTTTCCTTTAAAGCAGAAATCTAGTGCAATTTAGTAAGTGCCAGGGACCACTCATGATGTGCCAAATAAGGAGAAGGCTCAAGTGGCTGGAGGCGGAGTTACCTCCTCCACAACTCAGCCTCCAGCTCTGTAGCCCGCCCCCAGCTCTCTGGCGATGGCATATTCACAGATTTCCTCTCTTCTCCTCCAGCAGTTTTAATTGAAAAGTCCTTTGTGGGAAATTGTGCAACAATAGCAAGCCCTTATTAGGGCAAAGACATCATCAATATGGTCCTGGGAGTCCCCCAGCTGACAGGCTGCTGGAAGGTTCAGTACTTGCCTGCTGTCTGTAGGTCTTAAGCCTCATCTACATGGTTCAATTTTCCATCAGATTGACCGGTGATCTGATAAGAAATTGCATCGTGTTTAGACGTCCAAATTGTTTCTGATCAATTTTACGATAGATTTTGCTATAAGTACGCAAAATGTATTGCAAAATCTATCACAATCCGTTTGGACTGCTCTGAAAATATCTAATAGATCCGTCGATCTGACGGAAAATTGTACCGTGTAGATGATGCTTTAAAGAGTAACTGTCACGCATAAAATCAAAAATCTATTTTGTTTTATCTAGTAAACAAGTAATAAGGATGCTAACCAAGCAATCCAAAAGTAAAAAATCACTATTAATTTTCTTGCTGATAAATGATCATTCTCCAGTTTACCTGAATCTTATTTGGCACAAACAAAATTTGGTACACAAAAAGGAAGTTGCAGGGCATGCTGGGTTGTCCTTTTTTGCTTCTGTACTTCCCCTCAGACTTAATTAATGCTGCCTGCCTGATATGTTGAAGCCTCTTTCCCTCCTGTTTTTCCCTCCCACACCTCTGTTCCTCTCTGAATGGCCAATATTTTTCATGCTGAGACAATGCACTTTCTATAGTGAAGGGTGGGCAAATCAGGCAGAGGAGACTAAGGGAGGAAATTACATAAGAATTGGCTTCAAAATAGTCACACTTAAAAAACGTGGACAGTGCAATATATATGTTATGTAAGTAGAGCCAGTTTTTATCTACTTATACTGTATATGTGTTTTTTTTTATAGTATGGCTGACAGCTCCTCTTTAGGCTGCTTTCACAGTTAGACGTTACAGGCACACGTTAGTGCAGCCTGTAACGCAGCCCACCGCACAGCAATAAAAAATGAATGGGCTGTTCACAGTGCCCACGTTGCGTTACATTATAACGCATCATGTAAAAACAAAGTTCTGCATCCTGTGCGTTAAAAGCGGCTAAGCCGCGTTAGACTGTTTGCACATGCTCAGTGATGTTAGAGGAGGAGGTCTCCCCTCCTCCTCCTCGGCCAGGCCGCTCTGTGCGGCGATTGGCTGGCAGGAACACGTGATGCCGCATGCGTCCAAGAGTACGCATCACGGCATCACAGGACGCATGTAGAGCCGCTTAACGCGGCTCAATGTAACGTCCAGCTTCAACCCCACTATGCGTTGCGTTAGGGGCACGTTATGCGACCTTAACGTGGCATCTAACGCAACGTCTTAGTGGGAAAGAAGCCTTAAGCTAGCCCTTAAGCCTCACATGACAGGCAACTAAAAAGCTGTCATAAATCATTTAGTAGTACGTAGTTAGATAGCTTATGCTTATTTAACACATAAATGTGTCTAATTAGGTGCTAAATTCATGGAAAACGTTACTCGCTGCTGTTATTGTTTTTGAATCTCTTGATGAAATAAAGTAAAAAGAATCCTAAAGAAATTAGCTAAAATAGGTGGTAATGGCACCAAAGACATTTTCACAATCAATTTACTTGAAAGCTGCAGGAGAGAGAGCACAAATATTGATTCCTATATGAAAGTGCAGGTTCGGGCTTAAACTCTATCCACTCCACAGAACTAGACTAGAACAGTTTTGACATTTCAGCTATGTCCCTATTCAATTATAAATAGCTTTGTTACTAAGTATAACCACAAAACGACATCTATTTAAAACGCAGGACCTTCTTCCAAGAATACGTTTAATTTCTGTGTATTATTTAACCACTACCTGCCCACCTGCCATTTTAAAACATCCTGTTGGTCCCTCTTAACGGACCGCAGGACGTTTTAAAATGTCCTCCTCCGCTGCCATCCCCTAGTGATTCCCCCCGCTGCGATTACCTATCAGAACCTGCAGACCCACGATTGGTGAAAGGGAAGAAGACTTCCCTGAGTTAATCAAAGGGCCCATAAGCAAAGTTCATGGATTCAGTGAGAAGCCAATGAGCTTTGTTGTAGCAATTACTGTCTCTGTGCATAGAGACAGTTATTATGAGGACATCTAGTAGTAAAACAAAAAATGCCATACAAAAGTTACCAAAATAAAAAAAATAAAACACTTGTTTTAGAAAAAAAAATGAAAGCAATTAAAAAAAAAAAAAACATAAATAGTTACGCTTTTTTACTCTGTATGGCATGAGGGTATATTACTGTTATATTTTCGAATATGGAGCTGTAATTAGTGACGGATGCAAAACTGAAAAATGTACCTTTATTTCCAAATAAAATATTGTCGCCATACATTGTACTAGGGACATCATTTAAACATTGTAATAACTGGGACAAATGGGCAAATAAAAAACATGGGTTTTACTCACAGTAGCACGTTTTATTTTAAAACTATAATGGCCGAAATGTGAGAAATAATGATATCCACATTTTTTTTAAATTATTCCTATTCAAATGCATTTAGAATAAAATAATTCTTAGCCTAATGTACCACCCAAAGAAAGCCTAATTGGTGGTGAAAAAAACAAGGTATAGATCGTTTTGTTGTGACAAGTAGTGATAAAGTTATTGGCGAATGAAAGGGAGGAGCGCTGACAGGTGAAAATTGCTCTGGTCTACAAGGGAGAAAAACCCTTGGGGGAGAGGTGGTTAAGGGAAAAAAGAAAAGGGCATGGAAAACATATACAGTACTATTTCTCAGTTTTTTGGGGCAGTTTATCCCAGGTGGGACTGGGGAACAGGCAGTGGAGAGCCATTGAGAAGGCTCTGATTGGCAGGGAAGGGGCGCTATACAGGAGTTCCTCTCTTGCGCCCCCCCCCAAAAAAAAAACCAAAAACAACCAACACTGGCTACACACGATGAGATTTCCTGCTCGATCAGCGGGGTCGATCGATTATTTCCGACATGTTCGATTGGGTTTCGATAGATACGGACGTCGATTTTGCATGTTAAGTATGCAAAATTATCGGCTGTATCGATCGAAACCCAATCGAACATGTCGGAAATAATCGATCACGCTGATCGAGCGGGAAATCGCATTGTGTGTATCCAGCATTACTTACATACAAATTACATACAAACTTACATACTGACTAAATTGCTAATGATCAGTCATGTCACACAGGCATTTCTAGTCGGTTTCCTGGTGGTCTTCCATTTCCTATGAGGGGAGGGTGTGGCTGTGTGAGTGGGATGCTATGCAGAGGGTTGTGGGAGGGTTTGGGGTTGAGCTGGTTGGGCTAACCTGCTACTCCACCTGTGAATGTATTGGGGTAGGCATGGATGGCCTGCAAAAAGGAGGGTAGTGGACTTCAGGAAGCATGGCAGGTGTGAGGAGCGGCAGGTCGGTCAACGTAGGAGAAAAGGGTCTCACAAGACCCACAATGTTGAGGACCCAATAGGTGAGAGCAAGTGAGGACCCATCATTCTTTAAAGGGGCTCAGAGATGGTAGATGTTAAAATGCAAGAACTTGGCTTTAAACATTTGAATGAATAGTTAAGATAAAATTATGATTTTTTTCCTGAAAAACTTTATTATCTTGATGACCTTAACTAAAAATGTGATTTGAGTGGTGCATGGCAGCTACAATACACCATAGAGAGTAATCTTCCTGTCACAGCCTAATGAGTTTTCTACAGAACTTGCATGAGGGCGTAACGTGGCGGTATGGGATTAGATGACGTCTAGCAGACTTCTTTAAATAGCTCATTTGCACTAGAGTAATCAAATCTCATTCCTCATTAGTCGCCATGACGCCTGCTTTTTTTTTTTTAATCAATCCAAAAATGTCAAGTAGAGTAATCGTCATGTTTTCAGTGCACTGAAAGTCACATTTCCTCAGAACCTCGTTGCTGCATCGCAATTAGCAAGGGAAACTCTGGACGTGACCCGGTATTGTCAATGACTTCCATATTTAGTTAAGGCTGTTTAAGTCATGCTAGCGTAGAAACGCCCTTTTCACTGACTTCTCCTTGAACTTCACATCTGATGTTCTCCTCAAAACAATGAGTCACAGGAAGGACTTCTATCACGCTCCACAGTGGGCAGGCCCAAACAGCTCAACTGGGCGTTGAATAAAAAATATGCGGTTCGCTATTTAGTTCTAGGGGGGGGGGGGGGGGGTGTTGTCCTTTGATAGCTGCAAAGTATATATTCCTTAAATTGTTAGTCTAGTCAGATCTCTGTGAAATTAATTCACACCAGCGGTGAGGATCATTATTTCCTGATCTTCCTGCTGTCAAGATGACAGGATAACACTGGGTTCAAATCTTCCTTCATACTTGACCGTCAATCAATGTCGTGTCTGGTGGACGTCACAGGAAAATCCAAAAGATCACCTTCAGCAAGAGCCCTGCTGGTGCTGGACCTTTCAGCAATCGAAAGCCAAAAGTCTAAAGTAGGGTCCACATGCAAGCAGGTTGCAGGAACCTAAATATTTATTGTTCCATCAAAAAAATTACAAAGGCATATGACCATCACTCTAACAATCGTTTCGTGGCCTCAGGGGGGTCACCTTTGTCAAGCAATATGACCCCTCTGAGGCTTGTTTGAGGTTTAGTTCCTATAACTTGCCGGTGTGCAGACCCTACTTTGGACTTTTGGTGGACGTCACATGCAACATATTATGGACTGTTTTTGGACGTTTTCTTGGGCAACATGGCGATTTCTCCTTGCAAGACTTGACCCAGTTTAAACAGGTGGTAATGTCAATACAGTGCTTACCACCACTCCCTGCCACTAGCCTTGCTTTTGTACAAAAAATGTAAAATACATACATATAAATAACTTTTTTTCCTTTGTCTCTGTCTAACGGTGGCCACTAATGATCCCGTCTTTTTCATCCAATCTCACTATTTATATGTAGATTAACCACCCTGGCCAGGGGCATAGCAATAAGGGGTGCAGAGGTTGCGACCCTTGGGCCCCTACAGTATTAGCTCTCTATTGGTCCTGTGCTCATAATAATCACTTCTATAGATGCTTTGAAAAGTGGTAATCATTAACAAACTGTTCCCCACCCACTTCTTGCACCTCTGACACTGTAGTTGCCATTGGCAGGTTTTGTTGGCGGCTTATCAATTGTTATGTATAGAGTGCTTGGGGGGGCCCTATTGTAAAACTTGCATTGGGGCCCACAGCTCCTTAGCTACGCCACTGACCCTAGCATTCTATTAAAATCGCCAGGGTGGCGGCGCAGCAGTTTTTTATTTATTTATTTATTTTTTCAATCATGTAGCTAGCCTAGCGCTAGCTACATGATAGCCGCTGTGCAGCGGCATCCCCCCACCCCTTCCGATTGCCTCAGAGCAAACAGGAAATCCCGTTCAGAATGGGATTTCCTGTTTGGCTTCCCTTGTCGCCATGCCGACGATCGGGGTGACGTCATTAACGTCATGGCATCGGAGGGAGTCCCGATCCACCCCATAGCGCAGCCTGGCGGTGATCGGCCAGGCTGTGCAGGGGGTCTCGGGGGGGGG
The DNA here is from genome assembly GCF_040937935.1 of Hyperolius riggenbachi. Classification (NCBI taxonomy): domain Eukaryota; kingdom Metazoa; phylum Chordata; class Amphibia; order Anura; family Hyperoliidae; genus Hyperolius; species Hyperolius riggenbachi. The sequence goes on along the minus strand of NC_090652.1, from coordinate 278,006,721 downwards.
GGGGGGGGGGGTGCTGTAACGTGGTGGGTATTTGAAAATTGGCCCACCAGGGCCTGAGCAATCCACCGCGGCGGTCATGGACGAGCTGAACTCATCCATACCGCTAAGGTGTTTAAGGGAACTGCCTAAATTATCAATTCAATATATTTACAAAATGTACCCTTCTACTACATAGATTTTTTCCTGATAGTGTACCTTTAAATAATGACTATCAGCTTACAATATGTATGTACAGTATAATGAATAGCCTGCCTGACAGTCAAGTCATCAATCATTTTAACTAAAGCTATCAGGGGCCCTTACTGGGGAATGTCAGCTAGAGAGCAAGATCTGTCTGTGTGTGTATATGTATTTATGTATATATACAGTATATAGATACACACATATATATATATATATATATATATATATATATATATATATATATATATATACAGAGAGAGAGAGAGAGAGAGAACCATAAGTTGAAGGTCATAAAATCATGCTTTCTGCAAATATATATTAAAATGTCATATTTCTAATAAGGCCAGCTATTTGAAGCTATTTGAATTGGAAACTAGATCAGGCATGACAATGCTGGTAGATGTGAGCTGAATGAGAACCTGAACTGAAAATTTAAAGTCAAAATAAACATAACACGTCATACTTACCTCCTGTATGGTCCCCTCATCAATCTCTTTCTCCTCTCCTGCATCCTGTTTGTCCACTGTGATCAGTGGAATTCTCCGTCCTCTATATTGAAAATGGCCATTACCCCATAACAGCTACCTGGTGAGCACACTGTTAAACTGTAATATTGCCCACTTGAGCCATAGGGTATTCATTTTTACAATAATTATGTATAAATGATTTAGTCAGTGTTTGCCCATTGTAAATTCTTTCCTCTCCCTGATTTACATTCTGACATTTATTGCATGGTGACATTTTTACTGCTGGCAAGTGATGTCAGTGACAGGAGATGCTGCTTGTTTTTTTGGCAGTTGGAAACAGCTGTAAACAGTTAAACAGCTGTTATTTCCCACAATGCAATGAGGCTCACAGACAGGAAACTGCCAGGGCCATGGTTCTCACATTTTCTTGTGGAAGGGGTTTCACCACAATATCAGCCGTACAGCGCCCCCCCTGATGATCAGTTTGTGAAAAGGAATAGATTTCTCATGTTAAAAGGGGTATCAGCTACTCATTGGGATGAAGTTCAATTCTTGGTCATGGTTTTTCTTTAAAGTAAACCTGAGATGGGGTATAAAAAAGAATATATACATACCTGGGGCTTCCTCCAGCCCCCTCCAGGCTGATTGCTCCCACGACATTCTCCTCCACCAACGGGATTGTCCAGAATTGTCCCCGGAAAGTCTAGGGCCTTCTGGGCATGCACTCCCGCCACGCTCCCATCACCGGTGTGTTCTGTGCCTGCCAAGTACTACTGCGCAGATGCAGAAGGCTCCCGACAAAGGGAGTGCAACGGGGAAGCGTCAAGACTGCGCCTGCGCTGACTCGAGGACTTTTCAGGACGAAATGCCAATTCTGGGTCGACGATCCCGGCGCGGAGGAGCACGGTGTGGGAGCGATCAGCTTGGAGAGGACTGGAGGAAGCCTGCTCTAGCCAAAACAATAGAAAAAGAAAAAACAGAGATTATACCATCAAGTCATATTCAGTATATTGCGGAAATCTCCCTTCATATTTTTTACTTTTAAATCTTAAAGGGTACCTGAACTGAAATGTGACATGGGGCCTGATGCACAAACTTGTGGTAATATTCTGTACACAGACATTGCACAGCAATATTAGCCATACAACTGGCACTGTGTACAGTGAGTTATGCTATTAGCATGACCAGCGGTACTCGACTAGCATGACCGTTGCTAAGGTAACGTGCTATACTAACAGTCGCGCTAATAACATAACTCGCAGTACACAGTGCTGATAGTATGGGTAATATTGTCGTACGATGTCTGTGCGTGGCAATATTACTACAAGTTTGTGCATTAATTCCATGATGGTACATATAGTACTGGTCCTACTTAGAGAATATCATTTTCTGTTTCCCTGTACTGCAAAAATTAGTTCTGTTATCGATGCAAATGAGGCAGTCAAAAAGCTTGTCAAATTTAGCCCGATATACTGAAAAGTAAATAGAAGGCTAAACACTTCTATTAAGCTGAGGAAACACTGATGATAATAATTTTTGTGCTGAAAGGTTCAAAAAGAAATGACTTCTGTTTATTTTATAGCTACAGCATATGAAGCAGGTTTTACATTAGAAAGTCATGGATACCATTTAGAATTCAGTCCTAAAAATGTGGATTTTAAACTGAAAATTAAAATGTGAGAATCTGTTCTATGTTGCTTATGTGCTATTCCCCATCAGTAGTACATTTAGCATTAACTCTTTCTGATCCACTGTTAGACTTGGTCCGACAGTGGACCATTCTCCCCAGCTCTTGTTGTTGGACAACGTCCAACAAGGAGCAGTATAGCTGCAGCTCTCTAATCCTCTCCTGGCTGAACCTAGTGGGCAGTCCTTTCAAATCTTGTAACTGTTGCTGCAGTAATGTAGATTTGAACTACATTTCCCATTATTCATTTTTTTTTATTTAGCAGCCCTGGGATGTCCCCAGGGTGTGGCTAAATATTACAGCTAACTAAAAGCATATAATGTAGTGCTAAGAGCAGTTGGTCAAAACCACTGCTCCTCAACAGGATCTACAATCGGTCTGAGGTCTGAACAACAGGAAGTCAATGTTTAGCTGCTATACTTGGTGTACATTTTAAGTTAAATGACCAACATGTTAGTGCATCAAATACTGCTGGTGATGTGGGCACACTGGACCTTTATCAAGGCATCGGAACCCTTACATGTATGGGGTCCGGTCCGGACAAGGCCTTGGGGTCTGACCATTGGCCAAGCTGACTCACACATCATTTTGCAGTGCTATGACCTTCAGCGGACTAGGATGTCAAGGTGTGGGAGCAGAGGGGATTGGGGGGGGGGCGGGGGCAGCAGGCTTGCCCAGTATGGAGCCCAGACATTTGGAGTCTTCTGTTGTACATGTGCCGTGTAAACATGTGTACAACAGAAGATCATATGCAGCCAGTGTTGGATTTGCAATAAGGCACTGTAGGCACGTGCCTACGGGCGCTTGACGATGGAAAGGAGGCTCCCTTCCCTCCCCAAGCACATCCCTCCTTTCCTATAAGACAAGACAAGACAAATAACATTTATATTGCGCTTTTCTCCTTGCGGACTCAAAGCACCAGAGCAGAGCAGCAGCCACTAGGGCGCGCTCTATTGGCAGTAGCAGTGTAAGGGAGACTTGCCAAAGGTCTCCTACTGAATTAGTGCTGGCTTACTGAACAGGCAGAGCCGAGATTCGAACCCTGGTCTCCTGTGTCAGAGGCAGAGCCCTTAACCATTACACCATCAGCCAACTGCTACAGAGTTCCGAACAGAGTGTAAATTAGAGGTTACTCACCCAGCTCTCTGCATTCCACGGATGAGATCTCCCTTCAGTCGGAGACACCAGTAGCTACTTAATACTGAGGGCACCTGTGGCTACCTAAAGCTAATGGAGACCTGTAGCTACCTATGACAGGCAAGGGAAATAAGGGAGAAGTGACAGCTGGGCCAGCCAGCACACTTGCGGTGCAGTTCGGTGGGGGTTTGTAGGTTCATGGAGGGCAACGTCTAGGGTACCAGGGCATCTGGCCTATAGGCTCCTGTGATAAAAATCTGGACCTAATGCAGCAATCTGCTGCACCATTCTTTCTTACAGGTCCAGGAGGACTCTCCTTTCTACAGCATTTGCTTTTTAAAAAAAAACAATTATATCCAGGCCAGTTATTCATGATCATCATGTTCTCAGAGGACCTCCAACCCATAGATACCTCCGTTAAACAGCCCCACCGTATTCCTATCCCGCATCAGACATCCGAGCATGGAACATGGTTTATATATTGAGTTTTGTTTCATTTTCCGAGCTTTGCTAGTGTCGAGCAGCGGAGGATAATTCATGTTCTTTCTCAGCTGTGTCCCGGTAATTTAAAACACATTTCTAAAGGGTTTTGCCTTCTTCACAATATAAATATCCATTGACCTTAAAATACCAGATTGGCTCTTTTTTGCAGAAATCTCCCCCCACAGAGAAGAACAATGCAATAAGCTTATCGGCACAGAACAGGCATCGCAATATGCTCTCCCTCCCTCGCTAGTAGCTTTAGCTTCTCCTAGTGAGACAAAATGGCACGGGCAAACAAACGATTTCATCTCCGCCATACCAGACACCATGTCAGGTCCCGCCTGCCTCCTGCTACTTACTTGGTCTTGTTTCAGTAGCTCAGAAAGAACTTAACACACAAAACACGAAGGGCTTAATTATTATTCCTATAACTGGGATCGTGGGTGCAAATCCCACCAGGAAAGCTCCATGCCAAAAATTTGTATTTTCTCTGTGTTTTCACATTTCGTGTCTGACAAGGCGGTTTATTGAAGAAGATACACTCCAGGCCGCATGGTGGACATGGCTACAGCTGGACTCAGGAGCTGATCTTTGATCATCTCAACTTCAGTGTTTGAGAGTAAAGACCAACAACGTCTGCAACTACTACAGAATGCTGCTGCAAGACTGTTAATAAGCCTATCCTGCCATTGCCACATAACACCAATCCTTTGATCACTGCACTGGCTACCCATAAAATGGAGAATCCTATTCAAAATAGACATGCACACATTCTAATCCCTACACTACCTAGGCCCCGGCTATCTGAAGGATTTGTTGCAACTGCCTCACTCCAAACACAACCTTAGATCAAAAGGATCCAACAACTTGACCACCCCCAGAGTTCAGCTAAAAACTATTGGGGCCAGAGCTTTCTGTCATGCTGCCTCTACCCTTTGCAATGCCTTGCCAAACGTAATCAAGACAGCTCCAACCCTGTACACGTTTAAATCAAAACTGAAAAGCCACCTGTTTAGTCTGCCATTTATCATCACATATCTTTTTCCCTGCACACATCACTATGTGCTGATCTAAGACAAGCTTATGCGCTCTGGGACCTCAGGGAGACAAGCGATTTACAAATGTTTTGTTATAGTTGTTGTTGAGAGCAGAGCCGGGACAAGGTCCTCCAGCACTCAAGGCTGAGACACCAAAGTGCGCCCCTCCATCCCTACCACTCCTGCCGTCACACACTGATCGCTATTAGACTAAGAGGTGCCCCAGGGCCCCCAGCACCTTAATCTCTAGTTATCTGGCTTGCAGTCACTGCCATGTATCCCCTTTTTCTTATTTCTCTCTGCTTCAAACACAATAAGGGAATGATAGCTGAGTGAGTTGTGCGCCCCCCTCCTACACTGCGCCCTGAGGCTGGAGCCTCTCCAGCCTATGCCCGACCCTGGTTGAGAGTTGTGCAAGGATGTAGCTGCAAATCATGTGCCCCAATGTTCACACCCCTTCCCTTGGTGACCCTCACAGCCAGGGGGCACATTTTGCAAGGGCCTATAAGGCAAGAATGACCATCTTGGTCCTCCGACCCATAACAAGTGTAGCTGCAAATCACCTGATTTAGAGGTTGGACCCCTGTATGGGAGACACGGAAGGTTAGGCGTTAGGGGACCCCCACAACTCTGGTCCCCCAGCAGTCACAGAGTCTACTCTCTTATAGCTATGCCCTTGGTCATGTGATTCTTAATTTCAAAAAGAACATCTCATAAAATTACACCAGAGTCACCATTTGCTTACCAGGTTATTACAGATACCACATCTGTAATAACCTGGTAAGCAAATGGTGACTCTGGTGTAATTTTATATTTATTACATTTTATCCACTTTTATATGATATGTATGCTGCTGTTCAGTTACCCCCCCCCCCCCCCCCTCTTTCAGCAGGCTGTATAAATACTCCCATAATTCATGTGGATACTGCGGTGACTGAGTCCCTTTAGCAAGAGAGAGTAGATCCATTGCTCTACCTGCTCACACCATTATCTGGCATATCCACCATATATAATATAATTAGGCAGAGTGTTCTCCAAACATGACTAGGCAGTGTGCATGAATAGAGATGGCCTGAATGGTTCGCAGGTGAACAGTTCCCAGCGAACATCAGCTGTTCGCGTTTGCGGCGGGTAGTGAACAGATAGGGTGGTCCGATCTGCCCCCTATACCTCGTCATTGGGCTAAACTTTTTCTCTTGGGTATATCACAATGGTACATGCTAGGCTGGCTTCAGCGTGTAGTGTTGGTGGTATAGTGGTGAGCATAGCTGCCTTCCAAGCAGTTGACCTGGGTTCAATTCCTGGCCAATGTATGTGAGGTTGCTTTTGACATCCTGTAGATCCCTAAGCAAGCTCATTTTTCTCTTGGGTATATTACAATGGTACATGCTAGGCTGGCTTCAGTATGTAGTGTTGGTGGTATAGTGGTGAGCATAGCTGCCTTCCAAGCAGTTGACCTGGGTTCGATTCCTGGCCAATGTATGTAAGCTGGCTTTTGACATCCTACACATCCCTGGAAGACAAGACAAGGGAGAAGGGAGGAAGGGAAGAGGAATTACACTCCCTGATTGAGGTATACACATGCAAGATGTTATACAGTAGTTTAGGCCCGCAATTTAGCATTGAATGTGATTTCTGCCCTTAAAACACTGCTTTGCTTTAAAAGCAATTTTTTTTCTGGGACTTTTGACGTCTATCCAACTCCGCCATGCCCCCCCTCCAGGTGTTAGACCCCTTGAAACATCTTTTCCATCACTTTTCTGGCCAGTATAATTTTTTCTAGTTTTCAAAGTTCGCCTCCCCATTGAAGTCTATGGCGGTTCGCAAACGTTCGCAAGTTCGCGAACGTTTGCGGAGGTTCGCGTACCTAAAATCGTAGGTTCGGGCCATCTCTAATTCCGATCACCATCAGATTTTTCAGGGGACTGTCCACTCCTCCAAGCTTGCAATTCAACTGCAGCTAAATTTTCTGTGCGATGCTTCTCAGTTTTGTTGGATTAGAGATTGCTTTCACATTCACAACTTGAGAAGGCACAGGTGTTTGTTCACAGCACAAGTTCTTTATGACACCGTACAGGTCAGCGCTCGTTGGCATATTAGCTGTGGAATTACCACAGTTATTAAAGTAACATATCAGGGAAAAAAAAAACATTGTAGAGTTTAATAAAAAACTTTTCAATTTTCAATTAGCAAAAAAAACCCCAAAACATATTTTTAAATTTTCATCATCCTCGCCTGCACTCTCGCCAACGTGCACACGAGCACGGCCATCACTACACAAACATTGCCGCCGAGAGGACTGACATTTTATGTCCTGAGAGTGTCAACTAAGAATTGACAACCCTTTGCGGCTGTTTGCGGTTGTGCGTTAAACAGTGAGTTTGGTCTGTCGGTGTGAAGCAGTACACTACTTACACTACCTGATCCATGTATACACACGCAAGATGTTTTAACCACTTGCCGACCACGCACTCATAACGCGCGTCGGCAAAGTGGCAGCTGCAGGACCAGCGACGCAGTTCTGCGTCGCCGGCTGCAGGCTAATTTATCAGGAAGCAGCCGCTCGCGCGAGCGGATGCTTCCTGTCATTTCACGGCGGGGGGCTCCGTGAATAGCCTGCGGGCCGCCGATCGCGGCTCGCAGGCTAAATGTAAACACAAGCGGAAATAATCCGCTTTGTTTGCATTGTACGGTGCTGCTGCGCAGCAGCGCCGTAAGGCAGATCGGCGATCCCCGGCCAATCAGCGGCCTGGGATCGCCGCCATGTGACAGGGGACAGCCTGTCACTGGCTGCACAGGACGGATAGCATCCTGTGCAGCCCAGATCACCAGGGGGGACAGGGAGGAGAGGGAGGAGGGAAATCTCGCCGTGGAGGGGGGCTTTGAGGTGCCCCCCCCCCCCCCGCAACACCCATCAGGCAGGAGCGATCAGACCCCCCCAGCACATCATCCCCCTAGTGGGGAAAAAAGGGGGGCGATCTGGTCGCTCTGCCTGCACCCTGATCTGTGCTGGGGGCTGTAGAGCCCACCCAGCACAGATCAGCTAAAACAGCGCTGGTCCTTAAAGGGGGGTAAAGGGTGGGTCCTCAAGTGGTTAAAGCACTTTATGCCTCCAATTTAGCAATGCAATGTGATTTCTGCCCTTTAGGGATTATAACCCCACTCTGCGTAAAATACGTAATTTTCCGAGCGACTTTTGGCATGTATCCCACTCCGCCATGCCCCCCTCCAGGTGTTAGACCTCTTGAAACAACTTTATTATCACTGTTGTGGCCAGAAATAGTCCCTGTATGTTTTAAAATTCGCCTGCCCATTGAAGTCTATGGCGGTTCGACCGGTTCGCACAAACTCAAACTTTTGTGGAAGTTCGCGTTCACAGTTCACAAACCCAAAATCTGAAGTTCGAGCCACCTCTATGTATGAATAACGTACAATATAGTTAGGCAGAATGTGCTCCCTAAAGGACAAAATTACACCTGGTGCCCCTTACATAACATAATTAAGTAGCATGTTCTCTTCCCCAACATAATTAGGTAGCATGTACCCCCAAACAGCATATTTAAGCAGTGTGGCCTCACAAACCTCATAATCAGGCAGTGTCCTTTTCCCCAAATGGCATAATAAGACTATGTGTTTCCTTAATCACATACATAGGCCGTGTCCTACCTAACATAATTAGGCAGTATAGTCCTAAAATCATTGATGGCCAGTGGTGCCTGTATTTTTACCACACCCCAGTGCCGGGCAATGAAAGTCTATGGAGACTTTCATACTGCCATGGTACTGCACGAAACGATGGAAGTGACATTTTCGCTGCATTCCCGACGCAGGTCCAGAACTACGCTACCGCACGCCTTCTGCAGCGACTTGAGGCGATCAGTATCGGCACAGAAGACATGTTAGTCTATGGCGACGTGGGGATTTTTCCAAAATTACCATCGCCACTACGCGGCGCACATGCGCGGAAGCGTATTTTTACAATACACTTCCGTGCACCTCCACATACCCCGAAGCAGAAAGTCACCGCAATTGAGTGTCACTTCCTGCTTGGCCAAATATTAGATGGGGAATACTGCTTACAGGGCCGGAGCTACCATAGGAAACAATGGGCAATTGCCCCAGGGCCCCAGAGCATGCAGGGGCCCCCAATGTGTCTCTCCCCCATCTTAACTGTTGCTCCCCAGGGACTCTGCAGAGTCTGTTAAGTTGGGAGGTGATTGGGGGAGGGTCAGCAGCCAGGTCAGGGGCCCAGGAGGGAGATTTGGCTGCAACAAAGGGCCCATAATGACGCTTTTTGGTCGGGGGGGTGTCTGTTGGGGGGCCCCCAGGCTAATCTTGCCCTGGGGCCCAATTGTTACTTGAATCGGCCCTGACTGCTTAGTAAGGCCTGTTTTCGATGGCACTGCACCGCCAGTTTGCAGTGTGAAACCGACCTCAGGAGATAACGGGGACAGTGCTTTAAGGGGTTTTGTGGTTTTTTTTCTGGGCATTAAATACTTACCAGAGTGTCCAGCGCCATCTTCTGACCATCTTGTCGCACCTAGCGGCTTTCCGGCTTTTGTGCTCGACTCCTGGCGTGTCACATGACCCAATGCGAGTCAGGTGACATGCTGGGAGTCGTACACCCATTTCCAGATGACCTTAGGATACCCTCGGAATCCCTGATTGGCCATTCTTTTTCATTAACACCATAGGAACAGTCACATGTCGTGGTTGTGGATGAATCTCACGTTCTGCCTGCAGTCTTCCATTAAAGCCGCCAGAATGAAAACAGCGGCAGCTGACACAGAAAAGCCCGTGTTTAATAGGCTGCGATCTCATTGTGCTGACCTTACGCATAATACTTTAGCGCGGTTATAAAAATGATTAGTTCTGGAGGTAGCGCTAGACTTTTATTATTGAACTGTCACGCTTCCCCCTTTGAAGTGCCCGCATGTAAATGAGATCTGGGAATACAGAAAATAGCCGGATAAAATGAGCCTGATATTTCCCCTCATTAAACATCGCCGTCGTTATAATTCCATCCACAGGCTTAGATGAGCCACAGTTTCAAGGCTACATATTAAAGCACAAGTTCACCTTTATTCCATTTTCTATCAGAAGGATATTTCCGCTGTGTTCAATTCTTTCTTTTTTCTCTCTGTTTAATTACTTCTCAATGATTCTTCACTTTACGGTATTCTCCTGCTTCTGTCTACTTTGCACAGTTGTATGATTGAAGTGTGTGATGTGTAGATGGAATATTGGGAGAATGACCCTAAAGGTGTCTACACACAGGGCCGGTTCTTCCATGAAGCAATGTGAATCACATGATTCGAAGCACCAACAGTTAGAGGGCAGAAAGAGGCGTCTCCCTTCCCCGAATGTCCCCTCCTCGTCTCCCCCTCCCTAGATGCTTAGTGCTGCTTCACTCACCTGCTCTCAGCGTGCCAGTGATGGGATCTCCATTCCCCTGTCCAGCGTCTTGTATCCATGGCTACAGCGGTGCCTCATGTGACCTCTTATGTGCTGCCGGGTCACATGAGGTGGCGCTATAGTCAGAGAGGAAGCAGGACTTCACGTGTGGCTGGGGATCCCATTACTAATCTGCTGAGAGCAGGTGAGTAATACGGTGCTGGTGCAGTGCATACCCACAGTCCCGGGCCGCCCATGAGGCAGAATGAGGCCGTGGGTGCCTGGGTGGGGGCCGCCGAGCTGGAGGGGGTAGCAGCCAGGAAGGGGGGTAGTGGGCATAGCGGTGGGGAGGGGGGGTCGGACTGCCCCTCAACTAGGTCCCCCCCGCCCGCTCTCCCCCTCCAGGTATTTGCGCAGCGATGTGTCAGCAGCGGAGGGAATTACTCACCTCTTCCTTCCGCATTCCAAACTATGCGTACCACCGATCATCACTTCCTGTAATGTCGCCCAGTGTACAGTGGGGGGCACTACATTGAGGGCCCCTCTGAGGGACAGTTAAAGTTGACCTGAACTCTTGCACAGGACAGAAGGAAAACATAGAGAAATGCACCCTGTATGTATTTAGAGAGTTTAGCCTGTCTAATTCTCTTCTTCTGTGACTAATCACAAGTTGTTATTTGATCCTTCAGATGTGTCAACTGCCTGCCACGGCAGAGAGATAATTGGTAAATACAGAATGTGAACAATATGTGTGTTTCCATGAAAGCAGGAAGCAGAAACACTGCAGATTTATTGCAGGATTTGTATCGGCTGTAACAAAGTAAAGAAATGTTTTTCTTTAAAGGTTATTGTGCTGTTGCGTATCTTATAGAGCAGAGAGTAAGATCTGAGTTCAGGTCCACTTAAAAGAGAACCTGGTTTCTAATAGCTATAGGAGCTGCTATGTTCCCCCCTCCCCTTCTCTCCGCCCTTATTTATCCAGGGGAAGGTGTGAAGATAGCACCTGTGACTTCTGCAAGCTCTTTGAAGCACAGTGTTTTATCTAACCCTACCTGCTTTTGCTTACTCTCCGCTAATGAGTGCGATAAAATCATTTCATCAGTCCTTTTCTGCCTAAAACGTCTGTGATCAGGTAGGCCTCGGAAGTCGGTTATAAAACCCTCTGCTACATTTTTTCAATGTAAAAATTGAAACAAAATGGGATCAACAGGGATCTGCGAAGGAGTATGCTGGTGTTGTACTTTGTTTTCTGGTTGAACTCGATGGACGTATGTCTTTTTTTCAACCCAAATAACTATGTAACTATGTAAAAATAAGAGGTAAAATGTAAGTTTTTTTTTATTAATGAACCACATTGTTGGCATGCATATTTAATGTGCTGTTGAGATGACCTGGGTGCTAAAAATTGTTACTCGGTTCACTTTTAAGGGACAATACTACTGTATACACTCTGTATGGCACTGAGAAGCATGTCAGCACTATGTACATACTAAATAAATAATAATATTATTCGATCTTCTAGTATACATTCAGGTTTCTCCTCCAGCAGTGTATATTCCCGTTGTATGAGTATGAAATAATAACACGCATTCATTTCTCAATAAGCAATAAAAGCGATTTCCATTATTTCACAATGCCGCTATGCCGTTGTTTCGGATCTGCTCTTATACAGGGCGCACCAAAACAAAACACTATTTACTTACTGTACAGGAAGCCTGAATGGTCTCTTGTTAGGTGGGTACCAGGCTGATAACCTGACATGACCCCCCTGAATACCACCTCCCCCCCCCCCCTCGCCTGAGCAGCACACGGGACTCACATAGAGACGCTGTGCAAACATCAGGCCAGACAAGTAACGTCAACAAGAAACAAACCCTTCATCTATCAGCAAGCGGAGAATAGAAAAACCGCAGGCCCACCGTGAAGGGGGCGGACGTCAAAATCCATTCTCCAGCACCAAATTACCCCATATCTCAGGGCCTGACAAGCAAATGACTGGAGAGACATGCTGTAATGGATATGGAATGATGAAGATGGAAGAAATAACATAGCAGCTTCTATTATAACATTCCACTCTTAAAGGGAAATTCCAGGTTCCTTAGGAAATCGCCATAAGCATACACAAGTGCTTCCAGGACTTTCGTAATTTAATTGTAATGCGATCAAAATGTGGATTTCTATGTCAACCTAAAGGATCACTATCGCGAGATGTATCAAAAATCAAACTAAAAATTACTGATACTGAAGCTAGTAGAAGGAAGAGTAAAGGGTTAATAGTTAAAAAAGAAATCACGAATGCTTAGAGTAACGGGACAGTGTGCACCTGACTCTCTAACCAATGGCTTATTGGAGGCTTAAAGAGAAACTCCGACCAAGAATTGAACTTTATCCCAATCAGTAGCTGATACCCCCTTTACATGAGAAATCCATTCCTTTTCACAAACAGACCATCAGGGGGCTCTGTATGGCTGATATTGTGGTGAAACCCCTCCCACAAGAAACAAGAAAAGTACGTACTCTTGGCAGTTTCCTGTCTGTGAACCTTTCTGCATTGTGGGAAATAGCTGTTTACAGCTGTTTCCAACTGCCAAAAAAACCATGCAGCAGCTACCTCACCTGCCAACAGTAAAAATGTCACCATGTAATACATGTCAGAATGTAAATCAGGGATTTAAAATATTTTACAATGGGCAAACACTGACTAAATCATTTCTACATAATTATTGTAAAAATGAAGCACTTTTTTATTACATTATTTTCACTGGAGTTCCTCTTTAAGGGCCTTTTTCCACTACCCTGCGATTTGCGATTTGATTCTGATCACAAATCGCAAGGTACATTAAACTAATGGAAACTGCAGCAGCAATTTCCATTAGTGCAATATGATTGCAATGCGATTTTGGTCCAAGCGCAATCGTCGTTCTGCTGCGTTTTGGATGCGATTGAGCTGGGTATAGTAGCTCAATTGCAATCGTATGGTGGAAATTAAAACGCGATTGCAATCACATTTCATAGTGGAAAAGAGCCCTTACTGCAGTGCGAGCTGTGGGGGAGCAATTCATCATTCTTTTGATGCAAGTGAAGATTCCCCTTTCCTTGAGCTGATAGTTGTTGGACCATCTCAACTGCATTTTCAGCTTCCAGGAGCTCCCCTCTGCTAAGGAGGAAGGGCGAAACCTCTGTAGGATCCAGAGGCTTCCTCCTCCCGAGGTAAGTACCCCATAAGGGCACATTTTTTCACTACAGGTACACTTTAATATCTCCTTCGAGGAACGTTTATTGAATAGTCTTGTAATTTAATCAGGCTTTCTCAACCCCAGGGTTTCAGGAATACTTTGCAGAGGTTCCCTGGCATTCTCCTCTCCAGTGACAATGGCGGGCCGTGGGGTGAGAAGTTTCTTTTCCCTGTCCTGAGACACAACTAAGGACACAGAGAGAAAAAAACTTTCTGCTCTCTGCACAATTGTTCAAATGACTGTATCTGCTCAGCCACTGATAAAGAATCATACAAAGATTTGCAGACAAAGATTTGTAGACAGTCCCTATTCAGTGTGCAGCAGCCTCTTGTGTACAGTGTCCAGCCCCACCTCTCTATCCCTCCCCAAGTGTTCTGTACTGTAGTGATGCTGGAGGAGTCTGCAGAGCCAGTTCTGCTCCATCAGAGATGGACAGAGTGAGTGTAATAAGCTGAGGTTGAGAGCACATTCACCTGTCGGTTTCTGTATGCGTTTTTTCCTGCACACCACACGTGTCTGTATGTGTGAAAACATGCATGTTTTATCACAAAAACTAATGAAATTGATAGAGAAAATGCTTCACTGCAGTGCTTTTATTTCCATGGGAAAAACACATTCAAGTTTGCTCTAGCCAATTGAATAACATTATAAAATATAGAGAAACCGAGAGCCCAATATAGTGTAGTATGTTAAAACATAAACGAAGTAAGGCAAATCAGTGAGAAGAATATACTCACAAACGTCGGTTACCACACAGGCAACCACTGTATAAGCAGGTGAGGAGATTAGACCTGTCCTCACTCAGGATTAAGAAGTCGCTCTCTGCAGATGAGAAAAAGGGGTAGATCACCCCTCCACCAGGGGTGGACACGATTTTGCAGTAGGAGAACAGAGGCGCCAGCAGAATAAAAGTGGATAAAACCTTTAAAATTTGCTTGGAGGAAGCGGTGGACTTACCTCCATAAAGCAGACACGAAAGACTGTCTGAAAAGTAGCAATCACATTTATTATATGGTACCCCAAAAGTGCAACGCGTTTCGCAGGCCGAGCCCGCTTCATCAGGCAATAAAGTGGGGACAAAACAGAATTCCAGCAGGCGCTACACCTGCTACTGCTGGAATTCTGTTTTTTCCCCACTTTATTGCCTGATGAAGCGGGCTCGGCCTGCGAAACGCGTTGCACTTTTGGGGTACCATATAATAAATGTGATTGCTACTTTTCAGACAGTCTTTCGTGTCTGCTTTATGGAGGTAAGTCCACCGCTTCCTCCAAGCAAATTTTAAAGGTTTTATCCACTTTTATTCTGCTGGCGCCTCTGTTCTCCTACTGCAAAATTGAATAACATTGGTTTTCAGTTTACCTGTGCAGAAAGTAGAGATGTAGCGAACGGTTCCCGAACCGTTCGCCGGCGAACATCTCTGAATACATGGGGCTTTTACTACTTCCAGGTCGCTCTGACCTGGAGTAGTACGCCTGCGCTGCCCGGCGAAGCGCGTCCTAGATCGCGCTCCTGTTGCCGGGCACTCTCTGCGCATGTACGTGACGTCATGAACGACGTCACGCACATGCGCAGAGAGTGCCCGGCAACAGGAGCGCGATCTAGGACGCGCTTCGCCGGGCAGCGCAGGCGTACTACTCTGGGTCAGAGCGACCCGGAAGTAGTAAAAGCCCCAGAGATTTTCGCCGAGCGAACAGTTCGCAACATCTCTAGCAGAAAGCAGCAGGAGGAGGCCCCATCCAAAGTTTTGCAGGGAGGCCCTGTCCCTGTCACTCACTACCTAACTTGGGGGTCCCTGTCACTCACTACCTAGCCTGGGGATCCCTGTCACTCACTACCTAACCTGGGGATCCCTGTCACTCACTACCTAACTTGGGGGTCCCTGTCACTCACTACCTAACCTGGGGATCCCTGTCACTCACTACCTAACCTGGGGGTCCCTGTCACTCACTACCTAACCTGGGGGGCGCCTGTCACTAGCTAAACTGGGGGGCTCCTGTCTCTACCTAAACTGGGGGCTCCTGTCACTACATACACTGGGGGGTCCCTGTCACTAAATGAGCTGGGGGACTCCTGTCACTACCTGAACTGGGGGGCTCCTATCACTACCTAAACTGGGGGACTCCTGGCGCTACCTTTACTAGGGGGCACCTGTCACTACCTAAACTATCCAGGCCCAGCACCACCACCAGCCAAACAGCCCAGAATCCCGGTCAAAAAGGCCACAGCATCACCACCAGTCAGGCCAGCATTTACTTTAACCAGCCAAGCACAGCCCAGCATTACCTCCAGCCAGGCCACAGCATCACTGCCAGGCCTTTCAGCCCACACATCATCCCCAGTCCATTCAAAAACAGTATTGCCAGGTACAGCAGCCAGTAGAGGAGAATTCAGAAGCCAGGTGAGAGGTGTCTACCATATTTAGGGGGCATTCTGCCCATTTATGTGAAATGCTGTCTATTTATGTGCCTCATGAAAGCTAAATTTATCTTGTTGGAGGCCTCATGATTGCTGAATTTGTCTTGTTGGGGGCCTCATGATTCCTGAATTTGTCTTGTTGGGGGCCTCATGATTGCTGAATTTGTCTTGTTGTGGGTCACATGATTGCTAACTGCAAGACTATGGGAAAAGCTGAATCATCATCATATGAGACAATAGCATTAAACCTACTTTTTTAGCTTTTTAAAACAGAAAATAAAACAGGGAGGTTCTAAAAAAAATGAATACATTTTTTTAGGAGTAGGATGGGTGAAATTGTTTATCTTCACAGTTTATTTTCAACTTGAATTTTCCATAATGTTTATGTATGAGTTAAAAGTATTTAGTTTAAATTGCTGTTACCACTTTGCGATAGATAAGTGACTTTTGGGTTGCAGTTTGGGCACTCGGCCTCCAAAACGTTCGCCACCACTGTCCTAATCTAATGCCCCACCATTGCTAAGTTCATGTAAATTTGTCTCCACCCGTGACCACACCCACATTCTGGTCCATGGCTCACCCATTTTACGGCACGCCATACAACGTAACCCTCATATTTTTCGGCGCGCTAGCTGCAGTGTGCTGATCTCTGCTGCCTACAGTATGTATGGTATAAGCTGTTCTCTAGTACCTGCACTGTGTGCTGATCTACCTCCAGTGTGTACTGTGCCTTTACTGATTGTAAACCAGCTGTATTCTATGCTGATCCCTGCTACTTTCAGTATGTACAGTATTAGCTGTAAAACCTAGTACACACATACAATTTTGATTAGCCAATTTTAGCTCTGTTCATCAAATTCATTGTCTGTTGGCCCACTTACTGCAGGGGGGTGGTAAAATTGGTCAGTGATTGACCAATCAAAATTATATGTGTGTATACATCTTTGATCTATGCCTATACTGATTGTTTATTATCTAAATAAAGGACAGGGGGCTCCATCCAATATTTCGATGGGCAGGCCCGTTATCTGTAGCTTACACCGCTGCTAAGTTCATGTACATTTGGCCCCACCCATGACCACACCCACTCACTGCATGGCCACACCCTTTTTTGCCACGCCGCATATACCCCCCACCTAGTGCCCACAGGTGCCCCAGATCTCCAAGAACCCTAGGAACGCCCCTGTGGACTGGTATTACAAATGTGCAGCTGTCACACACAGGTGCAGTGAACAGTTATGCAGTGACTGCTGGTATATAACACTGTGTGCTGTCACACAGGTGCAGTGAACATGAACAGGTATGCATGGCCTGACTGGTATTACAAATGTGCAGCTGTCACACACAGGTGCAGTGAACAGTTATGCAGTGACTGCTGGTATATAACACTGCGTGCTGTCACGCAGGTACAGTGAACATGAACAGGTATGCACGGCCTGACTGGTATTACAAATGTGCAGCTATCACACACAGGTGCAGTGAACAGTTATGCAGTGACTGGTATTATATAACACTGCGTGCTGTCACGCAGGTGCAGTGAACATAAACAGGTATGCACGGTCGGACTGGTATTACAAATATTCAGCTGTCACACACAGGTGCAGTGAAAAGGTAGGCACTGAATGTGCTGGGCCTTGCACAGTATAGCAATTAGCAAGGGCCAGCTGCGACACACAGGGCTGTATAATGCAGTGTCAGTGGCACACACACAAAAAAATAAACTTCACAAGAACATTAGCTCTGAGAAGAGCTCTTTTTGTGGTGCTTTTCAACAACAAATATCAGCTAGGAGCAAGCTACAAGAGCCTAACTAAGCTTTCCCTATCTCTGCAGCAGGTTCCTCTCCCTTCTCTTACTACTGCAGCAACACCGAGTGAGATAATGGCTGACGCCGCTGCCTTATATAAGGGGGGGCTCCAGGAGGGAGTGCAGCCTGATTGGCTGCCATGTGTCTGCTGACTGTGATGTAGTGGGTCAAAGTTTAGCCCAATGATGTAGTATAGGGGCGGGTCAAACTCGCCATAAAGTTCCCGTTTTGACTTGAACGCGAACCGCCGATGTTTGCGTGAATACGTTTGCGGCCGAACCGCTCGGGACAACTCTATTGTTCTAGGTAAAAATTAAGCAAGGTGAGATAATTCATGAGATAAGTTTTGCGGATCACCCCCATGATTGGTGAAGGTAATGCCTAGTTATAGGTCTGTAAAAGTGGCTGTTGCCCTCTCCACCAAACCCTCATTGTAGCTCAAACTGTCTATTGAAGCACAGCTCCAATTGGCTACACTGACCGCTGACTTATTTCCTTTTAAACAATGCAAATTGCCTGGCTGTCCTGCTGATCATCTCATACTTTTAGCCACAGATCATGACACATGAAAATCTGAAGTTCCTAACTGAAGTCGGACTGGATTAGCCACATGCTTGTTTCAGGTGTTTGATCCAGATACTACTGCAGCCAAGGGATCAGCAGAATAGCATCCTCCATATCCCTCTCAGTTTAGGTGTACCTTAAGGTTTGCTACACACCTTCAGATTTATTTGGCCAATGATTAGACAATTTATCACCACCAGGTAGTATGAGGGTCAATAGATTTTTAATACTATGAGCAGATTGTATAGGTAAACTCTCATACTACATTGGTCAGTGATTGATCAATCAACTTTGAAGGTGTGTACCAGGCTTAAAGCCTAGGAAGGTGCGTACATTTCGGCACTGGTCCAAAACCTTTAGAATTTATTATTGGAACTGAAGTTGGCTTGGTAAGCTCAGTGACCCCTGACCTCCATACACAGGTGAATCCAATTGTAAGAAAGAGTATTTAAGGGGGTCAATTTTAAGTTTCCCTCCTCTTTTAAATTCTCTGAAGAGTAGCAACAAGGGGGGCTCAAAACAACTGTTAAATGACCTGAAGACAAAGATTGTTCACCATCATGGTTTAGGGGAAGGATACAGAAAGCTGTCTCAGAGATTTCAGCTGTCTGTTTCCACAGTTAGGAACATATTGAGGAAATGGAAGACCACAGGCTCAGTTCAAGTTAAGGCTTGAAGTGGCAGACCAAGAAAAATCTTGGATAAACAGAAGCAACAAATGGTGAGAACAGTCAATCAAACCACAGACCCGCACCAAAGACCTACAACATCATCTTGCTGCAGATGGAGTCAATATGCATTGTTCAACCATTCGGTGCACTTTACACAAGGAGATGCTGTATACGAGAGTGATGCAGAGGAAGCCTTTTCTCCACCCACAGCACAAACAGAGCTGCTCGAGGTATGCTAAAGCACATTTGGACAAGCCAGCTTCATTTAGGAATAAAGTGCTGTGGACTGATGAATTGATTTATTTGGGCATAACAAGGAGCATTATGCATGGAGGAAAAACAACACAGCATTTAAAGAATAACAGCTGCTACCTACAGTAAAATATGGTGGTGGTTCCATCATGTTGTGGGTCTGTGTGGCCAGTGCAGGGACTGGGAATCTTATCAAAGTTGAGGGACATATGGATTCCACTCAGTATCAGCAGATTCTGGAAACCAATGTCCAGGAATCAGTGACAAAGCTGAAGCTGCTCCGGGGCTGGATCTTTCAACAAGACAATGACCCTAAACACCGCTCAAAATCCACTAAGGCATTCATGCAGAGGAACAAGTACAACATTCTGGAATGGCCATCTCAGTCCCCAGACCTGAATATAATTGAAAATCTGTGGTGTGAGTTAAAGAGAGCTGTCCATGCTCGGAAGCCATCAAACCTGAATGAACTAGAAATGTTTTGTAGAGAGGAATGGTCCAAAATACCTTCAACCAGAATCCAGACTCTTATTGGAACCTACAGGAAGCGTTTAGAGGCTGTAATTTCTGCAAAAGGAGAATCTACTAAATATTGATTTCATTTATTTTTTATGGTGCCCAAATGTATGCACCTGCCTAATTTTGTTTAAACAATTATTGCACACTTTCTGTAAATCCAATAAACTTAATTTCACTTCTCAAATATCACTGTCTCTCCTATATGATATATTTAACTAACATTTTTAATCCTAACAACCAACAATTTATACAGGAAAATCATGACCATTAACAAGGTTGCCCAAACTTTCGCATCCCACTGTATGTGTGCACGTGGTTTTAGGGTGCATACACACGTCCAATTTTGATTGGCAAATGATTGGCCAAATTTACAACTTCCATGGTAGTATGAGGGACAACATATTTTGAATACTATGAACAGATTGTGTAGGTAAGCTTTCATACAACACAGAAGTGATAAAATTGGCCAATTATTGGACTACTGAAATTGACGCCTCTAATTTTGACAGTCCAATGATTGGCCAATCGTACCACTTCCATGTTGTATGAGAGCTTAACTACACATTCTGTTCATAATAATACCCCTGAAACTGCCATTTGTCTCTATAATGCCCTCTGCCTCTACAATTGCACTGCTTAAAGTGGACCTGAACTCAGAACTCCCTATCTGCTCTAAAAGATAAGCAACAGCATAATAACCTTTAAAGAAAAAAACATTTCTTCATTTCAACTTACAGACCTTCCACAGAGATGCTGTAGTGTGGTTACTTCCTGGTTTGCTTTGAGCACAGAAAGGGTTAACTTCCTGTATTTACATATTAGCTCAGAAATCGGTAGAGAGCTGGCAGCTCAAATTACACTGGCTTATTAGTTGCAGATAAGGGAGAATTAGACAGGTTGTACTCTATAAACACACACAGGGCTGACACAGGGCGGATTTCTCTGTGTTTTTCTTTTTTCCTGGGCAAGAGGTCAGGTCCTTTTTAAACAGTCAGGTTGCTGAAATATTTTCTTAACATCTTCACGCTGGACAGAACTGTCTGTCCACTATTTAGCCGAGGACCTCAGTTCCTCTATCAGGGAAGGAAACCGATTCACTCTCGCGGCTTTATTCCAAGAAGTCAGTCTGTTATTTAAATGGCAGAAATAAAGCAGAAGGAACAAGCAAGGTCCTTAAATTTTACACCAACTTGCTTCCCTTTCTTGCGGCGCGGGTGAAATTGGCTCATAAAATGATGCGGTATCATGGAGACGATTGCATTAGAGAGGAGATAAAGGGTTTAGCCGCTGTCGGGTTCTGCTCTCCAGACATGGAGTTGTCTGTGTTTTCCACTTCTAATGGAGATGTATTGATTGCTGGTTGTCCGCAAAACATTAAAAGGCAGAATCGCAGTGCAGTAAACACGGCCATGACCGTTCCTACGGGAGGAACATCTTTGATGCCATACTTCAGACTTAATTAGTTATATTATGTCAACCACTTCCTGGCCTCTTGGCTGTGGCTGCCTTTTTCTCCTTAATGGAACTAAACCACAGCCTATACAGATCTCAGAACATCTGAAAAGAAGGGTTATTGACAGTGGCGTAGTTAAGGAGCTGTGGGCCCCGATGCAAGTTTTGCAATGGGCCCCCCCAAACACACTATACATAACAATTGATACGGCGTACCAAAACCTGCCAATGGCAACTACAATGTCAAGGGAATGTGCAGCACTTTGTTAATAGATTACCAATATTCAAAGCATCTATGGAAGTGATAATTATGAGCACAGGACCAATAGAGAGCGAATACTGCAATTGAGGGAGGGCCCATCGGGCCCCCTCTGGCCCAAGGGCCCCGATGCGGTGACTACCTCTGCAACCCCTATTGCTACGCCCCTGGTTATTGATGCTCTGACCCCTTCAGCCCAAAAAATCCGGTGCTAGCCACGCATCCTGCCCATGAACTTGCACAGCACTGCAAGAGCATCAGAGGGACAGATTACCAAGAATTCAGCCCACAGACTCAGAGATCGGTAGCAGGAAGAAAGGGCGCAGGATGAGGGTGGACAAAAAGGGCACCGCCATAGACTTTAATGCAATTATCGTTAATACGGCGAAAAAAGCAGAAAAAAGGGCGCCACGGTAAATATCGTTAACAACATTAGAACATTATAGTTTTTGAAGTATGTTATTGTTTTAGAAGCTTGCAACGTTATAGTTTTTGTCATATTATTTTGTTTATATGTACAATTTTACATTATCAAAGATATTATCGTTACTATGTGTAAAAAAGGGTGTTTCTGCAGAGGAAGTGGTTAGGGTTAGTCACCACCAGGGGGAGTGATTAGGCTAAGGCACCACCCGGGCGGCGGTTAGTTTTAGGCAACACCAGGGGGGTGGTTCGGGTTAGGCACCACCAGAGGGTGGTTAGGGTTAGGCACCACCAGGGGGAGTGATTAGGCTTAGGCACCACCTGGGCGGCGGTTCGTTTTAGGCAACACCAGGAGGGTGGTTCGAGTTAGGCACCACCAGAGGGTGGTTAGGGTAAAGGATTTTTCCGAACGACGGGTCGTTTGAACGTCCCGTCGTTCAGTCGTTCGCACGCTAAATCGGGCGTGTGTACAGACTGCCGTTCGGGTGATAAGACTGATTTTGAGCGATCCACCCGATTTAGCATGCGGACGACTGAACGATGGGACGTTCAAACGACGTGTGTATGGGCCTTTAGGCACCACCCGGGCGGCGGTTAGTTTTAGGCAACCCTGGGGTGGTGGTTAGGGTTAGGCACCACCAGAGGGTGGTTAGGGTTAGGCACCACTGGGGTGGTTAGGCGCCACCGGGGGGTTGGTTAGGGTTAGGCATCACCAGGGAGGTGGGTATGGTTAGGCGCCACCAAGGGGAGTGGTTAGGGTTAGGCACCACCAGGGTGGCGGTTAGTTTTAGGCAACACCGGTGTGGTGGTTAGGGTTAGTCACCACCAGAGGGTGGTTAGGGTTAGGCACCACCAGGGGGGTTAGGCACCACCAGGGCGAGTAGTTAGGGTTAGGCACCACCCCGGCAGCTGTTAGTTTTATGCAACACCGGGGTGGTGGTTAGGGTTAGGCACCACCAGAGGGTGGTTAGGGTTAGGCACCACCGGGGGGTTGGTTAGGGTTAGGCATCACCAGGGAGTAGGGTTGCCAGGTGTCCGGTTTTACACCGGACAGTCCGGTTTTTGTGCTCTGTGTCCGGTTGAAAAAGGCATGCTAAACCGGACAATTAAGTTGTCCGGTTTTAGAGCCCCCCCGCAGGAGGAGAACAGCGCAGCAGAGAGAGAGCTGGGAGCAGCGGTGGAGAAGGGGGGCAATCTCCCCCCCCATCCCTCACCTTAGGGTGCTCTCTCTCCCCCGCTGTCTCCTCCAGGATGATGTGCACGCTGGCGAGTGGCTGCAGGCGGAACTTACCTCTGTGTCGCTCCAGCGCCGGAAGTTCGGGTCCCGCAGCCGCTGAGAATCTCATTCATGAGCCGGACAACACTAATCAGTCTGAATAGTGTTGTCCGGCTCATGAATGATTCGGATCTTTGATCCGGATCTTTTTTGAGTCGAATCTCAGGCTCAGCGGCTGCGGGACCCGAACTTCCGGCGCCTGCGACACAGAGGTAAGTTCCCCCCTCAGCCAGCCAGCCACCCGCCAGCCTGCACATCATATTGGAGGAGACAGCGGGGGAGAGAGAGCACCCTAAGGTGAGGGAAGGCAAGGGGGGGGAGATTGCCCCCCTTCTCCACTGCTGCTCCCAGCTCTCTCTCTGCTGCGCTGTTCTCCTCCTGCGGGGGGGGGGGGCACCTGGCTACCTATTCTGGGCACATATAGCCCTTGGCTAGTGGCTACCTATTCCGGGCACATATACCATTACCCCCTGGCTACCTATTCTGGGCACATATAGCCCCTGGCTACCTATTCTGGGCACATATAGCCCCTGGCTACCTATTCTGGGCACATATAACCCCTGGCTACCTATTCCGGGCACATATACCCCCTGGCTACCTATTCTGGGCACATATAGCCCCTGGCTACCTATTCTGGGCACATATACCCCCTGGCTACCTATTCTGGGCACATATAGCCCCTGGCTACCTATTCCGGGCACATATAGCCCCTGGCTACCTATTCTGGGCACATATAGCCCCTGGCTACCTATTCTGGGCACATATAGCTCCTGGCTACCTATTCTGGGCACATATAGCCCCTGGCTACCTATTCTGGGCACATATACCCCCTGGCTACCTATTCTGGGCACATATAGCTCCTGGCTACCTATTCTGGGCACATATACCCCCTGGCTACCTATTCTGGGCACATATACCCCCTGGCTACCTATTCCGGGCACATATAGCTCCTGGCTACCTATTCTGGGCACATATACCCCCTGGCTACATATACTGGGACATTTACACCCCTGCCTACGTATACTGGGACATTTACACCCCTGCCTACATATACTGGGACATATATACCCCCTGGCTACATATACTGGGCACATATATCCCTGGCTACATATACTGGGAACACTGGCTGTTTGTCATTATGTGCATTTAGTGGTGAAAAGCTGTCTCTTTTGTGCATTTACTGGTGAAAAGCTGTCTCTTTTGTGCATTTTTTTGTGAAAAGCTGTCTCTTATTATGTGCATTTACTGGTGAAAAGCTGTGTCTTATTATGTGCATTTACTGGTGAAAAGCTGTCTCTTGTGCATTTACTGGGGAAAAGCTGTCTCTTATTATGTGCATTTACTGGTGAAAAGCAGTCTCTTATTATGTGCATTTACTGGTGAAAAGTGGTCTCTTATGTGCATGTACTGGTGAGGACAGTTAGTGACATGGCTATGTACTCTGTAATGTGCTGCAGAAGATGTCAGTGCGATATAAATACTGCAAAAAACATTTTTTAAAAAGCCCATTGCTTAGCCCCACTCTACATAAAAGTGCGCTTCTGACTCCGCCCCTAACTCCACCCCTAACTCCACCCCCTGTCCGGTTTTCTCCATCAGCCGACCTGGCAACCCTACCAGGGAGGGGGGCAAGGTTAGGCGCCACCAGGGGAGTGGTTAGTTTCAGGCACCACCAGGGGAGGGTTCTGCCTGAGGTAGGGCTGCACGATATATTGTTTTAAAATCGATATCGCGATTTGCGGCAAGACAATTTCCTAATCTTCAAAGTGGTGATTTTTTCATGCGTACAATTTTATGCTGCGGGCTTTTTATGCGTACTATTTTAAGCATTCCATGCGTAAAATTGTTTGTGTTGGCCGCGCGGCACACTTCCTCCTTCCGGTCGGAAGTAGTCAGAGCGGTAGTAAGTAGTGTAAAGCGGCCAGCACGTTGCTTGTGGAGGAAAAGGATCCGTACATGAGGCACTCCTGTTCTGCACTTACACCTTGTCTCCCGTGGTCACACAGTGTACTATACATCTCCTCACTGCCCAGGATCTGTTATCTCTCCACTATCCTGTTGAGCAAACAACTTGGATCACCACCCACTGCTCAGTAAGTGGCCACTGCCCAGGATCTGCTGTGGTACTCAGCTCTGTATTTATTAATAGCTGCTTTTTGTTTTGATAAATTCCCAATGCAGTAACATTTATAAACATGACAGAAAATGACATTATACTATCAATTTCATAGTATGATGTCATTTTCTGTCAATGCAAGTATGTAAATGTTACTGTACATTGTGAATTTAATGCTAAAGCTTGATTTGAAGAAAAATGTGAAAAAATCAAAATCGCAATTTTTGACAGAAAAAAAATCGCAATTCAATTTTTTCCTAAAATTGTGCAGGCCTAGTGTGAGGGTAGGGTTGGGTTAAGCTGTATTGTTGAATTACGTAACGATATTTAACGTTAATATATTTTCGTTATTATTTCTAGTCTGTTTTTACAACGGTATTTATTGTTAACAAAGCTTGACAGCTATGCTTATTGTTATCAGATTTCGTTAATAACAACGTCATTTCGTTATCAAGTCGGGCCCTTTTTTCACGGCGCCCTTTTTTCATGCACGCCAGAGGTCTGTACAAGTAGCTTGCTAGCTGATGTAATGTAAGTGGGTGGAGTTTGTAGCATCCTCCAATAGAGATCTCTTTTAAGAAGTCCAAACAAGATCCATTTTGTATTAGATACCCACTGAAGCCCACTTCATCCAGAATAATCCACCTTCCATAGAGTTACTTTATTTTCCCGGGTTTCTTAAAAAAGAGTGACTAAGTAGGAAAACAATATATAGCTGCTGCTAAAATCTTTTTAAATTAATTGCTCTTAATTACTTCCCACTACTTCATAGGCTCCTGGCTAATGTGGCCCATTTTTCAACTGGCACCCTTCTGTCAGATTAATTTGTTTTTTAATGCCTGATTCATTAATAACAAATCATTTTCATTTCAGCATGCAGGAATGACTGTTGAGGTGACACACAGCGCTGAATCATAAGATCCATTATTCAATAACAGATCGGCGGTGCTGGATATCATTGTGTGATTAACTGATGAACCAGAAAACTTTTAGATAACGAAGTAAGCATCAAAGCCTATCCCCAAAGTAATTTCCACTTCTCTCAGCTAACAGGAAGGTAGCTCCTCCCCCCTTCCCCACCACATCCACACACTCATACTCTGCAGGACCTCCAGCATTCTAACGGTGATGTCACAACGACTGACATGTCATTGCCATTGCTATGGCCCAACCTCCTGGGGTGACGTCTGAGAGGAGGCATGACATTATTATTATTTATTATCGATTTCTAAAGTGCCTACATATTCAAAACAATACAGACAATGGTGTACGCCAATATACAAAATACAGAATCGGTATAAAATACAGAATTTGTACTTACAGACACAAAAGGGGGGGGGGGGTAGTATACAATATTCATACCTAGAGGCAGTGTGTTTTTAGGTTATCTAGTAAGGACTACAACTTGGCCAAGGGTTGAAGGGGAATGGCCTAAGGTAGAACGTATGCTTGTTGGAATAAGTGAGTTTTGAGGAAGTGTCTAAAGATTTCATAGGTTGGAGAGTGACGGATGTGTTGTGGCAAGGGAATCCGGAGGAGGGGTGAAGCACGTGGAAAATCTTGTATACATGAATGCAAGGAGGTGATTTTGAAGGAGGACAGAAGAAGGTCCTGTGCAGATCTGAGATTGCGGTTGGGTTGGGTTCTGGAAATTAGTGAGGAGTTGTACAAATGAGAAAGATTGTGGAGAGCTTTGTAGGTTAGGGTTAGGAGTTTGAACTGGATCCTCTGGTTAACTGGTAGCCAATGAAGAGCTTGATAGAGAGGAGCAGCAGAGGATGAGTGAGAAGAAAGATGCATAAGTTGAGCAACTGAGTTCAGTACAGATTGAGGCAGTGCATGGTCAGAAGAGCTGACCGGCACGACTGAGCCAGA
This sequence comes from Hyperolius riggenbachi, assembly GCF_040937935.1. Lineage (NCBI taxonomy): Eukaryota > Metazoa > Chordata > Amphibia > Anura > Hyperoliidae > Hyperolius > Hyperolius riggenbachi. The sequence goes on along the minus strand of NC_090652.1, from coordinate 277,979,467 downwards.
TTACCGTGACCGATATCAGGCAAACGGAGCCGCTAGGGAGGATGGCGAGGGACGCATCGGTGCTCATGAGGCTGGAGGAAGCCCCGGATAAGTATAACATCTTTTAGTGTGCCCATCTCAGGTACACCACCTACCAGGCAGATAGAAAGCCTATGGAAGCAACTCCTACCAGAGATGGCTTAAAGCGGGATTGTCACCATAAAAAAAAATCAAATTTCAACAGCAACTGGTCTGAGTGTATTAAGTGATAAAGATGCTAATCCTGCATTCAAAACTTACAAAACTTTTTCTGCTGTTATGGTTTGGAGATATCTCATACATTAGGAGCACTGGCCCTTTAGCAGTCAGTGCCAAATAGTTGCATGCTGGGGGTTCTTTTTATCTATAATATATTCCTCCTCTTCCCTGCCTAGCTGCTTATCTGAAACACGATCCCCTACTCACTTGTGTTTACAAGCAAGGCTGAGGTGACTCAGCGATTGGAGGAGAAAAGAAAAAAAGTAAAGGTCAGAAATGACATCAGGATTTAGCCTAAACTGTGGGCAAAAGACATAATTCCCACCAGGAACAGAATTATCTTCATTTACTATATAACATTCACTGACAATACAATACATGTGATATGTAAGTAGATCAAGTATTTATCTACTTATATGTGTGGTAAGGTAGTAGATTTCGGGCCCTCTTGTGGTCCTTTTGGTAAGCTGAAGTAGGGGGAGGTCAGCGAAGGTGACAGGTGGGCCCCTTGACACCCACTAGGTCCTAAGCACCTGCCTAGGTTGCCTGGTGGATGATCCTGCCTGTTTTTTTTTTAAGCCGCTTCTTGGTCACATGACGCAGTTTCTGGGTCACATGACTTAGCTTTGCAAAAGGAATTTGGAATAGCGGCCTCGGTTGTGAAAACTGAGTCACAGCATTGCCTCCCTATTCAACTCTACTGACAATGTAAAATACATGGAGGGTGAGCTACGGCTTCAAATCTACCGTTTTTCCTTCAATACAATCGTGGTTGGGGTGTCTTGGCACCCTATGAAAAAAAATACAGGAGACAAAAAAGGGAGCCCGATAGTGCAGTATGTCAATAGTAGGTGTGTGGAGAAATCAATTGATTGAAAGGGCTACTCACAAAGGAGGGTTGCAAGGGGCAACTGACCACAGGAAGCAGGTGGAGACCATAAACCCGACTCCACTCGGGGTGGTCCTGGCCGGACCTGGTTGCGGTCGCTCTCTTAGATGAAAAAGGATGGACAAAACATTAACCGCGGTAAAACAACGGGTGTTCTGTCACCACCCCTCGGACAAATATGTACAGGGGTATAACTATGCACAATAAGGGAAAGAGGCGCCCTGATTTGAATAAAAGCTTTTAAAACCAGTTTAAAAATGAAAAAGAAAAATGAGGGATCTTACCTCAATGACGAAATCTCTGTAAACTTACAAAAGATTTTAATTTTTTAATTTTTTTATTTATTTTTTTTTTTTTATTTGAGCACAGGCAACGCGTTTTGCGGGTCTGAGCCCGCCTCCTCAGGCCAATACAGTGCCAAATGACAGAAATCATGTAGCATAGGGAGCCTCCTTGATTTCTGTCATTTGGCACTGTATTGGCCTGAGGAGGCGGGCTCAGACCCGCGAAACGCGTTGCCTGTGCTCAAATAAAAATCTTTTGTAAGTTTACAGAGATTTCGTCATTGAGGTAAGATACCTCATTTTTCTTTTTCGTTTTTAAACTGGTTTTAAAAGCTTTTATTCAAATTAGGGCGCCTCTTTCCCTTATTGTGCTTCCTTCAATAAAGCTCTGTGTGAGTCAGAAGAAATAGAAATGATTTGGAGAAGGGGGGTTATTCTCAAACATACACTTCCCCAGACACTGAATACAATTAGAGAAGTTTGGTGCAGATGAGGCAGTGGGAGCACATGGGCGTTCTTCGCTGTCATGCATCACATAGTACATCTGTTATGGTAATCGCTGGGAGTTGGGTCCCTTTTGTTCGGGCTCAGCCCTCCCATCGGGGATTTGGCTGGAGACCGTTCTCGTGTTATTAAACATGATTTCAAGCTAGGAGAGAGCAGATGCTGCTACAGGTTCTGAAACGAATAACCCCGTCGTCAGACTGCAGCGAGCGCTGAGGGAGAGCAGTCCTGTCTGAGAGCGGTTCTGTTTCAGAGATAATGTCTTGGCTCACTACACCCGCCGACGCAGCTGAGGGAGGAGGCGGCTACGGAACCTAATATGACTTTTAGCAATTCAGCAGAGAGGCTGCTTAGTGTCAGGATTGAAGGGTCCCTGGCGTTAAGTGCGCCTCCAAGCCGCCATCTTCCTGTATGGAATAATGCATGTCACGGCGAACACAAGTTTGTTTTGCAAAAAAGCACTCAACCTAATCTACTTCAAGGGGGTGTCTTTGTTTTATTTAAAGGGGGCCACCACCTAAAACTTCCAATGACCTTGAAGCAGGATGAGGTAAAGGAATATGAAATATTAAAGGGAACTGTGAAGTATTAAAGGGAACCGGTGAGGTCTCAAGCACATACCCCATGCAAGTCGTAAGATGTTGTCTGAAGATGCGAGTGCAGAGATGTTCTCGCATCCACGGACTACATCTCCCGGCATGCATTGTGGCGGACGTGCGTTTTAAACTATGCCGAGAAATACAAAATGCTGCGGATACTGTTGGTCTGTGGAGAAGATGGCGGAGCCCATATGGATGGGAAGCCAGAGGAGGAGCACCCTGTAGGTAAGTACGTCACACCAACCACTGCCTCCCCCCCTCCCCAGCGTCTTTCCCACTCTCAAGAGCCACCCCCACCCTCTGGAACTCCCTTCCCCGCCCATCAGGCTTGCCCCTCCTTCAACACACTCAAGCAAGCCCTCAAAACCTGAATGCTTTGTAGTTGTATTACTGGGCCTACCTAAGCAGCCCCAAATCGTATGATCACGTATATTTGTACACTATTTGCCTTGTATAGCTTTGTCCTATGCTGTATAACCTTGTTATGTCCATCATCCTTTGTCTCATTGTATGTATTTATTGTCCAGCACTGCATAATGCATTGCACTTTATAAATAAAATAAATAATAATAAATTGTAAGGGGTAAAGTTCAGGTCCAGATATTATTTTATGCATGCAGCTGGGACCACGAATGGCGAATGCGCATTAGCTCGCAAATGTCATGGACTTTACAGGGCTGACAGCAGCACATTGGAGGGGAGCGGGAGAGCATTGTGGGAGCTGACGGACTACAGGGGGCTTGACGAAGCCCCAGGTAAGTAAAAATCCTTTCCTGCAATTTATCTCACGTACACAGCAGAGAAAAAGAGGTAAGACGTTTTCACATGGGCATCCAAGGTGCACAGCTCTACTCAATGGACTACTGCAATGGTTGGGTTTCTGTGCAGCTATCCTAAGGCTGTATCAGAGGGTAGAAAAGCACATCAATACAGCAAATAGGCTTTAATCACATGCTTCTTCTGGAGGCTATGACAATAGAGCCAGCTTCATGAATCCAATATGGCTCACTTTGCATAGGGATGGCCATGCTTAGGAGAATTCATGGAGAAGCATGTGATCAGTTTGATCAGCTAATAGATTTTGTAAGGTTCTGATTTGCTGGTCCTGATCATGTGTTAAACCAGGAAATCATCACAGCAAATCAGAACCTTACAAATCTATCAGCTGATCAAACTGATCACATGCTCCTCCATGAGTTCTCCTAGGCAAGTCTTTATGCAGATTTCCCAGTAAACACTCAGGTCAGCGGCACCTAGTAAGAAAAGCTTTAATAGTGCATCGGCATGGGATAAGAACAACACAACGAGATGTGAAGAAGAAGCACACACTCTGGAATCAGAAACTAATAACTACAATAGAGTAGAGTAGCATATCATCACTGAACACTGAACATCCACATAAGCAGTCCATCTTATGGATTTCTAAGTATACACGCAGTTCAAGCATGAAAGCCGTTTCCTATTCTATCACACTTTACTCATTTTCCATTAATATATAACTCATTCTAAAATAAGCAGTCTATTCATGACAAGTCTTATTATTTTACAAAGGAAAAAAATATGCCATTTCATTACAGATATACATCACAGCTGATGGCTGGGGACCACCTGACACACTTGTGAGCCCCGGATCGCTAGTTTGAGGTTTGGCGATATAACAACATCAGTTCCTTGAAAGCTGCAAGTTGCGTTATCAGCAGAGCTGTCAATTCCTGGCGGGTCTATTAATATCAGCCTGTGTGTTTCTCATCAGTCGCCATAGTGAAGGTAATTCCCAGAAGCCTTTAGCACAGGCCACTGTGCCTCCCTCAGCTGTGGAGCTGCTGCACTGTGCCATGGAGTGTTATACTGTATATAGAAGCCAGGGAGTTCTCCCTGAAGGCACAAGGATGTGCAGAGGTTCCATGGCGACACTGAGAAATCCTCTGGAGGCTGCATTCCGGGTTGCTATGGTGATTGGCTAGGTATTTGTATAAAGCATTCCGCTTGTGTGCTAATGCTTAATGCTTATAAATAATAACAGCTATAATAGGCCTGCCAAGGCCTTTACTTTCTCTTTTTATTTCCCAAGCGTATTTCATGGAGTGAATAGGCGGCTCCTAAATGACTGAAGTGGAATTTATAGGATTTAAAGCAATACCTGCTATGGAACAATGATTATAACGCTAATGTTAATTATAATGCTTAAGACATACTACTTACACCTCTCTGCACTTCCAGAGAACAATTTTAGGCAAACAATGGCCTTCTAACATGGGAAATATGGCAAGTATGCCGGAGTCATAAAAGTCTAGTTATTTACCTGTAATCTGGGTCAGATTATCCAGTGCAACCCCATTTAGCAGAAATAGGTCAACAGCCCAAAACATTTGATTCTAATACCAACATTTTTATTTTCAGGTGTACAATCCCTCCGCCCAACTAACCTATTTCTGAAAAACTCCTCCCACCTTCTTTCAAACCTCTTTACACCCACCTTCAAGGGTTTTCAAGGTAGGAGTCACATGACCAATCCATTTGGGTGGATAGTCCATTCAGCCTTTTGAGCTGCTTCAGCTTAGACTGGCCCTATCCTGGCTATAAAGGACCACTATCGCAAAAAAATGTTAAAAATGTAAAATATATAGGTATAAATGTTCATTTCTAATGGAGAAAAATTCACTACGAATTACTTTTTTCCTACGTTGCTGTCACTTACAGGGGACCTGATCTCCTTGGACAACACTGCTTGGCCAGGCTGCACAGACGCTGTGTTGCTATGGTAGAGGGACGACAGAGCAGCATATGCCTGACGCCCCGCAGCGGGCGCCGGTGGGGGAGCAGTTTGAACAGTGAAGTTGGCCACTGTCGCATGGTGGGTCGGGGTTTGGGCACCTCTGTACACACGCCTGATTATCTACTGCCTCAGCCAACCAGTGTGTGCTTCAGCAAACAAAGCTGCTTTTCAGACCCCGCCCACATGATAGCAGCACACAGTGATGAGACTTTGCAAACATCCCTCAGATCAAGATAGTGGGCGTGTCACTGAGTAGCTGTCCTTTAAAATCTATCTAGTGATCACTTCTCAACTGCACACATACTAGAAGCAGAGAGGGCTCAGTTCCAGCACTTTGCTAATGTTTACTAAATGCATCCCACAAAGGAATGTAAATACAAGATAATGTTATATCACCTCTTTGGATGCAGCCAGAAGCTGCCCACTGAAGCAAGAAGCTTTCCACTGAAGAACAAAGTACTGTGTACTGTATATACAGAATAAATACAGTAACTATGCAATAAAATGCAATGGCAGCTTTCAGAGTAGATAAACTGTACTTTGGTGACTTGTAATTTGTAAACAGACAAAAGCAAATATTGTAACTGAATGGGCAATAAAAGTAGGAAAACACATTTTTATTGAATATTATGTCAGCATTTTATCCTACTTCAAGCACTTGGGACAGTTATATTGGGACTGGCGTTACTTCATGGTGTTCAATATAACTGTGTGTGTGTGTGTGTGTGTGTGTGTGTGTGTGTGTGTGTGTGTGTGTGTGTGTGTGTGTGTGTGTGTATATATATATATATATATATATATATATATATATATATATATACACACAATATATATTTATATATATATATATATATATATATATATATATACGTGTATATATATATATATATATATATATATATATATATATATATACAGTTGCTTGCAAAAGTATTCGGCCACCTTGAAGTTTTCCACATTTTGTCACATTACTGCCACAAACATGAATCAATTTTATTGGAATTCCGTGTAAAAAAACAATACAAAGTGGTGTAAATGTGAGAAGTGGAACGAAAATCATACATGATTCCAAACATTTTTTACAAATAAATAACTGCAAAGTGGGGTGTGCGTAATTATTCCGCCCCCTTTGGTCTGAGTGCAGTCAGTTGCCCATACACATTGCCTGATAAGTGCTAATGACTAAATAGAGTACACCTGTGTGTAATCTAATGTCAGTACAAATACAGTTGCTCTGTGAGGGCCTCAGAGGTTGTCTAAAAGAGAATATTGGGAACAACAACACCATGAAGTCCAAAGAACTCACCAGACAGGTCGGGGATAAAGTTATTGAGAAATTTAAAGCAGGCTTAGGCTACAAAAAGATTCCCAAAGCCTTGAACATCCCACGGAGCACTGTTCACAACTGTAAACCTATCAAGACTAGGCTGTCCACCTAAACTCACAGGCCGAATAAGGAGAGCGCTGATCAGAAATGCAGTTAAGAGGCCCATGATGACTCTGGACGAGCTGCAGAGATTGGATCCATCTGAAAATGGCGCCTGCGAATAATGGCACACAGTGTTGCCGCTAATCCGTTTGCCACTTATCGCTATTTAACGTTAAAGCCTTATTGTTATTTAGCGTTAAAACCTTATCATTATTTACCGTTAACACACAGAACCCTCTCTGTACCTATCCCTAACTCTTAAACCCCCCCTGGTGGTGCCTAACCCTAACCACCCCCCCTGGTGGTGCCTAACCCTAAGACCCCCTGGTGGTGCCTAATCCTAACCACCTCTCTGATGGTGCCTAACCCTAAGACCCCCCCCTGGTGGTGCCTAACCCTAGGACCCCCTGGTGGTGCCTAACCCTAACCACCCCCCTGGTGGTGCCTAACCCTAAGACCCCCCTGGTGGTGCCTAATCCTAACCACCCCCCTGGTGGTGCCTAACCCTAACCACCCCTCTGATGATGCCTAACCCTAAGACCCCCCCTGGTGGTGCCTAACCCTAACCACCCCCCTGGTGGTGCCTAACCCTAAGACCCCCCTGGTGGTGCCTAATCCTAACCACCCACCTGGTGGTGCCTAACCCTAACCACCCCCCTGATGGTGCCTAACCCTAAGACCCCCCGGTGGTGCCTAACTTTAAGACCCCCCTGGTGGTGCCTAACCCTAAGACCCCCCCTGGTTGTGCCTAACCCTAGGACCCCCTGGTGGTGCTTAACCTTAACCACCCCCCTGGTGGTGCCTAACCCTAAGACCCCCCTGGTGGTGCCTAATCCTAACCACCCCCCTGGTGGTGCCTAACCCTAACCACCCCTCTGTTGGTGCCTAACCCTAAGACCCCCCCTGGTGGTGCCTAACCCTAACCACCCCTCTGTTGGTGCCTAACCCTAAGACCCCCCCTGGTGGTGCCTAACCCTAACCACCCCCCTGGTGGTGCCTAACCCTAAGACCCCCCTGGTGGTGCCTAATCCTAACCACCCACCTGGTGGTGCCTAACCCTAACCACCCCCCTGATGGTGCCTAACCCTAAGACCCCCCCCCCCTGGTGGTGCCTAACCCTAGGACCCCCTGGTGGTGCCTAACCCTAATACCCCCCTGGTAGTGTGTAATCCTAACCACTCCCCTGGTGGTGCCTAACCATAACCACCCCCCTGGTGGTGCCTAACCCTAAGACCTCCCTGGTGGTGCCTAATCCTAAGACCCCCCTGATGGTGCCTAACCCTAAGACCCCCTCAGTAGTCCCTAACCCTAACCTTGACAGTGTTACATTAAATCCATTCACCGTTTTGCAGTTAAATAATGTCTGCAGTTTGGCTTATGTAGGGCGCTATTGATAAATAACGTTACTGTGGGCAATAACATCTGCTGTTTAGCAAATGAACGGCACTATTGATAAATAACGTTAGTGTGTGCCGTTTTTCTTCTTTTTTCCCTGTGCGCCATTATTATGCAGTACTAACGATAAATAGCGATAAGCGTATCTTTTTAATGTGGCGCCATTTTAATGCATAGGCGCTGTGCGCCATTATTCACTGATCCGCTACAGCTCAGGTGGACTGCCCATAGGACAACTATTAGTCTTGCACTGCACAAAGTTGGCCTTTATGGAAGAGTGACAAGAAGAAAGGCTTTGTTAACAGAAAAGCATAAGAAGTCCCGTTTGCAGTTTGCTACAAGCCATGTGGGGGATACAGCAACCATGTGGAAGGAGGTGCTCTGGTCAGATGAGACCAAAATGGAACTTTTTGGCCAAAATGCAAAACGCTAAGTGTGGCAGAAAACTAACACCGCACATCGCTCTGAACACACCATCCCCACTGTCAAATATGGTGGTGGCAGCATCATGCTCGGGGGTGCATCTCTTTAGCAGGGACAGGGAAGCTGGTCAGAGTTGATGGGAAGATGGATGGAGCCAAATACAGGGCAAACTTGGAAGAAAACCTCTTGGAGTCTGCAAAAGACTTGAGACTGGGGCAGAGATTCACCTTCCAGCAGGACAATGACCCTAAACATAAAGCCAGGGCAACAATGGAATGGTTTAAAACAAAACATATCCATGCGTTAGAATGGCCCAGTCAAAGTCCAGATCTAAATCCAATCGAGAATCTGTGGCAAGATCTGAAAACACAAATGCTGTCCGTCTAAACTGACTGAGCTGGAGCTGTTTTGCAAAGAAGAATGGGAAAGGATTTCAGTCTCTAGATGTGCAAAGCTCTACCAGCTTTAATTGCAGCAAAAGGTGGTTCTACAAAGTATTGATTCAGGGGGCTGAATAATTACGCACACCCCACTTTGCAGTTTGGAATCATGTATGATTTTCGTTCCACTTCTCACATGTACACCACTTTGTATTGGTCTTTCACGTGGAATTCCAATAAAATTGATCCATGTTTGTGGCAGTAATGTGACAAAATGTGGAAAACTTCAAGGGGGCCGAATACTTTTGCAAGCCACTGTATATGTATATATATATATATATATATATATATATATATATATATATATATTTATTTGACTGGAGTTCCTCTTTAATTAAAGGAAATCTGAAGTAAATTTAAACTTATGAAATAATGCATTGTATGTGTAGTACAGCTAAGAAATAGAGCATTAGTAGCAAATAAACAACTATCATATGGTTTGCAGTACAGGAAGAGTTAAGAACCTTCAGTTGTTATCTATGCAAACGAGCTTCTCTGAGCTCTCTGACCCAACTTGGGTCAGAGACAGTCCTATTTTATGTAGCACTTACATAAAAGAAACAGTGAGAGGCAGCTTCAGATAAGGTTTTACTGCAGGGGAGTTCAAAGGGTCATTAGCTCTGCTCTGTTTCACAGTTTAAAATACAGTGTGCTTTTAATCGCAAATATGACAGAATGAGGCAATGTTATAAAAAAAGCAATATAACTAAAAATATTAGACCTTTTTCTTTCTTCCGAATGTTCTATTAATTATCCGTATACACATACAATTCATTATCTCATAATTTTTTTGCCGCTTCAGTGTCACTTTAAATCGGGTTCTTTGATAAGCATAATGCATAGTCATAAACATATGGCTTTTCTATCACTTCTGCTGTGAACGAGATGTAACCTATGCTTTGGGTGCCGTCTCTGGTCCGTTGAACTGTTAATGACGCCCATTATGCACACGGGGCATCCTGGAGACACAGAGCGGCTTCTGTGGAACATTGTGTCTGGGCAAAGTTTCTTGGAAAAGTTCATGATTCCATGAATGAAGCAGATTAATTGAGATCACGCACTTCCTGCTCCAGTCGGAATGCGGAAGACTTCCTGAGACGTGCTGACATTAGAAAAGTTTGGTTCAGCGGGTCACATAAGACCCGGGGCGACATTCAGATCCTTCGGGGGGAAAAACAGGGTTAACCGCTTCCAATTCAGCATCATGACAGGCGAGGGGATAAACAGGAACATGTTGTGGAAGAACTCTGGTACTGTATTTGGGTAACACACTCAGACAGCATTTCTTACAGAAACACAGAAAGTGCAAAGCTGTAATTATGGCCATTGGTGTTTGGATGAAACAACAATATAACCTGTGAGAACCGCACCTAATTTTTTGCACTGACCCCTCTTGAAGAAGTGTGATTTATTTTAGGCATTATTTTAGGAATTTCTGCTATATTCCGGGAAGGGAGGGGGTCTTCTGCTCATGTCAATGGATAAGGTACACTGTTATGTGATATATAATATAGGAGACCTCTGGGGCTCACACCACTCATAGGCTTAGATAATTCCCACCTCTTGATATATATGGTTTGAGGAATATATATATAGCATTTTTTGCATGGTTAGAGAAGGACTCACCAGATTGGGGACACTTTGGCGCAGTTGGAGAGCTTAAATGCGTTAAAGCGTTACCAAGAGCCCCTATCATTGTTTTCCTGTTGTGTGCTGCAGCCCCGCTCTGTGTGTGTATATATATATGTAATTGTGCCAGTGAGAATAATTTGATTGATATATCATTCATCAGTAATAAAACCATATCATATTTATTTAAACAACTTAAAAAAGGCAATGATTACACATAATACTGTATTTTTCAGTCTATAAGACACATTTTTTCCCCCAAAAAACTGGGGGAGGGGGAAGTCTGTGTATCAAAAAGTCCAAATAATACATATTCGGTGTCCATTTACCCCCTGCGTCCTCTTTCCCCCGTGCTCTTTGTTCCCCTGTATACATACATGCGCTCTGGTTAACAGGAAGTTGCCGCACGTAGCAGGCTTCGGGAACCCGTCTACCAATCAGGCAGGGGGGCGCTTCCACAGCAGGGACGGATCTAGACCAAGTTGCACCTGGGGCAAGGTCAGGTTTTGGCGCCTAAACTGCCATTCCCCATCCAGTTTTGGCGCCTAAAGGTCAGGTTTTGGCGCCTAAACTGCCATTCCCCATCCAAATTTTGCCGCCTTTTTAAGAATTCAAAAAACTGCGCCTGGGGCAAGAGACCCGTCTGCCCCCCCCCCCCCCCCCCCTAGATCTGTCCCTGTTCCACAGACCCACCAATCACTTTATTAATTGAAGCCGATGGTCTTGCGGGCGGTGCCACGGCTCCCTCATTGAGGCCACTCCCTCAGTAGCAGTGACTTATCAGATGGCACTACTGGATATGGAATCAGCTGGATATTGATGCAAACAATCAATAAATGTTTGGCCACCTTCAGCGAGCCTGAGACAGGAGTTTAATGATAACATTATTGTTCTTGAAGCTGCAATGCAAATAATCTGTTTCTCTTATGCTGGGCATAGAAGGGTCGACACCTCCTTATCAATCGAGCCGCTGATGGCTCGATTGATAATATCCGACAGGTCCGATGACCCCCCAGATTGATTCCCCGCTCGATCCCTGCGGGCGGACAATAGCGGGGAATCGAGCGAAAGATAAGGAGCGCCCGTGGGGACGAGCGGGAATCGATCCGGCCACCTGCGGGGACGAGCGGTGACGCGGTGGGAGTCGATCCGGTGGCTAATCGAGCCGCTGGGTTGACCCATCTATGCCCGGCATAACTTATCTCCTCATTCATTACCGCGGACCTGAACTCAGAACTTTCTCTCTGCTGATTCGGCTGAGATATGACATTTCAGTTGTGATTACTTGAAGATGAGGGGTGTTCATAGTTCCCAACTGTCCCTCTTTTGGAGAGGGACAGTCCCTCTTTGGGAATCCTGTCCCTCTGTCTTCCTCATTTGTCCCTCTTTCAGGACTGAAGTAAAGCTTGTGTAAATATATATATTTATATACTGAAAGATGTGTTGAACTGACTCTAGGAGGTATGGGTGTGAGTGAAAATTTGTAAAAGAGCTGTGCTGGATTCCTTTGGAGAAGGGATAGACAGGCTCTTTCCTCTAAAAACACACATGGTGCATTTCTCTCTGTTTTCCTTGTGCCCAGTGCAAGAGTTCAGGTCCACTTTTAAAATAAGCTAAAGAGAGTGTTTAAAACTTGTGCAGCTGGAACTTTTGAAGGCCTTTTTTAAAAGAATAGTCTTCAAAGTTAATCGTGTTGAATACCCAGTCCAATAACATCTCAGAGTTCTCCTTTAACAGTTTCAGCACCACATTTCTAGACTGTCCCTTGAAGCCATTTGGCAGCCATGCTTGCTGACACTTGGCAGTTGTTTCTGAGGAAAGCCATAAATGGAATGTGAACTTCCTAGTACCCATGATGGGATTTCCTGCTCTTACTTCTATATTCCAGCACGTTTTATGGAAGTGGAGATATTTATAGCCAGCTTAGCACATCTTGGTGTGACTCATAAGACGTTAATTCTACAGTGAGATCTAAGCTTTAGTAAACAATAGCTGGGGGGATGTCACAGATGAGACGTATTGATATAAGGGAACTGTGTGGGTTTCACAGCCGTTTCAGAGATAATCAAATACAGACACAGTAATAACATACGTGTGATTAAAGAAGGACTCCTCACATCACACCGCTCCGATCTGTACTGAACAGCAGGAACACATACCTCCATCTACCGTGGAGGTCCAATCTATAAGTGCCTCACGCTACTTCCTGTTTAAACAGGGAGTAGCGTCAGACACTTAGAGAGCGAAAGCTCCTGCGCGTGGATCGCATGGAGGTATGTGTTCCTGCCTGCCGCCCGCTACCACTGATAATAGCAGGAGGGGAGCGCGCTGAGGGGAGAGCCCGAGGTAAGGGGGGGGGGAGGGTCCCCCCTCCCTGCGGATGTGCGGCCATGCTCTCTACTCATGCTGCGACCCCTCCTGCCCCCAAAAACGGCCCTGAGCGGGCCCCCCCCCCCACGGCTGCAGGGGTTGCAGCCCCTATTGTTACCCCCCTGGCTTCACCCCTCCTCTGGAATGCCCTTCCACAACACATCCACCACTCTCCAGCCTTTGATATCGTTAAACTCTCCCTCAAAACTCATTTTCTCTGACAAGCAGACGCTCTTACTTAGGCCAGTTCCCCTCTTTGACCTCTGGCCAAATTGTACTCCTTACTAGATAACCTAAACCACACTGCCTCTAGGTATGTTTATTGTATACTTCCCCACCTCTTGTTTCTCCCTATTCCTTAGACTGTAAGCCCACAAGGGCAGGGCTCTCTCACCCTTTTGTGTCTTGGAATTTCTTATACGTTTTATGAATCATGCTATTTTTGTCACTGTAATTACCAATATTGTAATTTGTACCAACTCTGTATTTTGTATATTGGTGTCACCATTGTCTGTATTATTATGTACCCCATGCTTGTTTCCTAATTTGTACAGCACCACTGAATTTGTTGGCGCTTTATAAATCAATAATAATAATAAAAACCCAGAGAGAGACATAGGTCTGCAAAAGGCTAAAAACAGCCCACATACATTCTCACTAATGCTGCCTCAGTCCCATAGACGTGCCCCCCTTATGTCCTGTGCCCTTCTTTCCTTACATAGTGAGCTCTGAAATGTACATCTAAAATGATGCTGTGATTCTCGGATTATAACCCCGGGACCTATCACTACCGCTTTCCATTTCCTGTCAGGAACTCGCTGTAATGAATCATATCACTATCTCCAGAACACAACAGGAAAATGCTGAGCAGTGCAATAAAGTTTGCTAAATTTCTTGTAATGCTGGAACATCTGTTCTGATGAAGACGCACTTTTCTCAGATTTGTTACATTTATGCTTCCAGTGAAGAACATTTTAAAAATACAGCTATCCTTTACATAACCCTACACTTTATTCAGATAACAAACAGAGGCGATAAAGACACAGTTACCCCTCTGTCTTCAAGGCCGGATTTGTTGTTGTTCCACCCTTTGGCCAGGTACGCTGGGGCTCCGCTTTTATGTGCATCTGCACCCCCGGCCCCCCCTGCATGTGCAGCCCCCTCTTCCATGTGTATTATCGTTGTGCTGAAGCCCCTCTCTTTCATGGACAGCTCCATTCCTTGGGCATCAGTCTCCATTTTTCATGGGCCTGCCTGTCTCTCTTTTTGGCTCATTTGTCCCACTTTCAGGTCTAAAGCAGGGGAGTAACTAGATAGGCGCAGCCCCTGCAGGGTGGCCCAGAGCTGTGAGGGCCCCTAACTGCTAACTGTCCCTTCCTATACAGGGGCCTATACATCAGATCAGGTGTTTTTGTGGCTACACTTGTTATGGGTGTGAAGACCATGATGGCCACACTTGTCTTATGACCCTTGTGAGATGGGCCCCCAGGCTGTGAAGGGCTCCAAGGGAAGGCAAGGGAAGGGGTGTGACCATTGGGGGGGCATCAAAGTCTTACTGGGGGGGCCTATGCATTGTAGTTACGCTACTGGTCTAATGTAAAGATCATCAGCTAGTTTACAGTGCATAATGAATAATTCTGCATGTCAACTCACTGCCCATACAATTCTATGTACTGTGCTGTAGCTGATTGCCTTATTTGAACTCGCTACAAGCAGGCTTTGTATTAAAGTCTATGTCCAGTCTCCATTGCAATTCACCCTCATTATAACACATGCACTATGCAGCTCACCACTGTGAATCTAGCCTTGCCGTATATAGATAAATGTCTTACAGACAGGTGCTTATAGTGTGAATCAGGGTATTTGGACGCTAGGATCAGCAGGCATCTAATAGAAGCCAGTGTAAAGTATCAGTTATCGGGGGCACAGGCGGTAAATTGTCGCCCAATGCGAATAGAAGCCTATCGGCTACTATGCAGGGGAGAATTGTTGTAGCCAATCATCTATTAGTAGACGATAGGCTAAAAATAGCGGCCATTTAGGCACTGGGGTTAGTGTTAGGTATTATGAGGAGGAGGTCAGTGTTAGGCACTGGGGGGAGGGCGGTAATGTTAGGCACTGCAAGGGTTAGTTAGAGTTATGCATTAGAGGTTTTAGTGCAGGGGGTCAGGAACCTTTTGGCTGAGAGAGCCATAAACGCCACATATTTTAAAATGTAATTCTGTGAGAGCAGTACAATATGTTTCAAACTGGGACAGTGCGCAGGCGCAGCAGAGGGCTCATGTCCCTATTGCTATGGTGATGTGTATACAGTTGATCCGCCGGGCAGCAGAAGTGTCAGACACGACTTCAGCTTCTCTTGGGTTTCAGCAACATGAGCAATTTCCCAGACAGGAGAAATACTGACTAACAGCTTGTACAATTAGCTACCTGACTTGGGGGTGGATTCACTTTGTAGGACGAGATCCCTGCACTTTGTCCCAATAGGCTGCCTATCAAGTGACAGGCAGCCTATTAGGCCAATCAAAGTGCGGGGATCTCGTCCTACAAAGTCACTGGACCTTACAGGGTCCAGAGTGGAACAATTGGAGCAGCATTGTTTTGGGGGGAGCACGAGTAAGTTAGTGGTGCATGCTACAGCAGTAGCGTGCCAGCTATGAAAATGTTACTTGTGCTGCCACACTAAGCTGCGCTGCTTGAGCAGTGTAGCTTAGTGAATCAACCCCTACTGATTTGTATGTGAGCCAGATGTAGCCATCAAAAGAGCCACATCTGGCCCCCGAGCCATAGGTTCCCTACCCCTGTTTTAGTGTAATAATGGAGCTGAGTAAGGGCTGGTTCAGACGGACGTTTGCAGAGCGTTTACAGCCAGCGTTCAGGGCTTGGTGTTAAACGCTCCCATTCAAGTGAATGGGAGCGTTTGTACCAAGCTTTCAAGCGCGTTTACACAAACGCGGCGTTTGGGTCCCGATTTTCCCTGGCGTTCAAGGAGCCCCTGGAAGCTACATGTAGCTTTCAGGGGAGGTTAACCGCGACGGCTAATGTCCCTCTAGGGGAAGAAAAAACGCGACCGCATCCAAACGCACACGAACGCTGCTAAACGCGACGCCAACGAACGCAACGCCTCCAAACGTCCATCTGAACCAGCCCTTAGTCTATAGTAAAGTATAAGTAATATAAATTGCTAATATGTTTGCTACACCACCTGGTGCCCAATTGATCAGGTGGTGCCGCTAAGCATACTCTCATTGGGGTTGATTCACTAACAGAAATAACGTGATTAACCTCCTTATTTTGCGCTATTTCATCAGCATGCCTTAATTTGGAAAGTCTGCACGCTATGCGCTAGTGGCCGTTATGGCCCCGTTATTAGCACATAGTGGGTGTAAAGTTACGAGTGCTAATGATCAGGATGATTTAAAAACTAAAAATGTCCTTTGCTTGTGAATTATCTGTGAGCTAAAGAACTGGAGTGGGATGAGGGCCTACAAAGCACGGCTTTTGACCAAATATTTTTTGGGCTAAAATACTTACTTGTTTTTCATCTTAGCAAGTTGGAAGGCTTGGGATACTCTCTTCTAATTCAGCTATCAGTGTAATGTTCAGTTCCATTTGCCAGCTCTAAGGACTGCCCCGCCTGTTCTATATGCAGTGTGTGGGCAGGTAATAGGTCCCTCTTGGATTAGATTCATTCAGAGAGGCATCTATCTGATGGGCAATCTGGTGGCCATCAAGTTATGTATGGCCACCTTTGCTGTACCTTACAAGGAAGAAGTTTAATTGCGGTTGCACTTTAAAGAGAATCTGTACTCTAAAATTCTTACATTAAAAAGCATACCATTCTATTCATTATGTTCTCCTGGGCCCCTCTGTGCTGTTTCTGCTTCTCCCTGCTGCAATCCTGGCTTGTAATTGCCATTTTTATGCAGTGTTTACAAACAATAGACATAGCAAGTGATAGGCTGAGAGGAGCTCAGTGTGTGTCATACAGAGTGTGCAGGGGGCCTGGAGAGGGTGTGTATAGCTTCTATCCAATCACAAGCAGCACAGCACACTCCAGCCTGACTGCCTCAGCCTGACAGAGGAGAGAAGATTAGATCATATAACAGAGATAATTCAGCCACTGTGCAAGTAGGAAAGGCTGCAGTAAGACAGAGCACATTAAAACAGGTTTTGGAACTTATAGGATAGAAGAAATAAGGATAAAAATTTTGTTGCAGAGTCTCTTTAAGTCTGGTTTCACACCAGGGCCGGATTTACCATAAGGCACTGTAGGCACGTGTTTACAGGCTCCTGGTGATGGAAAGGCGGCTCACTCTCCTCCCTGAGCACCTCCCTCCCTCCTTCCCTATGCAGAGTCCTGATGAGAGTGTACATGAGAGGTTACTTACCCAGCTCTTGGCATTCCACTAATGAGATCTCTTTCAGTCAAGGGCACCTCTACCTACTTAATATTGAGGGTCCTTCTGGCTACCTAATGCTAAGGGGCACCTTTAGCTACCTATGACGGGGAAGGGAAGTAAGGAAGAAGTGACAGCTGGGCAAGGCAGAATACTTGCGGTGTGGTTCGGCGGTGGTTTGTAGGCTCATGGAGGGTGAAGTCTAAGGTGCCAGGACATCTGTACCCATAGGCTCCTGTGAGGTAAATCCGGACCTGTTTCACACTTAAAGTGTGCATTGCTATGAGATGCCCCGCCCCTACCGCATCTCACCGCAAAAAACCACAAACATATGACCCTGCGGCAGAGTACACCGACGGGGTCATATGCAGAGCACCGCCCCCCTGCAAGCCTCTCACCCCCCCTGCAAGCCCCTAACCCAGTAATGTACTTCCTGTTGGACAGGAAGTACGTCACAGGGATTCCCGGGAAACCCCATCGTATTGCCGTCGTTCCGAGCCGCAACACCAGCGCCAACCCTTTTAAAAGGTACGCGTCGCCCATCGACTTGCCTTCCTTCCGCCACCGCGGAAGTCAGCTGCTGACGCGCTGTTGACTTTGCGACGGGATTGGGAAACCTTAGGCGTAACACGACGCAATAAGTGTGCTAGGCCCCATTGACTTGCATTGCCGTTGTGTAACCCTTTGGTAAAACAGGGTAAGGCAGCGCACACTTGCAAGGCAAGTGTGAAAGGGGCCTGCAGCTTTCCGAATGTAATTGAAGTCTGTCCATCGTATCTGGGTGACCCATCAGGCTCACTGCTCTCAAGTCACATTTTTTATTCATGTGGAACATCATAATTATGTAATGTGATTAATAATGGAAGTGACAGCATCGGTGCCAGCTGCTGGGAATCGTATTAGCGTTTTATTCCGTGGATCCTGGAGGAGATCCAGAGGACTGTCCTTGTGGCGGAGGCAGCAGAGTCCTCCCTCAGTCACGTGACTGCTGGTTGTGCTTCTGCACCAGGCTGCCTAATGAGGTGCGAAGAAAATAGGTCACACAATGCCAAGGTGATCTCTAATATACTTTCTATATTACGCTCTGCAGGGTACCATTATCCCTCATCATAAACGAGCTGCAATTGGAAGAAAGACTCGTCCCTGCATTAGGTGGCCCTCAGATTCAGGCCCATTTTATTACCACTGATAGCTGCAAATTCCATTCTCAGAACACTGACAAATAAGAGTCATTTCCCAAGCAGATGGAAACAGCATGGAGGAAACACATTTCCTCAAGCTGGTCTGCTGATTACAGCCGTAACGGACGCTTTTTCATTTATTTTTTCTTTAATATAACCATGTGAAACAGACTGTTATAAAGCTCAACATCATGCCAAGGTCTAAATACACCCTCTAATAGCTTGGTAAGCACAATGTGGCATCTTTGGGTCAAATGATTTGTGCTGTGAACCAACATTATACAGCACAGTCCCTGGTATCCGGGACCTACGGGGATCGCCTGATGCCAGATACATGTGCTTGCCGGTTGCTTAAAGAGAATCTGTATTGTTAAAATCGCACAAAAGTAAACATACCAGTGCGTTAGGGCACATCTCCTATTACCCTCTGACACAATTTCGCCGCTCCTCGCCGCATTAAAAGTGATTAAAAACAGTTTTAAAAAGTTTGTTTATAAACAAACAAAATGGCCACCAAAACAGGAAGTAGGTTGATGTACAGTATGTCCACACATAGAAAATACATCCATACACAAGCAGGCTGTATACAGCCTTCCTTTTGAATCTCAAGAGATCATTTGTGTGTTTCTTTCCCCCTGTTCTCATGCACTGAAGTTTCAGGCTGCTTGTTTCTTCCTGCAAACAGCTTTGCCCTTGTCTGTAATTCTTCAGTATGTGAAAGCCCAGCCAGCTAAGAGGACAATTTATCCAGCTTGTAAAAGATAAGAGAGAAGAGAGAAGCTGCTCTAATCCTAAATAACACACAGGCAGTGTGCACAGAGGGTACCTGGAAGGAGGAGTTCATAGCAGAACCACAACACTGAAGAACTTGGCAGCCTTCCAGACACAGGCTGACAAGTCTGACAAGAGAGAGATAAGTTGATTTATTACAGAGATGGTGATAGTAGAACGTGCTGCAGTAAGCCAGAACACATTAGAATAGCTTTTTGAACTTGTAGGACGATAAAAAACAGGATGCAATTTTTGTTACGGAGTCTCTTTAAAGGATACCCGAAGTGACATGTGACATGATGAGATAGACGTGTTTGTACAGTGCTTAGCAGACAAATAACTATGCTGTGTTCCTTTTATTTATTTTTTTCTGTCTGAAAGAGTTAAATATCAGGTATGTAAGTGGATGACTCAGTCCTGACTCAGACAGGAAGTGACTACAGTGTGACCCTAACTGATAAGAAATTCCCCTTTTTATCTCTTTCCTGCTTCAGAAGCCATTTTCTGCTAGGAAAGTGTTTTATAGTTGGAATTTCTTATCAGTGAGGGTCACACTGTAATCACTTCCTGTCTGAGTCAGGACTGAGTCAGCCACTTAAATACCTGATATTAAACTCTTTCAAACAGAAAAAGAAAAAAAGGAACACAGTATAGTTACAGTATTTGTTTGCTAGGCGCTGTACATAAACATCTCATCATGTCACATGTCACTTAAGCAACCAGCCGAAAAACCACAAACCTCCCACCAGAAATGCACACCGAGCCTCCAGTGATGTCTTGTAGTCTCCCTGCAGCCCCTAGCAGTCTTCCGGCATGCTCCGTTTACATGAGTCGGCGTGTCACCTGACCCGCATTCGCGGGAAAGCCGCTAGGAGCTGCAGGGAGACTATAGGGGCTTGATTCACAAAGCGGTGCTAACTGTTAGCACGCCCGTGAAAACCCCCTTAGCACGTCTAAGTGAGCTTTTCGCGCACAAAACTTTATGCGCGTAAAACTTAATGCGCGCACTGCACAGAGCGAAGTGCCCATTAAAGCCTATGGGACTTTGTGCGCGGTACTTAGCGCGCGATCTGATTGAGAAAACCGGTGCTAACCTACTTAGCACCCTGGTTAGCGTGCCTAAAGACTTTAGACGTGCTAAGTAGGTTAGCACCGCTTTGTGAATCAAGCCCTAAGAGATCGCTGGAGGCTCGATTGGTATTTTAAACGCCTCCAAACCCCTAAAATAAGGTGCCGTTATCCATCAGGCATGCCAGTTAGTTAAGACTTCCAGTTGCCTGAATTCTGGATAATGGGACTCTGCTGTAGTATCTCAGACCTCTCTTCCCCTATTCTGCCCATTTTGGCGCCCAAGGCAACGTAGTTGTTGCTTCTCCCTCCCCCCCCCCCAAAAAAAAAAAATATAATTTCTCAAAAAAATTCTATAAAGGATATACAACAACAACAAACAACATTTGTAGAGCGCTTTTCTCCTATAGGACTCAAAGCGCATAAGCTCCGACCATCGTGGTACAGAGGAAGAATTTTATAAGTCCGGAAATGCCAGGCTAAACAGGTGGCTTTTCAGTCTGGATTTGAATAGCTCCAGGGATGGTGCTGTCTTTACTGGGTGTGGCAGGGAGTTCCAAAGAGTAGGGGCAGCATGACAGAAGGCTCTATCTCCAGATTTTTTGAGGTGCACTCTGGGAGTGACCAAGTTTATAGAACTTGCTGATCTGAGGTTGTGAGAGGTGTGGTGCAGCTTCAGCAAGTCTTTCATGTATCCAGGGCCCAGATTGTGCAGGGATTTGAATGTCAGCAGTCCAATCTTGAAGAGTATTCTCCATTCTACTGGTAGCCAGTGCAGTGAGCGAAGGATCGGTGTAATGTGACAGTGGCAAGGCTGGTTTGTTAGCAATCTGGCAGCAGCATTCTGCACTAATTGCAGGCGACGCAGGTCCTTTTTGGGGAGGCCAGCATAAAGGGCATTGCAGTAGTCCAGCCGTGATGTGATGAAGGCGTGGACTAGGGTTGGAAGTAGGGATGCTCGGAAAATTCCGCGGAATTATGAATTCCGTGATTCCGGCCGGAATTAGCTTAATTCCGATTCCGGTAGTGCAACCGGAATTCCTATACCTCTCTCTCTCTCTCTCTCATCATCCAGTAGGGAATTGCAGATTTTCAAAACAGCTTATATACCATAGCTGGGATTTGAACCCAGGATGCAGTGTGTAGTGGGTACTAGGTATCTGTCTTACCCTCTAGACCATGAACCACACTACATGGTAAAGCTGGTAAAGCTTGCCTAGCATAAACCATACTGATCAAACCATTATGATCAATTCAATAGAAAAAGTTGCATGATTAAGGATTGGTACTTTTTGAAAAGCATGCTTATATACCATAGCATATCTATTGATTTGATCATAATGGTAGTATGGTACATGCTAGGCCAGCTTTAGCATGTAGAGGTGGGACAAGGTCCTTCAGCACCCAAGGCTGAGACAGCAAAGTGTGCCCCCCCCATCCCTCCCACCCCAGCCGTCACCCACTGATTGCTATTACACTAAGAGGTGCCCCAGGGCACCCAACACCTTAATCGCTACTTATCTGGCTTGCAGTCGCTGCCATGTATCACCTTTTCTTATTTCTTTCTGCTTCAAACACAATTGGGAATGACAGCTGAATGAATTGTGCACCCCCTCCTACACTGCGCCCTGAGGCTGGAGCCTCTCCAGCCTCTGCCTCGGCCCGGCCCTGAGTGTGGTTGATGGTCTAGGGGGTAAGACAGATACCTACTACCATGTAGTGTGGTTCATGGTCTAGAGGGTAAGACAGATACCTAGTACCTACTACACACTGCATCCTGGGTTCAAATCCCAGCTATGGTATATAAGCATGCTTTTCAAAAAGTACAAATCCTTAATCATGCTACTTTTTCTATTGAATTGATCATAATGGTAGTATGGTTTATGCTAGGCAAGCTTTACCATGTAGTGTGGTTCATAGTCTAGAGGGTAAGACAGATACCTAGTACCTACTACACACTGCATCCTGGGTTCAAATCCCAGCTATGGTATATAAGCATGCTTTTCAAAAAGTACAAATCCTTAATCATGCTACTTTTTCTATTGAATTGATCATAATGGTAGTATGGTTTATGCTAGGCAAGCTTTACCATGTAGTGTGGTTCATGGTCTAGAGGGTAAGACAGATACCTAGTACCTACTACACACTGCATCCTGGGTTCAGACAGAGGTGGCACAGAGGGGGACACTGGAGGAAAAGGGGGGCACAGGGGACAAAGGTGGAAAAGTGTTCTGATTTACAAATGTATTCAGGTTAAGAACGATGTAGAGTTCCTATCTCGTTCATTAAAGGATACCCCAACTGAAATGTGAAATAATGAGATAGACATGTGTATGTACAGTGCCTAGCACACAGATAACTATGCTGTGTACCTTTTTTTATTTCTCTGCCTAAAAGAGTTAAATATCAGGTATGTAAGTGGCTGACTTAGTCCTGACTCAGACAGGAAGTGACTACAGTGTAACCCTTACTGATAAGAAATTCCCCTTTTTTTACCTCTTTCTTGCTCTCAGAAGCCATTTTCTGCTAGGAAAGTGTTTTATAGTTGGAATTTCTTATCAGTGAGGGTCACACTGTAGTCACTTCCTGTCTGAGTCAAGACTGAGTCAGCCACTTGCATACCTTATATTTAACTCTTTCAGGCAGAAAAATAAAAAAAGGAACACAGCATAGTTATCTGTGTGCTAGGCACTGTACATACACATGTCTATCTCATTATATCACATTTCAGTTGGGGTATCCTTTAACCGGGACTACCTGTACTGAAACTCTGCCATTGGCACTCCCCTTGTGGGTGCTGATCAGATTACCACCCAGTTAGAAGAGAGGTCAGGTTCTCTCCATACATCTAACTACCTTTAGATTTACATGGATCAAACTGTATCTTTCAGAATCCTGGCAGGAAAGCCTAGCATTTATCCCGTCGCTGCTGCCAATACAACAGTCAGAAGCATCACCCTTTACCACCTGAACAAGATTTCTCCTCTCTGTAGAACACGCATTGTGGATGACTATGAATGTAATCACCATCCCATCGCCCTGCCTGTGTGTGCCAGCAGCGAGCGTACATTATGTTCCATCAGCCTGACATTGGATGGCGAGAGCAGGAGATGTGCGGTGAAGGGCAAGCCGTATGAATATTCAGCTGGCTATTCCACACTGACCCTGGCCTCTGCGAGACGTGCGCAATATGCCAATCGCCGTAATGGATAATGCTCACTAATGCCATTTCCGTAACATTACCTTCAGCATTAGCGTACTTAAACCTAAGTGCACTTAACTTAAAATAATGCCATGATCAACAAAGCAGTTGTCCCCCTCTTTAATATAAATCCATGCCACCTGCTGTACATATAGCGTACGCTTTTACAATGTGCTTATATTAGAGCGATGTACACACACTAAATTAAATTGGGTCGAGGGCGGTTGTTGCCAAGAATCTAGCGGGTGTACAGTGGTTCCCGATTCAAAGTAAGAAATGTCTGGTTCTCTACCTGGACATTAGCAAAATAGTACATTTTATTTAAGCACTATAACCACTAAAACACACAAGTCCAGGTAGAGACCAAGTCAATTCTCACTTTGGATTGCTACTACTACACACTTTTGGTGGATCCGGATGTGGACTGATAGACTCCCTGGTGAATAAATGTTGCAGTGAGAGCGGCAGGACCACTCTTTTCTTTGTACAGTGGCTCCAGATACCCACCACCAAACAAATTGTTCTTTCCACTCACCTCACTCACTATGTGATGCCCCTCGTGCTGCTCTGTCGGGGGCCCTCCCCACTGCATAGCTATACAATGCGTCGTGTTGCTTAACCGCTTCAGCCCGCAGGTTGTTTTCACCTTATGGACAAGAGGAATTTTCACATTTCAGCGCTCCCCGCTTTCATTCCCCAATAACTTTATCATTACTTATCACAACAAAATGATCTATACCTTATTTTTTTTTAGGTTTCCTTTGGGTGGTAATTTTTGCTAATTATTTTATTCTAAATGCATTTTAATGGTAATAAGAAAAATATGTAAAAAATTAATTATTTCTCCGTTTTTAACCACTATAGTTTTAAAATAAAATGTGGTACTGTGAATTTTATTTGCCCAGTTGTACCGGTTATTGCAACGTTTAAACTATATGCTTAGTATAATGTATGGTGACAATATTTTAGTTGTAAATAATTGCATTTTTTTCAGTTTTCTGTCTATCACTAACTACAAGCCCATCATTTAATTGTATAGGTCTTTTTTTTAATAAAAATTAATGAATGCATAGGCAAACGCAGGGGGGGGGGAGGGGAGGTTGATTACAACTGCCCAGAATCCCCCCTCAGAACAGGGCCAGTGCAGTGTCTGGGGACATGAACAAGTTGAGACACCTGCAGCTTAAAATCTACAGGCATCCTTCCATTTTAGAGGCGGTCCCTAATATTTTGGCCACTGTGTACTGTAGTGTAGTGTAGTTACACCCCTATTTCTGGTGGTCCAGTTACAAACTTAAAGGAATACTATCGATACCCAAGTGTTCTAAAATGACAGTGTGCAAATAATGTCTAAGTAGCTGTGTAAACATTTTCCTACTTTTCATGTTAAATAGAGGCAAAAGCTGTAATTTATTGAGGGTAGGATTTAGCTATATTGGGACAAATCAATTGCAGAAGGGGTGTCTGCTTCAATGCACAGCCAGAGTTGCATATCAGACTACAGAAAGCAAATATCAAACATATCAAACTCTGAAAGCAAAAACAGTATGAAAAAGCTGTGAGAATTAGTTACATTTCCTCTGCTCTCTTCAGACAGGTCAGTCCGAAACACAGGACACATAAGCTGCAGCTGTTGGGAGCTCTCTTCTCTGTCACACACAGAGCTACACAGAGTTAACTGATCAAGTGTGAGGGGGAATTTCCCCTCTCCTCATGGCTCAGTCAGCCATCAGTTTTGAAGTTTGAAAGTATTTTGCTAACAGTAAACAAAGTTGCTACTAAAATGTATACACCAGTACTTAGCAGCACTTCCCCAACAATTCCTGTGTCAATTGAAAAAAATATGTGAATCGATAGTATTCCTTTAACTCAATCTCCATGTAAACAAGAGATAGTAGCATCTCATGGGTCATCTCTTCTGAAGTGATAAAAGAAAAACCAAAATACCACAATGGTGTAGTACAGGCCTGGGCAAAGTTTAGGTCGGCCCGGGCCGCATTCTTCAAATTCCACCCCTCCCTTATTGTAAAAATGCAAGCAGGGGATTTGAAACTCCACACACTCATGGATGTTGCACGTCTCCATGGCAACAAGACATCCCATGATGTGAAGTCAGAACGTGCCATCATGTAATACGCTCAGTTACTATGGAGACGCGACATCCGTGAGCGAGGGGAGTTTCAAATCCCCCGCTCCCCATTTTACAGGGGAGGGAGGGGTGGAATTTGAAAAATTCGGCCCGGGCCGCTTAAACTTTGCCCAGGTCTGTGCTAGACTGTTCTCAGCAAAAGTGGCCAGGCTCAGCTGAGAATCTAACAGGTGTACAGCTTTCCCCACCCCCTACCGTGGTTGCATAATGATCAGCCATGCAAGAATGGTTAAGAAACAATTGAGGGCCAAGTCCATTGTTCCCCTCTTTATCACACCCACGGAAGCCTCTCCATCGTTCCCGTCACCATTGTCTCTCCTTCCTAGGCACAGAACTCATTGTTTGGCTGTTGCTTAGTGACGCGTCTGTACAACATTGGGGCCCTGCAGTGCCACCTGTATGTTGATGTTCGATCTAGGCGGGGCACACATATTGAGGGAACATTATGCACCCCAAGTCTGATGACGTGTTTGTCAGAATGCAGAATGTGTGTCAGGCTTTTGCTACGCGAGAATAGGCAAGTCGTATTTCTTTTGGTTTATATTGGCTTGTATCAAGCATAAGGGACTTAGGGGTTGCTGCACTAAACTGCACTAATATTGCTATGTGCAGGCAGTGCATGGCAATATCACTGTTACTACCGGCAGCGTACATCATCAGTTAGTCTATTAGTATGACCTGTGGAACTCAAGTACCATAAACATAGTTAAAGGTAACATGTGTTACTAACTGTAACGCTTGTTAGTATCACGCATTACCGTTGCAACACTCACGCTACTAGAGTACTGCAAGTCACGCTAATAGCTCATGGTACGTGCTGCTGGTAGTAACAGTAATGCGTGTCTGCCCCTAGCAATATTACCCAAGTTTAATGTATCAACCCCTTAAAGGGCAACTTAAGTGAGAGGGATATGGAGGCTGCCATATTAAATGACCTTTTAAGCAATACCAGTTGCCTGGCTGTCCTGCTGATCCTCTGCATCTAATACTTTTAGCCATAGACCCTGAACAAGCATGCAGCAAATCAGGTGTTTCTGACATCAGATGTGACAAGTGATGCATGCTTGTTACTAGGGCAATTCAGACCAGGGCTGAGGAGTTGGGAGTCGAGAAGTGGGAGCAATTTTTGGATACCTGGAGTTGGAGGTTTCATAAACTGAGGAGTTGGAAAAAAATTTTGACCACCTCCACCGTCCTGATTCAGACACTACTGCAGCCAAATAGACCAGTTGGGCTGCCAGGCAACTGGTATTGCTTAAAATGAAATAAATATGGCAGCCTCTATATACCGCTCACTTCAGTTATCCTTTAATGCACTTCTAATCAAATTATACAAAAAAAAAAACGGCCATATATTAAAAAATAGATTACCGTATGTAGAATGGACTGCACCTTTAATACGTAATATGTTGGCGCTTTATACATACAATAAATAGAGTCCTGTTTTCTGAAGTACTTACACAACCAAGAAACATTGATAAACAGGTTTAGATAAAGTTTTACTGCAGGAAAGTTAAAAGGTTCATTAGCTGTAATACAGAGTGTGGTTTGCAAACTGCAAATATGACTGTATGATGCAATGTTATAAAAAAGGCTATAGAAATAAAAATATGTGACTTTTCTTTGCTACTGATGCTCTATTCATTATCTGTACTACACATACAATTCATTATATTGTAAATTTTATTTCGCTTCAGGTTTGCTTTAAAACTATTTTAAGCACACATCTTTAAGTAACACTTCGACACACAAACCAGGAGGCCAAGAAACCTTAATGAAGCCTTTATTATTTCGAAGAAAAAACAAAATGTAATAAATACAGCAGAAACATTTACAAATCAAACATACAAGGGGACAGACATTGAAAAAAAAAAATAATAATGCTGTCCAGCTGTCAGACATTTATAATTTAGTTGGTTGTTACACTATTTAAATACAGAGAAAAGCACTTGCTAGCTAGGTTGGTTTGTAATACTGCCCAAAGCACAGAGTTGCATTATGGAAAGCGTACTGCAGTGGTTAATATTGGATCTGGAGGCGGAGCATGGGAAGGGGTGGAGTTTAGCTTCTGACACTTCCTCCCAGAGGAGGGGCTTGAAAGACAACCGGTGTGCCAGAGGCTTAAGGGCTTCTCTACGGATGGACACAGTGCTTGTCTACACATGAAACACAGGGTTCAACTGTCGGAACACAAACTGGCGCTTCAAATAACGAAGCCAATAAATGGAGAGAATGCTTGCATCCAACAAGCAAGAGTCAGCAAGATATGTACTAGCTGAAATTTTTGTTAACATGACTAGATATCCCAGTTGCTTCTCAGTAATATATTTAGAAAAAAAAAAAAAAGAAACTAGATCATATATATGCAGGTGAATTTTAAACTGCAAAATAGAGCTTAAAAAAGGCAAACATAAAACGAAGAGTGTACTAATATTTAGATAGTCACAAATTGCTCCCTGTTCAGAAATGCAGTTCTGACAAATTACTCTTTAAGTTCCCTGAAGAATGAGAAACTGGTTGCATATCTGCATGAAAGCTGTACTCACTTATCTGTGATCTCTAGTCAGGTCTGATCATTGCACTCTGCTTATTACTTCCTGTTCCTGACTGTGAACAGGAAGCTGGAGGGGAGGGGGCATCCACAGGAGCAGGAAACACAGAGCATGATTGGACCTGATCTGCAAGCCATGTGAGTAAAGCTTTCACCCAGAGAAACTTGAGTTGGTATAGAGTGAACACAGTATAGAAGCTGCTGGAGGTAGAGAGGTCTTTATGAACAGTAAAGCAACCAGGGCGTCCTCATAGCTCTTCAGATGAGTACAATCAGTAACACTTAAGGCCGCACACATGATAGATGGATCAGTGATCAGGATCCGATAAATCGGGTAACATCGCTGGGCCAAGGTTAGACAGACATGTAAGTTAGCCTGTGGGCTAACAACCTGGTCGTAGCAATATGGGGGTGGGGGAGGAGCGGAAGGGCTGACAGAGCAGCCCAGTTTTGACGTCATATGGTGGGGAAGGGTAAGTGGGTAGAACAAAGCTTTTGGCTATAATGATCCATCTTGCAGATCGTTGGTTGGGTGGCGGCAGGAGTTGAGAGCTGCTGTACACATGACGGATTATCAGCAAGGGCGGTCGTTATCGGCCGCCTCACCCGACTTTAATCTTGTGCATCGGCCTTAAATTGCAGTCTTGACCAAGGAGCAGTTTGTTTAGTACACTTACCCTCTAAGGAAAATCAGTTATCCATGGCTTAAGCAAGAATCAGAATTTCCATTCTTAAAAGTACTAGAATAGCGCTGGACTTGCTTATGGACAATTTATACTTGCTGAAAGGCCCCTCTGAAGTCTGGCAGGTGCTGACCTGCATGCTACCTGCCTGGCCTCATAAACCAACATTTGCCCATCCCAGCACCCGAGTGGGCATAACAGTGTCACATGACACTAACCCCTAGTAGTTTTTACTTCGTCATCTATTACCCCTTTCAACTAGGAGGTGCGGTCAAGTGATACTATTAAACATGTAAGAGTTTAAGGTTGGAGTTTGTTATTAGCAAGGAGTTGTCCACAAAGTGAGCAATGCTAAATAAGGGCGCAAATATAAAAACTAGATCACCATGTCCGTATACTCTTACTGAAAAAAAATATACCAGTTACTGCATAAAACCTACTTGTGACTGGACCAACCTACTAAACTTAACCAAATCCAAACCAAAGGCTTTTACTGTAATGGGGGCATTCGAGAAATCTCACTTGAGTTAAAGTGTATTTCCGTTTCACCGCAAATGAAGAGACTAAACACAGCTTTTTTTATTTTATTTTTTTGCCTTATGAAGGTTTTAGTGTATTTTGGTAATCACTACCGTAAAGACTAGTGCACTTACGTTTTTTCTTTTACCGAGATGCAATATTTTTTCCACACATAGTTGGGAATTTTATCAGTAGGTCTTTCAAACTAAAAAAAAGGGTTGAAAACTGGAAAGGGCCCTTGAAGACATTTGACCTTCCCATCTTGTTTGCATAGTGCCTTGGGAACACTAGGAAATAACATACGTGGCTTTTCTGAAAAACTGCTTGGAAGGCAGTTAGCCAAAGAAGACACTGCAGTAAGGATAGTCAATGCCATGGTTATAATTTTTATATTGATGCAAATAACGTAAAAATGGGCCAATCAACTGCTTACAATTAGCTTACAACTTGCATCAACTCAGCATTATTAGCACCTCATTGACTATCCATGTTCTCCAGATGCAGGCGCTAGTGTCTCCATAGTTAGCTTTGTTACCCTCCAGAACAGTTTCTCCAAAAACCAGTTTAAGGAACAACTTACTCTCCCATCAAAATTAAGATCCCAAATACAAAAAATACCCCTTAAACCTTCATAAAAAACAAGTCAAACAAAAACTTCTAAGAACAGTGGGTTTTTTTTCAACATCTTCCATTATAGCAAAAGATCTACCACAAAATAGGCCTTCAGACAAAGGCTGTCATCTTTAGTCTCTTAAAAATGCTACTTGCTTGGCTGTCTTATTGATCCTCTAATAACCCATAAGGAGTATTAATCGGGACACCACTGAAAGCAAAAACAACAGGCAACTAGAATATTTTTTTTAGAAAAGATAATAAAGATGGCAGCTTGCATATTTCTCTCACTACAGAGATGATTAAATATAATGCCTGAGTAGAAATTTAGATTTTCGGTACAATTGTTACATAACATGGGGGTGTGTTTTGACCTTAAGAAATATTCACAATCCAGACATCGAGATCAGATGCCAATTTAACTGTTAATCTGTCACTTTCCAAGACTTGGGAGTCAGCAACCTACAGACACCGGTAACGACGCATGTCTAGCACCTTCAAGAAGGTCATCATCTAGAAGAACGAACTGACTTATGAATGTCATGCCTGGTTCATTCCCACTTCAAATAACAGCTAAACATATCTTTAAAAAAATAACCTATCACATTAAAAAGCTAGGTTAAAAAACAAAACAAACAAACAAACAAAAAAAAAAGTACCATGTACTAGCTAGCCTATGCAGCTGTGCAAGAACGTTATACAAATGGGAAAACAGAGGAACTTCCCAAAAAATCTCTTCTTCTGTAGGACATCACAACTGAGAATTGTGGTCATCTACAGGTTCTCATGTGAGGAACGTTCAGGTGAGTTGATCAAAGGATCAAGTTCCAGAGTGCAAACAACATCACTAGGGTTAAAGTGGAGTAACCGTGAAGCTCTTCAACTTTTTTTCTTTTGGCCAAAGAATGCAGAATGTTCAGTGAAATTAGAGATCGAACATTTTGGAGAGACAAAGATCCATTTCCCCTCTTCGGTCTACACTTTCTGATCACTCCCAGGCTTATTTTGTTTTTTTTTTTGGCATAACTTCCTTCCAAAGAACATTTGTAGAAACAATCCAACTTTTCCAGCTCTGCTCTGACAACATGCGGTATCCTTAAGTACCAAGGGTGAATAAAATCTTTAACAACTCTGGTTTCCCAACAGTAATTTTCCACTTTGGAAGCTCCCTTCATGGATCCTTCACAATATCTTCATAAGAACCTCAAATCGCCAGTACGGCATCTCACATTATGCTGCAGCTTTTGGCTTTGTCCTTTCGTAAGTCCGTGGCCACTGAGGTCAGCTCTGGTCGGCTGGGCATGTGCGAGATTCTCTTTGTGGTTCTCTGGGTTTTATTTCGTTTGAGATGTTTATTAGATTTATTGACGCAGGCCAATGTGGCCACATGAAAAATGTCCCTGACGCTGTTCTCGGACTGTAAGGCTGAGCACTCGATGTAAGTTGCTGCTCCTATTTGTTTGGCCATATTTGCACCCTACAAAAAAAAACGTCAAACATCAAGAAATATGATAAGTACCCAGTTAATTCAATACAGAAGGCTCAATTAACTTACAGTGCACCACCTAGAGCAGTGTTTCTCAAACCTGTCCCCGTGACTCCCCAACAGTGCATGTTCTGCAGGAAACTTCACCTATGCACAGGTGGTGTAATTAGTGTCTCAGCTAGGTGAATTCCATGCATATGAGATGCTAACTACCCTACATGTGCATAGGTGAGGTTGCCTGCAAAACATGCACCGTTGGGAAGTCACAAGGTCAGGTTTGAGAAACCCTGACCTAGGGCTTTAGGTGCTGAATAGGGATGGTCAACAAGACGCAATAAGTTGATGCAGGATTATTCAAGTTCTGTATGCAAATTTATACAGCCTGAAAATAGATCAATCAAATTTCCACCTCTGTATATCATTGACCATCCCTAGTGCTGAACGTCACAAGGAATCTTAAAAACACTACAAGGCATCTTCAGATCTGTGTGATCTGGAAGCCATTTTTGTCACTCTCAGTGAGCAGTTCTTATACTGTGAAGAAAATACCTAGACACATGTATACCGATTAGTCAACAGTTTACCTAGCTCAGTGGTCCTCAAACTAAGGCCCCCCCAGTGGTCTGAAGTATGTTGACCCGGCCCTTGACCAAAAAAGTTTGGGGACCCCTGACCTAGCTGATGAGGAGAGGAACAGACAATGCACAGAGGTATGTGGATCCAGCATCAACATACCTCTCTGCTTACCTCAGGTCACACATGTCAAACTCCAGCCCTCGAGGGCCATAGCCATACCAGTGTTTAGGATAGTCTAAGAAATGTGTTCTACTTGGTCATCCACACCTCTCCTGATTCAGTCCCATCAATTAACATGAGCTGTGCCAAAAATCTGTGAGGACCTTGGCCCTTGAGGACTGGAGTTTGACATCCCACCCTTAGGTAGATTTGCCTTGAATCAGGTGTGGTTTAAAGGATAGCTGACTCAAAAACAAGCTACCTCAGGTAAGCACAAAGGTATGTTCATGTGGAATCCACACACCTCAGTGCATTTTTCATTCCTCTCCTTGTTCCCTCTAGTCCCTGTAATCACTCCTTAAAAAATGTAACTTTTGGCTAAAGTAATTTTTTCAGACAGGAAGAAGCAGACTGCAATGTTCCCTCCTATCACCCTCTCATCCCCACCCAATCCACTCCTCTTATGGGGTGGGGACGTGATGGAAATGGGAGGGTGATAGGAGGGAACATCTCAGCAAGCCTGCCTCTTCCTGTCTGAAAATAAGACTTTAGCCAAAAGTCACATTTTTTTCAAGGAGTGATTATAGGTTCCAGGAGGAAGGAGAGGAGCAGTCAACACACAGAGGTATGGGGATCCTGCATGAACATATCTCTGTGCTTACCTTAGATAGCTTTGTCTCGGGTCAGTTGTGCTTTAAATGGTCTATTAAAAACACTGTGACCAAGCTCGAGATTTAAGTATAACATTGCCTTTATACAACAGAAGTTTATGTACGGTCTCAGTTACAGCTACCAGTATTTACTTGCATAACTTGCCGATTACCTACATAACATCAACGCAAAGTGGCTTCTGACTCAAAGTTCACAACTGACGTGACTTGTTTCTGGCTGAGCACTGAAGGCAGCGAAATGATAATTACACAGGAAAAAAAATAACATTTTGGAAACCCACACAAAGCTGTGATCATAATCTTGACTTACGAGGAGCTCTGATGGATTTAGATAACACACTGCGATAAACCTAACCCGCCAATTAATTACTACTCATTGCTGCAGCTATAATCAAGTATCTGCTGGGAACAGAGCAGAGCCGGTGTCTGTGCAGATGTTAGATATATATGGTAGAGAAGAAATTCTCACAGGTTCCTTCTAAAAGGCTGGAGTGGGAGCAGTGTGAGTTACCGCAGTGCAGAAACAATAGTTTGTGATAATTTTGGGTGGAAATCTAGTGTGGGTACAAGTGCCGCACCACCCTTTGGACTGAGCCCCTCATGACCCCAAATTTGGAAGATCTTTGGAAGGGAATATGGGGTAGAAGGTTTGGAGAGTGGAGATCCCAGTTATGTTGCGGTTGGGAAATGGAGTGTGTGGCTTACTTAAGTAAACCTGAAGCATTTGTAAAATGAAAAAACAAACAGACAGACAGATACTTACCTAAGGAAGGGGAAGGCTCTGGGTCCATTAGAGCCCTCTCCTTCCAATGCTGTAACCCCTCGTTAGCAGTCTCCTATCAAAGGGTCAGAGATGCTTTCTTCCACCATGGGAGATTTCGGAAGTCTTCAGGAGCCTGAGTGCTCCCGAAGACAGACTGCTCCATAGTGGGCATGCGCGAGCACACTGTCTCAGGCAGAGCCACCAGTCTTTGGGAACACTCGGCTCCCGAAGACTTCTAAAACGGGTGAATGGTGGAGACATCGCTGGGATGAAGGGACCGTGAGAGGAACGGGAAGGCTCAATAAGACCCAGAGCCTCCCCCCTCCTTAGGGAAGTATTTTTTTTTTTTTTAATGCTACAGGTTTTCTTTAAAAAAGGGAAAAATGGCATAGGAATTTAGAGTGTTCTAGCATTTTCAAACACTTCTGCTGATGTAGAAGAAATAATCAGAGTTAACAGAAAAATTAACTGAAATAGGCAGAAATGTTGTGCAATGTCCCCAATGTAGCTGGTAATTTCATTATGTGTGCTTTAACAATGTGGAAGGTCCATAGTTACCAGAAAAGTAGTGTAAATACTCCCAACAGCCCCTGTTCAGCATTCAGTTTGGAAGGAGGAAGTATCGGAGTCACGTGAAGCACAACGTGACAAGCAAGTGAGTGAACTCTTCGGCGCGTTCAGGTGCTGAACAGAGGCGGCCAGGAGTATTTGGGTGTTCCAATTCATTACACGGAATTTGAACACCAATACTAGTCCTCGGCGCTGTATGGACCTGGCCCTAGATCTTATCTGTCATGCCACAAACAATTAGTCATAAACAATGGTGGCATCTAATGAGATGAGGCTTCCTACTAATCCAGCTACTCCAATCCTGAAGACATTTTAAGACTCTGTGTTGATTCACACTACAGAGGAAATCATCAGGTTCACAGAACGGACATGTCAACGGGTCACATGTTAAGCATAGCATCCATTCAGCAGTGTTCCACTTCACCTGTTCCGTTGTAGTGATAGAAAGCTAAGTCCCGACTAGGCCAAAATTGCCATCCTATGAGACATCTTGATTATCCAGCCCTCCAATTATCCCAAGTTCTGGAATAACCCTGACCAATCAAACCCCATACAGCAGGTGCTGCTTTCATTTCAAAACACACCACTTAGGGCACTCAGAGGTGCTTTCATCAAATACTGTTTCCCATATAGTCCCTCAAACATATTTTCACCCTCTAACCTGGTTCACATTAATTAAAATCATTTTTTTTTTAAAAGTAAACTTGAAGTGACAGGAATATGGAGGCTGCCATATGTATTTCCTTTTATACAATACAAGTTGCCTACTCCTCTGTCTTTAAGACAAGATTGTCTGCTTGTTTCAGGTGTGCGATTCAGACACTACTGCAACCAAGGAGATCATCAGGACAGCCAGGCAACTGGTATTGTTTGAAAGGGAATAAGTATGGCTGCCTCCATAATCCTCTCACTGCAGGTATTCTTTCTAGCCCAGATGAGGGCATTTTAGCCTCAAGGTTATCCCATTTCCTCTTGTGCCGACTGTCGGACACATGGCATGACTACACTTCCCATAATCCCTAGCTCTGACTTAGCTACCAATACCCTGCTGACAATGCTCATGGCCCGGCTTAGACAATGGGAGGTGTAAGATTTTGGCAAGCATCTTCAGCAGGAAAGGCATGAGGAACGAACATAGCAAGATTTCTTCTACATTTTGTTCCAGAGTTACTCTCTAACACCGGAACATTTGATGACCTACCTGATCGTAAGATACTGGCGTCTGCCTGTGATTGGATAGTTCCACTAGTGTTGTGAGGTCCGTTCGGAGGTCAGACTTGCAGCCAACCAGCAGCATTTTCGTATTGGGACAGAATTCCTGAATTTCACCTTTCCACTGCAAGAAGAAAGTTATTTGGAATTAGTAACACTCAAATACCAAGAGGCTCACTATTAACAAAGTAGTGGCGATGCGTGTACAGAATGGAAAAAAACGTGTATACAAATCAGATTTCCCCTTTGGTCATATAATATTTTTCAAGCAATATTGGTGCCACTGTGCATCGAAAATGTATCTAGTTTAGCTTCTTACAGGCCCGGGCCTCCGTACAAGTGAACTAGTCACAGAGATACATTAGGACACTGGGTGGTCTTTTGTGGTTTGCCTCACTCCGATGTATGAGGTAATTTTTTTTTGTTATGTTTTACTTTTTTGACTTAGACTTTAGTAAAAGTTTACAATCACTAATTCACACACCACTCAGCCACCCCAACTATGACCTACATGATGGTAGCAAATTATTACTGTGCCCTTATATTGTACTGCCAATTTCCACAGCACTCTACAGAGCACCAGTAGTCCCTGGTTAATGAATAGGGACTGTAGGTTCATTCTTAACCTGAATCCGTTCTTAAAGGGAATATCCGAGCTGCATAAAAAAAAAAAAAAAAAAAAAAAAAAAAACTACATTTATTTGCCCGGGGAGTCTTCCAGCCCCTTGCAACCACTATGTCTTTCGCCGCAGCTCCGCTCTCAGGCGCTGGCTCCTGGGCCCCTCTATTGCGCCCATGCAAGCGTCGCTGTCAATAACTTGCACATGGTGTGGAGTGTACTGTGCAGGCGCAGCGGCGAGCGACATATCAGCTACTAGGGGCTGGAGGAAGCTCCGGGTGGGTGGAAGTCATTTTATTTTGCAGCACGGACAGTCGGAACGCGGTGTCATCTCTGTCCCCTTTGCTTCCTAAGTGCCCTCCTTTGCCTCCATTGTCACCTTCTGTGCCCATTTGTCCCCCTGTGTGCCTCTTTATCCCTCTCTGTACTTCTCTTTGTCCGAGGGACCGAGTAGATGGAACGTGGACTAGGAAGGCTCTATGGCAGACAAGTCCGGTCTGGAGGCCAAATGCTGCCCACCAAGCCCTTTCTGGTGGCCCCCAAAACACTCTACAGTTGTTACTTCCATGTGGCCTGCAGGACGCATGCAGGGGCCACCTCACCTTAGGTTGTTGCTCTGCCTCCCCTTTGCTTGCCTGTAGGTTATCAGCCACCACTGTTTCTTTATGACACACAATGACAATAAAGTGCTTGAATTGAATAGCAGTAACAGCCACTGATTAGCAGCCACCACGGTGCCAGCAGCAGTAGCAGCCACTGGTTAGCAGCTCACACTGTGCTATCTACACACTGTATATGGGTTATTTCCTGTGGAAAGGTTTTATTTGACGAAATGTCACTGGCATAGTGTACCTAACGGCCATCAGCGAAAATTGTGTTCAACTTCACTAGTTTGGTCCCCTGGCACTCTCAAGAGAGACCATATGGCCCTTGGCCTAAAAACTTGGGACTCCCCTGCTCTATAGGATCCAGAAGCCTTCCCTTTACATGCTGTAGGCGGGTGCAGTAGATGTGGGATGCCTGTACAGTCAGCAGACTGACGGCTGAACCATCACGAGTGCTCCTTTTAGACATCAAATTTCTATAATCAGTATGGACTTCGGGGGAATCAGTGAGGAGGCTCTGGTACTTCAGGCTCAATGCTGAGCTGACTTAGAAGTAATCACTGTGATGAGAGCTCGGAATTGTCAATTAGAGGTCGGCGCTTCGAGTTACCTTTTTGAGTACGCTATCCAGGGTCTCTGGACGGCTGATGTCAAAACATATCAAGACGGCATCAGAATCCGGATAGGAAAGCGGACGGACGTTGTCATAATATGGAGAACCTGAAAAAAGAGAAAGAAAATATTCTTATTAACCCTCCATTCAAAAGTTTATCTTGTTACACAACAAGCTCAGGCAAATAGAATCAGTTTTCAGAATGAACTTTCACTTTTGTCGAATGAATGTTATCTGTTTGATTCAACTCTACCCATGGCAAGAATTCAGTAGTGACCAAACAAGCAACTGGTTCCGGTGTGCTGATCCTATACATGCACCCTCAATAAAAGGGTCACCAGAACAATTGCTTGTGATGGTTTCAGGTGACCTGTTTAGGAAAGACTGCTGTAGAGACATGCTGCTAGGCATACTACCAAGCAAAGAGTTTAGTTCTATGGAAAGGAAGGCAAGTAGGAGATGCCCTGCTTTTGGAACTACAATAGAAAAAAAAATATGTACGCAAGACCATTTTAATAAACCAGCAGGGACAGCCATACTATCCCAGGAGAAAAAAACAAACATAAGTGGATGAATACTTGTTCTACTTACATAACATATGAATTGTACTGTCCACATTTTGATAATTTTATATAGTAAATACGGTCTCTGACTGGGCCCTGATGCCATTTCCTCCCTTACTCTTTTTTTCTCTTAGAAACTGCACTGCCATATCTAGTTAGCTTTGTTAACACGTATGCGATCATATTATAGCAGCTTCTGCAGAGGGGTGGAGTGTATTTCCCTTCTCGGCCTCATGTCACAATGAACTGCTCTCAGCCAATCAGTGAGGAGCAGGAATGTGGGAGGGGAGATAACAAGCTTCCCTCTGCATTTCCTCTGGCAATGTACCAGAATAGAGCCAGACTGACTGAGATAGATTCATTACAGCAGGAACATATAGGATTATATAAGAATGCTTGAAAAGCAGGATCAGGATGTAGACTAGTTAATAAACATAGAACAGCGGGTAAATTAAATTTAATTTTGTGGCCAGACAATCCCGTTTTATCCTAATACAGAAAAAACACACATGCACTGTACTTATCAATGTTTAAAATGAAGTTTCACTGTGGCCACACACTCCATATGCACCGTGGAGGTGGGAGGATAAAGATCTTAAGGTGGCCATACATCAGGCGACTTGAAAGTCTGTGCTGCCAAGTGCATACCCGACTGATAAAGCGACCAATTTCAGGACCGAAATTGGTCGCATTGTGGATAGCGCATGCTGCAAGATGTCGGGTTGGTTGGTCGGGTGCGCGGCGGGACCTGGGGTGCAATTTCCAGGTGACTGACGAAACCATCCGCTGCCTCGACGCTGTGCCCCCCTAATGCCCGCCGTGCCAAAGTGTACACATTACCTGTCCGCTGCCTCTGCTTTTCCCCCGCTGCTCAGGGCGCATTCTCCACTTCCACATACTCACACCCCATGTGGTTTCCCGGTAAGGGTGCGCAAGTGACGTGACACACGTGCACCCTTACTAGGAAACCAAGCGGGGCATGCGTGTATGCGGAAGAGGAGACTGCGCTCGGAGCAGCGGGGGACAAGCAGAGGCCGTGGACAGGTAATGTGTACACTTTGGAATGGTGGGCATGGGGGGGGATTGACATTAGGGGGGGCACAGCGGCAAGGCAGCACACAGGGTCGATTCCGGATCGATTTCAGAATGAAATTGATTGGAATTCGGCCTGT
The DNA here is from genome assembly GCF_040937935.1 of Hyperolius riggenbachi. Classification (NCBI taxonomy): domain Eukaryota; kingdom Metazoa; phylum Chordata; class Amphibia; order Anura; family Hyperoliidae; genus Hyperolius; species Hyperolius riggenbachi. Next base: position 277,940,347 of record NC_090652.1, on the reverse strand, counting down.
GGTGTATGGGCAGCTGACAGATCTATCAGATTCGAAAAGAGAGATTTTCCTGTTGGTTGAATCTGCCCATACATCGCTAGATGTATGGCTACCTTTAGGCTAGGTACCCACCATACAACATACAATTTTCCAGCAGATCAACGGGTCAAAACGATTATTTACAACATGTCCAATTAGCTCCTGATTGATAATGGGACCAATTTTGTGCAGCAGTAGGGACCATGAAACCAATCGAGTTATCGATCGGGAGCTGTTCGGACATGTCGGTAATTAATGTTCAACCCGATCTGCCGGGACATTGGATGGTGTGTACCTAGCAATAAAAACAGAGGACGGCTTCTGCAGTAGATGCAGTCAGTTCCCGTTGTACAATACAAAATGAATTAACATTCAACAGGAAAAGCTGCACACCCTAAAGATTTCCATCCAATATCAAAATGAGTGTTTGGGCACCTTAACAGTCCCATCTTCATTATTTAACTAAAATTAAAGCGGGCTCAAATTCAGAACTTCCTGTCTGCTCTAAAAGATACGCAACAGCATATTAACCTTTACAGAAAAACATTACAGCTGATACAAAACCCTGCAATAAATCTACCGTGTGTCTGCCTCCTGCTTTCATGGAAGCAGACATAGGGTTAACATCCTATGTTTACAAAATAGCTGCTCTGCCAGGGCAGCCAGCTGACAGATCAAATTACGGTGGAGATTAGTACAGATGAGGGGGAATTAGACAGGCTAAACTCTCTAAATACATACAGGGTGCATTTCTCAAGGTTTGTGCAAGAGTTCAGGTCCACTTTATCCACCACTACAGTATATCTACGTCCTCAGTGACTTCATCTAAGCCACAAGTCAGTAGATATACGTCTTGTAGCAGAAGCACAGCTGTGTACGGTTGGGCATTGCTCCTGTGCACATCTCTGGCACTATCTGATGCAGCACTAATTGGTGAACGGGAATATATGTTCCCTGAGCTAATGAGATTGATTTTAACCATTCAAAATACTTTAATTTTCTCAGTTCATAGTGAAAAATACACTCTGTAGCATTATTTCAGAATCAAATATCTTCACCATAAATTGTGACCGGAACAATCTAAGTTTTGTGATAAGCAGTAAGAATAGCCAAACAAAATTTGTGTTTTTTATCTACAGTAGCACTTTTCATTTTTAAACTGGAATTGGTAAAACTGAGAAATAATGTGTTTTTTCTATTTTTTTTCCCTTCTTTTCCCATTAAAATTCATAGAAAACAAAATTGTTCGAGGGAAAAAATGGAATAAAATGCAAGCCTAGTTTGTCTTGCAAAAAAACCCAAATATATATTTTATTTCTGCGTCATAAGTAGAGATAAAGTTATTTCTGATTGAATAGGGACATAGCTAAACTGTCAAAACTGCTCTGGTCCATAAGTGGAAAACAAGGTCTGGATGCGAAGTGGTTAAAGACTCGACTATTACGTGAACAATTTAGATAGAGACTGTGGCAGGGAGGGGGGGGGGGGGGGATCTACAAATAATCATATTTGGTGAAAACTCAGCAGAGCCATTACCTGTATTTGCTTAGTTGTGTTTCCACAAGGAGTGCACATTTCCGGCCGCCCAGCGCGCACAGAATAGGGGCTTGTGTCAATAAACAGGCCTGAACGCTGCGGCTGAACACCCAAGAGCGCAGAGTCCTTGAGATGAGATTTTTTACGGGCGGACGTAAAGCGTATAACAGCCGTGTAAAGAAGAGATCCTGATGATCTCATCCTGGAACATTCCCCGCATACCTCTCTGCTCTGCTTCACATTACTTTATTACACAAGCAAATGCCCCAACATGATTATTGGAAGACTTTAAACTGTTATTTTAAACATTACACTGAGTTACAGGCCAGGCCTTATATGCACTGTGCATGCTGACTGATCCACAGGCACCTGAGGAGGGGTAAGAGAGTCTGCAGAGTTCACACTGCCAGAAGTGGCAGATTCCATCAATCAGCAAATAAACCGCTTTCCTCATCGATCTGCAGCACAGAGTCATGCTGTCATTTGCTCGGCATGTGGGTATCCTATTAGTACCTTTAATATTAAAAACTTTGTGATCACTGTAATTGGCTCACAGTGATCACAGGGTCAGGAGCCATCAAAATTTTCTCTTTATGGTCGCACATAACTGTCATCAGCTGATCAAAAGCGTGATTGGAGCAAAAGTGCATGGAGCAGCCAAGATCCTGACATCTAGGCCACGACAGAGAGAAGTCTCCAACCAGGGGGTACTTTTCAATACGCTGCATCTGGAACTGGACTACTACCACAAAAAAACAAAAACAAATTCAAAATACATGCAAACACGAACAAAGAAGAGTAAATGGGCTATAAATTACTTTTTTCCTATGTTGCTGTCACTTACAGTAGTTAACAGAAATCTGACAAAACTAGCAGGTTTTTGACTAGTCCATCTTTTCATGGGGGATTCACGGCATTACATTTATTCTTTACAAAAGCTCTCCCTGGAAAAGGAGCCAACCAAAGACGCTGGCCAGCCTTACTACCTGTTTGCACGTAATTCCAGAAGTTGAACTGAGCAACTGAGCCTCAATTCACTATGCTTTATCAAACACTTTATCGAACATTTGATACTTTACCTCATGTGTAAAATCTAATTTTGAATTCACTAAAGTGTTATAGATTTATCGAATGTCTTATTGATAAAACATTCAATAAATCTATAACAACTTAGTGAATTCAAAATTATATTTTGCCCATGAGGTAAATTTATCAAACAAACATTCGATAAAGTGTTTGATAAAGCTTAGTGAATTGAGGCCTTGCGTTAAAAAACCCCCCAAAAACCTGAGAATCCACTATGAGGATATGGGCTTGTCCAAAACCTGTCAGTTCTGTCAGATTTCTAATATCTACTGTATGTGACAGCAATATAGAGAGAAAAGTAATTTACAGCATATTTTACTCTGAGAGAAACATACTATTTATTCATGTGTTTTAATGTATTTGAAATCTTAACTTTTTTCACGATAGTGGTTCTAGAAATCTCCAGATATGTTGGGGTTAACAGATCACTGACAGATTGGGTTAGCGCAATTGCATTTGCTGGAAGTATCGATCACCTTATCGCTCAGTTAGGTGAGGAAGATTAGATTGAATTTGTGCCTGGTGCTAGCCATCCACTCTCTGCGATTCAGCCAACACGGATCGTTCCATTCATGGCCACAAGGAAGACTGCTCCACCAGAGGAGAAAGTATGTGAGGCAGCCTCAGCCCTGACAAGCTATGGAAACACAAGCTCTGTTTACTGGTAATTCAGGATAATCCCAGCTCCAGCTTCAAAGGGCGCAATGCAAACCTCCTGACATCTCCCCATTGCGCAACAGGCCCCAAAAGCAAAGCGTCATCAGTCACCGGAAAATGAAGGCCATGTGCCATTTTCACAAGCCTCGCCCATAGGCTGCGACTCTCTCCTCGCATACCTGGCTGCTGAAATCACCTCAGATTCATCCCAGAGAGCCATATATGTACAGTACACAGACACAGCTCCCTGCCGACAGCCAATGACGAGAGGATGGCGCATTTGTCATGCTAATCACAACCCTACAGGCTCTGAAAACTGCATCTATGGCTTCAGTCCAAGGCCATATACTCACATTGCCTAGTTTTTATTTTTTTTATAAAAGAAAAATAGTGGATGCTTAAAGTGAACTTGCACTGAGTAAAATTATTTAAAATAAACACCTAATGTACCTGAAAATGAATATTACATACTTACCTCACTGTCAGTTCCTCTCAAAAACTCACCATTTTCTTCTTACTACGTTTCCTTCCAGTTCTGATAAGATTTTGTCAGAACTGAAATATATTAGTTGCTGTCAGTTATAGATCAGTTGCTGTCAGCTATAACTGAAAGAACAACTGATGTGCAAGGTAATGTCCATGTTTCCCTATGGTTCAAGTGGGCGATATTACAGTTTGACAGTGCGCTGACCAGGAAGCGGTTATGGAGTAATGGCCATTTTTAAAATGGAGGACTGACAATCCCATTGATCACAGTGGACAAACAGGACGCGAGAGAGTAGAAAGATTGATGAGCAAACTATGCCGGTACACTCTAAAGTACTTCATCAGAAGCTCATGCACTGACCACTTCCTTCACCATAGACCACCACTATCAGCTGCAATCTCCTCAGACCGGCTCAGTCTGAACCCCGCCCCTTGCAGTCAGATGGTGCAAACCAAGCGGTAGCAGCTCCACCCAGAAAGCCTGGAACAAACGCTCTCAATTCCGTCAGATTCGGTCATGTAAACTAAACTTTATGCCTGCATTCTGTAGTTGTAAAACCTTAAAATCGTACTAAAAAAGTGAACATCTGAGCAGTTACTAAAGGTGCCCATACATCAGAAGATGTAAAGGCAGATCGACCAAGAGACAGATCTGTTGCCTGCCCATACACCACAGGCCGATTCCCAATTGATTTTAGCACAAAATCCCTCAGGAATTGTCCTTGTGACGCCACATCCCCCACCCGCCTCGCTGTCCCTCCTAATGCAAAAATGTTTCCCCCGGTGCAGTAGACTTAACCTATCCATGCTGGCTCTGGGCCGTGTCCACATTCACACTCCCCACGTGGCTGACGGCGTTTATGTGGGCGTGTCCATGTTACACCAGCAACCACGTGGGGCTTCTGCATTCAGAGCCAGCGACTGACAGATAAAAGTATAATGCATCGGGCAGGAATACTTTACATCAGGTGGACAGCGACGGGGGTTCCGCAACGCCATTACCGCACGCCCACCATGCCGGCACTACATTTTGCAGCATGTCTGATTGATACAAGCGGTCAATTTCTGCCTGAAAATGGTCACATCGTCGATCGAGCATGACCTTGGGGGCATCGATTTTCATCCGATTCAGTTAGAATAATCGAATCGGATGGTCGATCGGCCACAAGTCGCCTGATGTCTGGCCACCTTATATGATGTCATTTAGATCTGTGTTTGGAGCTGTAACATCCCTGGGAGTAAGTGGTTGGCACGCTGTTGGCAGGTATGGCACTCTAACATGCCCGCAGAGAACGGCTCGTATTTTTCTACATTCTTCCGCATGATTACGGCCATCAGAGACAAGTGATCTGGGACAGTGTTAATCTCCTCAAAACTGATGTTTTTCTTTTTCCTACGACTGAATTGCAGGTTATGTCGCCGGGGCAGTTGCCGTGTAAACAGTGCCCAGAAGCAGTATTTGCATAGCGATATGCGTTATTGCAATGTTATTTCTCTGTCATGGCCCACATCCTGTGAGGCCACGCCCACCTCTTACTCACATGCCTGAATATACACCTTGCAATCATGACAGAGCGCACAGACCGCAGGGCCCCTCCTTGTATCTCCACAGAACAGGTTCCCCCCGGGGCGGGGTGGAGGGAGTCCCTGTCACCTTCTCTCTCTGCAATCAGCAGAAATCACAGGAACAGGTGATGGGAGCTCGGGGCCATTTCAGCTGCAGGAGAGCGAGAGGCAGACTGAGATTTCCAGCTCATCAATCACTGTCTGCCCAATTCCCAATCTGTAGCCCTCATCTATAGGAAATGAGAGCAGGTCGCTGATTGAAAGATGGTGGTGGTGGGGTAGAGGGGGGGGGGTGGTTAGGAGATGCAAGAACGGAAGTGTTGGCCATAAAAACAAAAGTGTATATTGTACAAATGTGTTTGAAAGGAATGTCCAGATCTTTTTATGTTTCAGCACATCTTCCACAGGGCTTTACATATCTCGTTGCGGAATGCTCACCTGGTCGGGGAACCTCACAGCGACGCCTACCGATGGAAAGGTTACCCAATCCATCTTCCTGCCTGCGGGAACATGCGATCGCACATGACAAGCGCGAATGAGCGTTCAAGCGATCCCAGCACTTTTGCGCGGGAGTCGACAGGAAGATGGATTGGGGAACCTCATTCGTCAGGAAGTGTAGATCGCGGCACTTTGTGAGGCAGTCGTCAGGGATCTTAAAGATCCGATCCGCCATGATGGTCGTATCGCCGCACGACGCAAAGCGTGCGGTGCGCTTAGTGCAATAGATCCCGCGGATCTGTTGCAGAGTCACAAGTGTAAACAGCTCCAATTTATAAAACAGGAGCCATGCAATGTCAGTTTAGCAATGTGTGGAGAACGGACAACAAAGTCCTTTCTCAGCTCAGTCCTCTTGACATCCGGATCAGGTAAGGCCAGTGGAAGCAGTCGGTATAATGTCTGCTCCGATAGCCGCCAGTGATCTGGCTGGAGCCCGGGGCAGATGCTTACCGCCATAGGCTATATGGAGGAAGGCATCTGCCTGGCAATACCGCAGACTGAACAGAAGCGTGGTCCGCTAACCGCTACGGATCTCAAGGATCCATTTCAGGGTGACCAGTATGAACGGTTCCTATTTATAACACAGGAGCCGTTCACTCTCCGCTTAGCAAGGAGCAAAGAACGGACAACAACGACAAAAAAAAAGTCAGCTCTAGTGGGAGGCAACAGAGCCTAAAGGGGCCCATACACTGGTCGATTTCAGGCATCAATCAATAGCTAGAAATCGATGCAGCAGAAAGCATGATCGATCGACTGATCAATTTCCGGCTGATTTCAATCGATTTTCTGGATCGGTCCGGTTGGAAAATCTAGGTCGATCGGCTGCTGGCAGCAGATCGATGGCCAATAGGGCTGCATTGGATGGAATGGCGCAACACTGCATTTCGATCGATTTTCAATAGATTTCATTCTATAATCTATTGGAAATCTGTTCCTAGTGTGTGGCACACATCAGATAGATTCCTGTCAGATTCGACTTGACAGGCATCTGACAAGAATCAATCTATAAGTGTATGGGTACCTTAATGGTGGCCATACACTCGTTATTAGCAGCAGATACATCATCAGATAGATTTCTGATCGATCTGATGTGTTTAGGAAAATTTTTTACTAGGAAAAGATTTCCAATAGATTTCAGTATGAAATCTATTGAAAATCAATCTGATGGCATTTTTTTTGCCACCAGATTTCCATTAGGTCCAAATGCAAACTAAGCAATCTCAACAGATCGACCTAGATTTTCCAGCCCGTCCAATTGATTGAAAGCGATTTGCGATCGATCGGCCGTTAATCAGCTCACTGTATGGGCCCCTTGATTGTCCTTCAGGGGGCTAACAATCTAATCTAGGCTAGGGATAATGAAGGAGCAAGCCTATGAACTTATCTGACTGTTTTTGGAATGTGGTTGTAAAAAAACAAAAAAACAACAACAACAAAAAACAAAAAAAAAGAACTTCGCTGTGCTAAGAAGTTCTCCCAGAGTCTCTGAAACATTGTTCACATCGCTTCCAACTCCCCTAAACAAGATAAACAGTATACAGACATCAGTGGACAGCGCTGCTCATACAATGTACTGGCAGGAATCCAAGGACAAACCGCTACATTCCCTCCATACTTCACAAATACTAACACCAACATGCAAAAACAGGATTACAATTCTAAGATATGCTTTAAAGTAAAATCAACAAACACTTCGCTGCCAACAGTCTCTGTATTTTATACATAAACCCATTAACAGAAATGATTGACTATCTGTGTGGCTGATCTACAAAAGCTCATTGTAACATGTAATCCTAGTACCATGGCTGTCCTAAAGCTGCTGTACACAAGTCTAGTTTTATGCTGTCTGACCTCCACTATTGCTTCTGAAAACAGCAGGTAGAGAAACACCCCTCTAGCTTTACCATAGATCTCAGAGCGTGTTTACATCACCCTGTGTGAAGAGGGCTGAGAATGGGAACCACTGCATCCTAGTAGTAGAAATCTGACATTACCGACAGGTTTTGGGCTATTCCATCTCTCCATAGGGGATTCTCAGTATGGCCTTTATTCTTTATAAAGACACTCCCCCGAAAAAGATTTTTTCAAAGATGGTGGCCAGCCTCCCTGCTCGCTGCACACTATTTTGGCAGTTGGACGGAGCAACTGCCATTCACTAAGTGCTCCTGAAAACCCCCCTATGAGAAGATGGGCTAGTCCAAAATCTGTCGGTAATGACAGATTTCTACTTCTTATTGTAAGTGACCGGGACATAGGAGAAAAGTAATTTATGGCTCATTTTACTCTGGGAGAAATGTACTTTTTATTTGTATGTGTTTTGAATTTTTACATTTTTGCGACAGTTCCTTATCCAGCTGCTCTTACACGAACACCAATAGGAGATAGTACAATGTCAAACGTAAGAATCGCTAGTCAGTAAAAACGAAAAGGCACACACCCACGACGCAACTATGTGTGTTTTTCCCACGACCATTGATTGTTTTTTGCGCAACGAGCAATTGTTTCCACGACGTGGTTACGTGTGCACGATTAAACAAACGATTTGCGACGTGCATCGACTAAGACCGAGTGCCGCGATCATTTGAACTCCGCACCCATCTTTAGCTCCCGTGGTAGGAAGACGAATTGGGGAATGCTCCTTGGTCAGGTCACATCGCTGTGGGTTCCTCGATCCATTCTCTGTTGAGTACGTAGCTTTAGACCAGCATTTCTCTTATCAGATTTCATAAACATCTAGCTAAACAACTACCCTGCTTGTTCCAGTAACACAAACTCGCACTGTAAATTAAGATCATAAAATTAAGCCTTACAGCAACCATCAAAAAAACCAAATCAGATAAACAACCAAAGCAGAAGGACTTAAATAGCCAAGTAAACTTTGCTGCACACAGCAGCCTTTTATCACAAACCGCAAAGAATCGCAAGCAGCCCGATAGTAAACACACAGCAGAGTTCAGCAAGAGGGCAGCGAATGGAATTCATAAAAAATGGCCCATTGGGATGGAATCCTCAATCAAAACACACAAGCCACTAAAATATATCAGATTATCAAAACAGAGCACACTACGAGAAACAGAGGACTGCGGCGAAGCATACATTTCCTAGTCTAGCACAGCCACTCCTATTGCATCAGATTCCTCCTGCACTACCGCCTACTGGTGAACTCTGGTATAGCAGCAGGACCATTTCAGAGAGAATGATGTTTGTAGGAGATAAATATTTTGGTGGGTCTTATGCCGGGAATACACGGTACCGCTTGTACCACTCGATTATGCCGTCAGATCGATTCGCAGGCGATTCTCTTATCTTCTGCTCGTTTTCCATTGTCCCCCCATGCGGTATCGAGCGCGAAATCGATCCGGCGGGTGATCGGACATGTCGGAAATTATCAATCAAGCCATCTAATGGCTCAATTGAGCAGTACAAACCGTGTATTCACGGCATTAATGCTTGGACACAGATCACATAAAAAACTAGGTACGGACTAAGCCTGAAAGATAAATGGAATTTAAATCGAAATTACGATCACCAAAATCACAATTTCGGAATCGTCAAAGTGATCATTTCCACATGGGGGAAGTTTGAAGAAGCGGCTTCAAACTCACCCCAAGTCCGGACGCGTGTGGCCCGCAGCATCGGCAGTGTTGGACACACCTTCCCGCTTCGAGTCCAGTGCTGTCCGTCCTCTCTTGCTGTCTGCCAGCTCTTGTACACAGCATACTACCTGGTTCCTGTATGTCACATGACATACAGGAAGTATGCTGTGCATTAGAGCCTGCAGGAGGCAAAGTGGATAGATGGGCATCACTGGACTCATGCTGGAAGGTATGTCCAGCACTGCCGCAGCTTGGGGGCACAGAGAAAGACAGGGCGGGCACAGAGAGGCAAAAGGGGCAGAGAGAGACAAACAGAGCAGTCAGAGAAAGACCCAGAGTGGGCACAGAGAGACAAAAGGGACACAAAAGGGGTAAGAGAGGGACCCAGAGGGGGCACAGACAAAGGGGGCACAGAGGGTGTACAAAGAAAGACGGGGACAGAGGCACACAAAGGAGGGGAACAATGCTTGATTTGAAGGAAATCGTGAATTGAATCGAAAGCGTGACTTCGGACAGAAATCGCTCAATTCAATTTTTTCTTAAAATCGTTCAGGCCTAGTACGGACAAACTCAATCTAACATAAAAAAAGAAGACCTAACATAAAATTGGGGAAAGTTTTAGCAAAACTACAAGAGACGTATGTGGTAACATTTTAACCGTGATAAGTAGTAGAATAGAGTGTAGAACATTTTAGGGTTGAGGCCCATGTCTTGTGTATTCTTTTTAGTCACAAACTGAATCAAAAGCAATTAACTGTTTGCATATTCTGTACCAAAATAAAAGACTTGTAAAATGAAAACAAAGTGACAGAATATGAAAAAAGCAACATATTGTTACCTTAGGAACTTGGCTTTTTAAATATGTATGTCATGAGGGTATACTACTATTATTTTTGCAAATAAGGTCTTATAATCATCAATAGTGTACAATGAGAACAGAAAAAAAAGGCACCTTTATTTCCAAATGCAATATGGTCACCACACATTGTACTAGGAACATAATCTAAACATTGTTATGACCAGGATGAATAAGCAAATAACATGTGTGGGTTTAACTTATAGTTAGCACTGTTTATTGTAAAGCTATAATGGATGTAAATGGAGAAATAGTGTGTTTTTCTGTTTTTTTCCCTTTAAAATTCATTGAAAATAAGGTAATCACACTTTAAAAGCCTAATTTGTCCTGAAAAAAAAAACAATATATAGATCATTTAGGTGTAATTAGTAGAAATAAAGTTATTGGCAAATGACTGGGAGCAGTGCTGATATGTGAAAATTAGTTTGGTCCTGAAGTGGTTAAGGTGTTTGTTTCAGATACTACTGATGCAGGAAAGATCAGTAGGACTGCCAGGCAACTGGTATTAATTAAAAGGTTCAGCTTGAGAATGGGAAGAGGGAGAGAAATGTTTGAGGCATAAAGAGATGATGTGCATATTCTTGAGTGATGCATCATGGGAAACCACACTTGCTTACCTAAAAGCTGTATTGTGGCAAATACCTTCTGTTTTAAGAAGGCAAAATGCTACGAAATATAAAACAGCAACATTTGCCTTGCAGCGCTGGGTTCCCAGTTTAAATCTCAACCAGCGAACTATCTGGAGCTTGTATCTTCTCCCTATGTCCGTGGGGGTTTCCTCTGGGCACTCCGGTTTCCTCCGACATCCCAAAAACATACAGATAAGTTAATTGGCTTCCCCCTAAATTGGCCCTAGACTGTGATACATACACTACACAATACATACATAGGACTATAGCAGGCATTAGATTGTGAGCTCCTCTGAGGGACAGTTAAGTGACAGGACAATATACTCTGATCAACGCTGCGGAAGATGCCGGCATTATATAAATACTAAATAACATAACATTTATCAGTGTCCTGACAGGTTTGATTTATGTCACATGGTTTGGACACAGGGTGAAAGGGCATTGCTGACTGGAATATATTGGCCTCTCAGGATTCTGCCTTTGGCCTGTTCATGTCACAGAAGGCCAAAGAGCAGCCCAGCTGAGAGGAAAACAACATATATCTCGATATTCTATAGATATTCTGCGAATCTTACAGCTTCAGGAGTGTAAGAAGCGACGCCAGGCTAAATTCAACACACATGTTCCACATGAGAGGCGCACTTATTGGCTTACATGGGAACAGCCTCTTGGATGGCGGCCATTGTGTGAGGGAAATGGAATCTTTAGACGTGGAATTTTCTGGTAAGGATCCCCCGCTTTGTTAAATATCACATTCCAGTTGGAAGGGAATGCTTTGATGTGAGCGGCTGATACTGGCGATTATCAGGGAGGGTCCTGTCAGAGGGGGCCGCCTGGACAGCAACACAACACAGGGCAAGAACACTGAAGGCTTTATCTACACAGCGTTCCATGGAAGAGACATGCAGGAAAATGCTGAGGACAACTAATTGCTTCCTAGGAGTGACAGTTGTGCATCACAAATTTTCTGATTAGTTGCAGCTCAACAGCAAACATCCGTGACGCAGCTTCAGAAAAACCACAGAAATCTACACAGCTTTTATATTTTTCCATAATTTTCTATTCCCCCCCTCCCCCCCAACCACAGAAAAGGGCTAAGAAAAAACTCTCCGCTCCCCCAACCCCAGCAAATTCCTTGGACTCTCTAACAATGTCCCTCTGGCTGCTATATTGTAGTCAGGGGTCCTTGCTATTAACCCATTAGCAGCTTCAACAGAGTTATCTCATTTGAGATAAGTGCACTGCTTTTGACTTCAGTCGGCAAAACTCATTGTGCTGTAAATTCTTGGAGGTCTTTGATCTCTCTCTAGAAGCAGAAAATATAGAAACTGAAAGCAGAAGTCCTGTTATTGTCTCACACTGCTCCCTAGTGACAAGTGGCCATAAGTACACATTTTAGCAGTACTAATTAGAAGCAGGGAAATGTAACAAGAAAAAAAAGTGCAAATATGAACTGGCCTGGAGCACTTGCCTCTAAATAAATTGTCTGCTAAAGCGTTAAAAACACCAACAATAACCCACCGTGGTGCAGGAACAGATGATATATTGATATTGGGAGGGCGACATAGAGCTCGCTCATGTGATTGCAACAAGGGGTCGACGAGTTCCCAATCGGCTGCTGATAGGGGTGGCATGTTATCTCCAAATTCATTATCTTAGGCTTAGTTCCAATTTATGATGGGTCTGTTTGGTTTGAAGCAGACAAGCCGCTCCATTTTCCTGTCCTAAGTGGATGCGTTTCCAGCAAAGTGCATCTACTTGTATGGAAAAAAGTCCGGCAGGTCTGCGTTCAGTATTTCGTAATATTTGCAGGGACCACACAAATACCAACGTTTACACAGTGTCCAGGAAATGGCTTTTGTGGAATGCACATAAACAGCACTGCAGAATATACGTAACATATAACCGCTGAACAATTTAAAGCCCCCTTATTTTTTGTCGCTAGACGGGAGGCCTCTACAAGTCCCAGCAGGGGAAGCTTGCGCAATCGACTCCTGGAAGGCGGCCAGGAGTTTTTGAGAGCCCAACATTTTTTTGGCAGATCGTTTTTAATCATTTCCATGCTGCGTTAGAAGCTCCCATCCCCGACACAAAAGCTGCTCCAACCCAACAGCGAGATAGCAAACATTTTTAATTAAAACGTAATATCCTTTCAAAATATAAACTGGGTTTGGATTTTTTAGTTCTTAACACGGAGATGGGAAAAAAATGAAAGTATAAAGTGGCTGGGAGTCCGCAAGTAAATTGGAAGAAGAAGAATCAAAATGTTTACTCAGACTTTGAAGGGTAAGGGTTCAAAACGCGGTTTCTCACACGACGGGAAGGACTTGTGTCTGGAATCTGCTCCATCTGATGGATTTCGGCTTGTTGGGTCTGGGCGGGAATAATTGCCAAGCGGTTCACATGAAGTCAAGAGTGCTAAGAAGAGACTGGCTGTTCGTGCTTTTTTTAATATAAGCGAGCACATTACTTGAGAAGTCTAAGCTAAGGGATTTACTGGATTAGAGTTCCAACATAGTTCTTTTTATACGATTTTAATAAAACGTTATTTTAAATGAATGGTGCAAGACGTTTTGTAAAAGTTAAGTTGCAGGCTTTTTTTTCCCCCAAATAAAACCAATAGGAACCAAACAAGGCCAGAATCAGGAAACTCTGCAAGCCAATCAAGACAGCCTCACTACAACGGACAACGACATTGTGCAGGGAGGCATGGAAGACTAAGCAGTCACCCTCTTCCCACAGCTAGTACTGGTTTATATAGCGCTGACATTTTCTGCAGGACTTCGCAAAGTTTTGTCACCAGCTGTCCCTCAAAGGAGTGCATGTCCTAATGTCCCTCCCTGAGTCATACGTCATCAGTAACTGTCTAATGTGCAGTTTTAAAGCCTCATCTACACGAGGCCATGTGACTTATCAATCGCGGCTCGATTGATAAGATCCGTCAGGTCGGATTTCGCCACCGCCGATTCCCAGCTCGTTCCCCACGAGGGGACAATGGCAGGGAATCAAGCGGAAGATAAGCGGCGGCTAATCGAATTTGTGCAAATAAGGAGAGAACATATAAACTTAGTGTCCTCAGAGTGGTTTCACTTTGGGACTTTAGCGCTGCAAAAAGCCTCCTGTCCACTATGCCCCCTGTGCTGCCTGCATAGTACAGGAATCCGTAATCATCACACTACAGTGTTCAGTGCCGTGGTCGGTGACAGTGCATACACCCATGCAACCAGTGTTCAGATATCTCGACATCGGACTTGCCAAAAAAAGAAATCCAGAAATATTCGGCAAATTGGGCCTTTGTGTTCCGTTACTGCAAGACCAATTACTCCCTGACCCTTTTCCTGCTGCTCATCTGCGGGGTCCCTCCCGTTCCATGGAGCTTTCGGTTTACAGTGTCCCAAAGGTTTACCAAGCAACTCTGAAAAGCGAAAGGAAGCGGTTGTGCGTGGAAGTCCTGGACATGGGCAGTTTGGAACTCGCACACGCGTGGTTTGGAACTAGCTCATGTGAAAAAACTAGGCATGAGTAGTTCAGGACACGCCCATGCTGACATCAGCACTGGGTACATTGGTAAAGCCTTAAAGAGTAACTGTCAGGCTGCAGAAGCTAATTTAAACCTCTATTCTCCTGTGTTAAACAGTTTAGAAGGAAGCCAAAAAGGCATTAGTGAAGATAAAAATCTCTCTTACCTTTGATGTGTGCTTATCAGCAAAGCTGTTAGACCCAAGCAGGACTCAAGCCGCATACTATACTGCAAAGCATTCTGGGGCCCTCCCCTCGGCTGCTAATGAGACGTTACAGCAGCTTGTAATCAGTCCAGCGCGTAGCACTGATAAATCTCGGGGCAGAGTACACTGCAGGAGTCAGCTATTGTTCCTAGCCACATGGCTAATTAATATTCACTGCACACTGTGTTATTCAGTACGAGCTTTTCTGTGATCAGGAAGCAGGCAGGACATGACGACACAATTGGCTTCATAGAAGACAGAAAAACATGGAACCTGCCATGAGCTGTCAGGAGCATCAATCTCTGCATATACTATATAAAAATTCTGTGAAGTACAAACGTGGACAGTGAAATGCATATGTAATGTAAGTACAGCCAATCTTTAGCTACTGATATATGTGTTTATTTTCTCTGAGACCTTATACCTAACAGCTCCTCTTTAAACGGATACTGTAGGGGGGGGGGGGGGGGGGCGGGGGAAAAGGAGTTGAACTTACCCGGGGCTTCTAACGGTCCCCAGCAGACACCCTGTGCCCGCGCAGCCACTCCCCAATGCTCCGGCCCCGCCTCCGGTTCACTTCTGGAATTTCAGACTTTACAGTCTGAAAACCACTGCGCCTGCGTTGCCGTGTCCTCAATCCCGCTGATGTCACCAGGAGCGTACTGCGCAGACACAGATCATTCAATAAGAAAGCCCTCTACAGCTGGAGGATATATCCTCTATATAGGATTTCTTGAGATAAAACGACCCAACAAGGGAATGTAATAACCAGCAGTCACTGTAAAACAAACAGTTTAAAAGAGCAAAACCCCCAAAATAGCATCAGAGGAGTGTAGCACTCTACAGCATGCTGCGATAATTTCCTTGTTTCCGATTTCTCTTCCTCCCCCACAGCCCATGTCCTCAGATCAGCTTTCAGGACTCTACACAGGGGATCTGGGATCTCCCCCACCTCCCATCCCCTGAGATCAGCTTACATGAGACTGGCCTGTCTACTAGGATGTCCTTGAAGCTGTGGAAGTGCAGACCCCCTCCCCCCCCCCTCCCATTCCTCTGCTCTGAGCCTACAAGGTCATCAGAGGTCATCTCCCATTTGTCAACATCTCTCTTGTACAACTCAGCTAGGTATTTCTGGTGAGAAGTTATTGGACACCTTAGCAGGCTACCCTCTCTTCCCCATTCAGACCCAGTGTTCTCACATTCCCCGAGTAATCCCAGAGCACAGTCTGTTTCCAGGAATTATTTAGAATAGACTTCCCAGAACTGACGTTCCCATATATTCATGCACTTCCAACTAATTTCAAGAAAATTAAAAAGAATTCAACTACTCCCTCTGTTTGGACTCCCATGTCTGTATATTCACCTGTGTCAACTCGCCCAGCGACGGGAAAGATAGGGAAACGCTGTGTCTAACAATGGTGTGAATCTCGCCTTAAAGGACCACTATCACAAAAAATGGTAAGCTCTAAAATGCATGTGTATAGAAAGTACATTTCTCCAAGAGTAAAACGCACTATAAATTACTTTTCTCCTATGTTGCTGTCGCTTACAGTAAGCAGTAAAAATCGATCAGATTTTGGACTGGTCTATCTCCTCATGGGGAGTACTCAGTATTTCCTTTATTCTTTACAAGACACAGAACATTTACATTGTGTGCTTTTCCCCTGGCTGACTCAAAGCGCTTCAGGGCTGCAGCCACTTAAAGGGAATGTCCGAGCTGCAAAATAAAATGACATCTACCTTACCCGGGGCTTCCTCCGGCCCCTAGCAGCCGCTATGTCCCTCACCGCAGCTCTGCTCTCAGCTACTCCTCGATGGTGCAGAGGCCGAGACCTCGCCAGGTTGTCCTCTACTGCACCTGCAAGAGCGCCGCTGTCTATCACTCGCATGTGGTATGGAGTGGACTGCGCAGTACAGTCCACACCACGTGCAAATGATCGGCAGCGGCGCCTGCGCAGGTCCAGTAGAGGACAACCTGGCGAGGTCGGTCTCTGCACCGCCGTGGAGCGGGAGCCAGCGGATGAGAGCGGAGATGCGGCAAGGGACACAGCTGCTGCCAGGAGCTGGAGGAAGCCCCGCGTAAGTAGATGTCATTTTATTTTGCAGCTCGGAGATTCCCTTTAAGGCGTGCTCCACAGGCGACCTGGATCAATAAGGAGCTTTGCCCAGAAACTCCTTACTGTTTTAGTTACTGGCTTGAGCCCGAGATTAGAACCCTGAACAAAGTCTAAAATCCTACATAAGAGGCAATAGCCTTACCAGTACGCTATCCAGCTTTACAAAGGCACTGCTTGGAAAGGATCTATACAACGATGCCGGGCCACCTCCCTACTCACCTGCACACGATTCTGGCAGCTGGACTGTGCTACTGCCATTTAGGAAATGAAAAGAAAGAAAACCCAGAGAATCCTCCATGAGAAGTTGGGCTAGTCTAAAACCTGTCAGATCTGAAAGATTGTTACAACCTATTGTAAGTGACAGCCAGGAAGGAAACATGTCCGCGATATTGGTCCTTTTAAACAGAAGGTATGTGAATATTCAGCTTGACGTGAGCCAGACGTGACTCCCACAATGCATTACTTCAGGTCAGTGAGCGATGAGCCATTCCTAAAATTATTTTTAAAGCATTCTAATTATTAGTTGGCGAGAGTTTTGCTTTAGGAGCTGGCAAAATAAAGAACTACCCAGCAATTATGTCACGGGAAGAGCCAGTGATACAGAGAGGCTTTCATTCAGAATAAAAACTACAGTATAGGCCTCTGTAACCGCCACAGGCGGGGATTGCCGGACATGTGTGCTTGCCGGTTGCTTGAGCAACCAGCTGAAAACAGCACAACCCTCCAATGCTCGGCCAATCAAAATTGGATGTGGGTAGCAGGTTTCAGACTCATTTGGCTGGTTGCTGTTCCTCCACAGAATTCTTTATAAAGAAAATCCAGCGCCCAGTGGTGTAACTACAATTTATCAGGACCCAGAGCAAAACTGATGGGGCCCCGCATTGCTCACACCCATTCCCTCCCCTTGCTGACCTTCACGGCCTGGGGGTCCATCTCACAAGGGTCATAAAACAAGTGCAGCCATTATGGTCTTCCCACCCATAACAAGTGTAGCCACAAAAACCACCCGATCTAATGTTTAGTCCCCTGTATAGGAGGAAGGTAAGCTTTGTAGCTGAGCCCCTGCCCCCACACCCCACAGCTCTGGGCCCCGTCGCCCCTATCTGCACCGGCATCTAGTCCACTTTCTGACACTTGAACAGATGACAGCTGAGAAGTAATTAAGTCCCATGAGCAGCACAAGCACATTTCACTCATGAAGCTCATTACTCTTATGAAGTGTGAACAGTCCGGTGTCACTGAAACCCTCATCCCATGGCCCGGTCACCTCCAATAGCAGCCTGAAGCCTGCACCAGCCCCTCACCCCTAAATCTGACAATCATGTACCAAGTCACACTCCGCCAGCCTGGCCTGGCTGTACACAGGCAACAGACCGCTGCCAGAAATCTCAGGAATCCCAACTATTTCCTTCAGAGCCTCCAGATTGCATCTATGAGGAACTGTTACTACGGAACAAATGAGTAGCAGAGGGGGGTGGCCTCAGCCATGAACCGTAATGTGGAAAAAGCTAGAATGAAAGAGGGACCATCAAACGGCTGCAATGCCAGATGGAGGAGCGATCTTTACATCAGGCGGGCTTTAAACCTGACATCCTGCTTTACTTTACATTTTTCTTTTAAAAAGTGGCCCGATACTCATCTTCAGAACTTGCCATTGTTGGCAAAGACAAGCGGCGTTTAAGGCCCATTTACACTGGGGACTGCAAAACGCTAGCGAATGGCGCTGGTGGTTTGGGGCGGTGATGTTTGCAGTAAAATGCACATTTTTTGCTGTACATTTTTGAGTGATCTTTATTAGCGCTTTTTTTACATCAATCACTCAAAAATCATGAAACAGCGATACATGCGCCAGCGAGATCAATGCTTCGGTGCTGCTGCGCCTGCGCGGCCGCGTCACAAGAGGCGCGCTGCCCCGAACAGCTGGAGGGCCCTGGGCAGCGGGGGACCAGAGAACAGTGTGCAAAGCCTCTTTAGGGCTCTGCTTTTCTTTAAAGAGAATCTGTACTCTAATATTCTTACAATAAAAAGCATACCATTCTATTCATTATTTTCTCCTGTGCCCCTCTGTGCTGTTTCTGCCACTCTCTGCTGCAATCCTGGCTTGTAATTAACAGTTTTAGGCAGTGTTTACAAACAAACTAACCAGCTTCTAATAGGCTCAGCTAAGCATAGTGTGTGAGTCATTCAGAGTGTGCAGGGGGCCTGCAGAGGGTGTGTATCGCTTCTACCAATCACAAGCAGCCCTGCACATTCCACACAATCAAGCCTTAGCCCGACAAACAGGACAGAGGAAAGATACATTGATTTATTACAGAGACAGTGCAGTTAGGAAAGACTGCAGTAAGCCAGAGCAGATTAGAACAGGCATAGGAACTTATAGGATAGAAGAACGAAGGCTGAAAAATTTGTTACAGAGTCTCTTTAAAGTGGACATGAACTCAGACATTTCTCTCTACTCTAAAAGATAAGCATCAGCATAACATTTCTTTTTTACAGCGTACAGAACTGCAATAAATCTGTTGTGTGTCTACTTCCTGCTTTCATGGGTTAACATCCTGTTTTCATATTAGCTGTATCTGCCGAGGAGTGCCAAGATTTCTGTGCTGACACAGCTGAGAGCTCAAATTACACTTATTATTTAGTATTTATATACAGTAGCGCCGACATCTTACACAGCGCTGTACAGAGAATATAGTCTTGTCACTAACTGTCCCTCAGAGGAGCTCGCAATCTAATCCCTACCATAGTTATATGTCTATGTATGTATCGTGTAGTGCATGTTCGATAGTCTAGGGCCAATTTAGAGGGAAGCCAATTAACTTATCTGTATGCTTTTTGGGATGTGGGAGGAAACTGGAGTGCCCAGAGGAAATCCACACAGACACGGGGAGAACACACAAACTCCTTGCAGATGTTGACTTGGCTGGGATTCAAACCGGGAACCCAGCGCTGCAAGACAAGAGCACTAACCACTACGCCATTGTGCTGCCCACTTATAACTACTTACAGATGAGGGGGAATTAGACAGGCTCTTCCCTCTAAAAACACACAGGGTGAATTTCTCACTGTTTTTTTTTTGTGCCCTGTGCAAGAGTTCAGGTCCAGCAATGCAAGTATACTGCAGTACATGAACTTAACTCCAGGGGCTCACCTGTACCTCCCTCTGGGTATCGCGTGGTGGTTTAGGGGACCCGGCCTGTGGGAGAGTCCGGGCCCCCCGACTGTCATGTGAACCAGTGTTTGTGGAACTAAACTCCGGGCACAGATAAATTATTCTGTACCGGAATACAGTAATCCAGTGGCTGGATGGTGTAATGGTTAAGGGCTCTGCCTCTGACGCAGGAGACCAGGGTTCGAATCTCGGCTCTGCCTGTTCAGTAAGCCAGCACCTATTCAGTAGACCTTAGGCAAGTCTCCCTAACACTGCTACTGCCTATAGAGCGCACCCTAGTGGCTGCAGCTCTGGCGCTTTGAGTCCGCCAGGAGAAAAGCGCGATATAAATGTTATTTGTCTTGTCTCGTCTAATAGAACAGTTTTGAATCTACCATCTATTACAAATATCACAAGTGTAGCAGTATTGCTAGCATTTATAGAAGGCCACAAGCCGAAGTCACGTGCTCTGATACTAAATTTGGGCACAACAGATTTTCCGCCTTCACTTACAGCAGCAATCTATGACAAAACATCTAGTAACAGCTTGCAATACAAAAGCCCGTGGTAGTAACGTAAAATCAGTGATGCAACCTTATCAAAACAATGCTTGCGGCAGTTACTGAAATCAACGGATCTGGACTCATTCAAAAGGGATCCCAGCATTAGAACTTAGAAACAGCCATTACTGATCTTTTCTCTCTCTTTGGTTGACATCAGTGAGCCATGTTTTGTTTTTTCACCCAGAAGTCTTTGGTTCTAAGGGGCCAGAGACTTCTGGTCCCAAAGTGGTTAAAGAGACTCTGACAAAATGTTCAGCCTTATTTCTTCTATCCTAGAAGTTCCTATACCTGTTCTAATGTGGTCTGGCTTACTGCAGCCTTTTCTAGTTGCACTGGCTCTGTAATATATCTAATCTTCTTTGTCAAGCTTTGTCGACCCAGGGAGGAATGGGTTGCCTCTGCTGTGATGGGGAGAAGTTATGCATGCCCCCTCCAGGCTCTGTGTGTGTGTGTGCGCGCTTTGTTTATCCCTCACAGACAGGTCTCTGCTCTCAATTTCAGTTTGTCTGAGGGGGGAGGGAGCTGCCTGTCACATGCTGAGAAACTGTGAGAATCGCTGACTGGAGTGCGGATAATTCACTATGTAATAAAAACTTGTAGTATACTGTAACATGAATATATATATTTTTTATATACATATACAGAAAAATCACTTCCTGGTTAGCGGCCATGTTTTTTTGTGTGTAAACACTGCCTAAAGCTGGCGATTAAAAGCCAGGATCGTGGCGGGGAGCAGCGGAAACGGCAAAGAGGGATCCAGGAGATCACAGTGACTCGATTGGTATGTTTTTTATTGTACAAATCGGACATTACAGATTCTCTTTAACCACCTGGGCGGTATGGACGAGCTCAGCTCGTCCATCACCGCCGGAGGCTGCCGCTCAGGCCCTGCTGGGCCGATTTGCGCCAAATAAAGAGCAGCACACGCAGCCGGCACTTTGCCAGCCGCGTGTGCTGCCCGATCGCCGCCGCTCTGCGGCGATTCGCCGCGAGCAGCGGCGAAAGAGGGTCCCCCCAGCCGCCTGAGCCCTGCGCAGCCGGAACAAAAAGTTCCGGCCAGCGCTAAGGGCTGGATCGGAGGCGTCTGACGTCAGGACGTCGGCTGACGTCCATGACGTCACTCCGCTCGTCGCTATGGCGACGGTGTAAGCAAAACAAGGAATGCCGCTCATTGCGGCCTTCCTTGTTTATTCTGGGCGCCGGAGGCGATCGGAAGAACGCCTCCGGAGCGCCCTCTAGTGGGCTTTCATGCAGCCAACTTTCAGTTGGCTGCATGAAATAGTTTTTTTTTAATTTAAAAAAAACCCTCCCGCAGCCTCCCTGGCGATCTTATCAGAACGCCAGGGTGGTTAAGCAAGCATGTGGCAAATCCAGTCAGAGCACCTGATCTGCTGCATGCTTGTTCAGGGTCTATGGCTAAAAGTATCAGAGGCCGAGGATCAGTAGGACAGCCGGGCAACTCTCACCTCAGGTGTGCTTTAAAAGCACCGCAGCACTTTATATGCAGGAAATTAAGAAACCCAGGTGCTCATTTCACATAAACATTCCACAACCATTACGCAGATGCTTAGATTGAGCAGCACCCACCCAATCTACATCACCACTACAGCAAGATTAGATGTTCTCTACGGCTGTAAAGCCCTGCTGAATATGTATGTCATCATTAAAGCTTAATGAGTCATCCTAACACTACATTCCACCAGCCATGTAAAGATGTACAACGTAGCTGAAAATACTCCACACATCAAAATAAGGGTAAGTGCAAAACAATACAAATTATGAGAATAGCAGTACAGTATAATCTTGTTATAGTAAACTTATGTGCAGGTCCAGGCCAAACACCATTATAAGTATATGGGAGTAATGCCTGGCATAGTAAACCCTGATATAATAGAACTTCTGTTATAGTAAACCTGTTTTTTGGCCCCTGCAGTATTCTGTAACCAGCTAGAGTGGAAAGTGGGCGGGGACATGTGTCATACGTCAGTTGGAGAACCATGAGCGGTGGTCGGGCTGGCAGCCGCTTGTAACCTGCTCGCTATCTGCACACTGCTCTGGGCCTGCGCGGATTACCTCAAAAAACACCAGCCTGTGAGACCTATGCTTCCCATGTAAGCTGCTGCCTGATGACTGTGGGAACAGCCTGTCATCTGTGACTTGCTTGTGCACGGCTGCAACGCTACAGCATCATCCAGGCAGCACAGAAATGTGGACAGAGGAGCACAGTATCAGTGCTGTACCTGGCTGCATTAACAGGCGAGACCTAGGCTTCCTGTGCAAGCTGTTGCGTGATTATTGCATGCAAACCCCTGCATATTCAGCACTGTGCATTTGGATCTATCTAAAACACTGTCTGTGCTCGCTTGCTGAAGCATTAGAAAGAAAAAATAACTCCCAATTATTGACTGGATTAAAATACAGTATAATAGTATACTTTATGCGCTTGAGCATGACCATTTCCGATATAGTGAACTTCTGATATTGTAAACCACTAGTCCCTTGAAGTTCACTATAAAGATATTCTACTGTACAAGCATGATATTACGAATGTGTAGTTCGGTGCAGGCACGTTGTCCTCTGCAGCGCTCTATACATAGCAGTGGGAGGACACCAGTACCACGGACAGCACTGCAGGAATAAAACTTTATTAAGATATTGCTGATGCCTGGCACAGACATGATGGATTGCCGCAACAATGGTCATTACTCTGATCTGGCTGTAGCAGCTACAGCTGTTGGATACCATCAAGACCAGCAGAAGCTCTCCTGTGTGCAGCATGGTACAGTAAAAAATGAATCAAAAGCAAGATGGAAAAAAAGAAAAGGAAAAAAAAAAAACGTGTACACTGACTTTAACATTTGCATCCGATCCGTTTCAAGAGCCTCTACAATTGGTTGACACTGCAGTGTTTCAAATGCAGCTTGTTCTGTTTCTCTTTGGATGTTTAACTGAGTGGGTGAGTAGACCAAATGCAATGTGACCACATATTTCAACTTCCTGAGGAAGTCGCACCACTGCAATGCATGCCGGGAGATGTAGTCCGTAGATGCAAGTACAGAGATGTTCTCGCATCCATGGACTACATCCCCCTTTTGGGAAGGTATATTTAAAAAAAAAAAATTCCAGCCAGTTGCCTTTAAAGAGGAGCTGTCAGCCATACTATCTCAGAAAAAAAAACACATATATAAGTAGATACATACTTGCTCTAATTACATAACATATGTAAATCACGCAGTGATTTTTCTACAGTAAAAAAAAAAAAAAAATCCTTCATAGTATTTCCCATTTTAACTGTGGCTATTTTGAAGCCAATCCTGATGTCATTTTCTCCCTTACTCTCCTCTGCCTGATTGTGTAGGAATTGCCCGCCCTTCACTATAGAAAGTGCATTGTCTCAGCATGATAAATATTGGCCAATCAGAGAGGAACAGAGGTGTGGGAGGGGAAAACAGGAGGGAAAGAGGTTTCAGCCAATCAAGCTGCATTAAGTCTGAGGGGAAGTAGAAAAGCAAAAAAGGACAACTCAGCATGCCCTGCAACTTCCTTTTTGTGTACCAAATTTTGTGTGTGCCAAATATCAGATAAACTGGGGAATGATCATTTATCAACAAGAAAAGTAATAGTGATTATAACTTTTGAATGGCCTGGTTAGCATCCTTCTTACTTGTTTAGCAGATAAAAATAGAATTGATTTTTGATTTTATGTCCGACAGTTACACTTTAAAGTACAGTACCCCCTGCTCTCAGTAATAAAGTTTCCAGATCTGACTCCAGACTGAAAATGTGCAAGGATTATTAAGTGTATTGCTAGACGTGACTAGCGAATCAGTATTTATAGCTACTTCCTGTTATATTTTGTCACCTGAAACAATCATTGGTGATTACCTTGGGTGACAATCTAGATTTATTGGAGGGAAACAAATACTGTGCTAAATAGACCAAAACACGTTATGGACATTGTACTGAAATCGCCGGAAGATGGCCACGCCCACTTAAAGACCACCTGTTTCTAAAATCCATGTAGTAAAAGTAAACCTGTGAAAACTTTACACATCGTTTAATTATAGCAGCTCCAAATTTCTTAACTCTGAAACTGCCTTATTTATGAACCCTACATAGAGTGAGACGCCCCTTCCCATCTCACCAAGCTGCTTCCATTGGCCAACTAGCAGCACGTTACGCATACCATTTTGGCAACAGGATTAGTAGGATACTAACCCAATCTAAAGCACCATCTACACCATACAATTTTTTCTCCGAATCGATGCAATCCGACATGTTCAATCGGGATTCGATTCAATTTGCCATGGCAAAACAATGGCAAATTGAATGGAATCCCGATTGGACATGTCGGATTGAATCGAAATGAAACAATGAATGGAACAAAAAAATTGTATGGTGTAGATGGGGCTTAACAGCTTTTACTGTATGTGAGATACACTGCAGCCCAGGGCCTCAGGCGTTAGGAAGTATTTGTGCTCGATGCTCATAGCAGCCAGTCATTAATTGCTTCATCTGTACGTCAGCTCTGTAAATATAACAGTTGGAAGCTGAACCAATTTCAGGGGAACGAACAAATAATCTCACATACACAGAGGAAAGTAAAAGCAGGGCACAGAATCACAGACTTCCTGTTCCCCCCATGGATCAACCAATCCGAAACAGTCTGTATGCATGTTGGATTATTATGGCTCTGTACAAATTAACATTCCAAATTGCATTCCAGCGGTTCTGGAGGTGTGGCTAGCTTCCGGGACAACAATGGATAATTTGCATATTTCAGCAGTGATGCATTGTGGGAGACATATGCTCACTCCAACTAGAATTATTGCAAATACCTTCTGTTTTAAGAAAGTAAACTTTTGTTCTCCATGCATCTTAGTAAGGGCCCTTTTCCACTAGCGTGTTTGCGCTAGCTGAATCGCAAAACCGCAAACGATTTTACAATCGCTACGGTTTGCTTTTTAACATAGGAATTGCGGTAGGTAATTTCCACTACGGCGATTCGTTTTTTACTTGATCGCGACGCGGAGCGACTTTTGCAGCGATTTTGCTATGCAGTGCATAGCATAGCAAAATCGCGGCGGCGAACGTCGGGGAATCGGCGGTAATTGCGATTCAGCAATCGCTAGCGATTGCTAGTGGAAAAGGGCCCTAAGGAAGCTTTTAGGACCATTGTAGTCACTTACACACGCCAATGAGTTCTGGTTCACCATGAGCTTGCTGGTTAGTCTGTTCCCCCATGAACGAATGAAAACATGAATTACAGTAGAAAATCCACAGACCATGAAAAAGAAAAACAAATAGCAGGCATGTCCTTAAAAATCATGGACAGACTACTATCTGCACGAAGTTTGTATGTTCTTCCCATGTTTCCAGAGTTTTCTCTAGGTACTTTTGTTTCCTCCCACATACCAAAAAAAAAAAAAAAAAAGTGATAAATTGTTTCCCATAAAAAAAAAAAAATGTGCTTAAGGCCTGGAACCCACTGAAAACCGCAAACGCAAAACGCAACCGCTAGCGTTTTGTCTGAGCGGTTTGCAAGCGGATTCATGCGCGTTTTTGGTCGTGTTTTGCAACATTGTATTTTTTTCCCCAGCGGGTGCCTAGCGTTTTGCGTTTTTATCCTGATTGGTCCTGTGAATTATTTTTCATTTTGTTTACAGTGTGCTGAACCGCAAAACGCTAGCAAAACCGCTCAGTTTAGGTTTTGCTGAGCGTTTCTGCTAGCGTTTCAATACTTTACATTGAAGCGCTAACGCTCCCAAAATGCTGCAGGTCCTGCATTTGCGTTTCTGGGAAACGCAAACGCTCCTGTGGAAGTTGCCCCATCCATTAACATTAGCCCAGCGTTTTGGCAAACTGCTAGCGTATCGCAGTGCTGCCAAAACGCTGCCAAAAGCGCTCCTGTGGGTTCCAGCCCTCAGACTACATAGGATAGGGATATATGACTATTATAGTGAATAGAATGTGAGCTCCTCTGATGGACAGTCAATGACACACAACAATGTACTCTGGACTATGTCAGCACTATATAAAATGCATAAACCAAAAACAGTTTTAGGAATTCAAAACTGAAAACGTAAGATACATTTTAACATTATTAAATACAAATACATTAGTGGCGGCACCCATCTATGTTCATGGCAATTTACTAATGAAAGTGGAATTCCCCTTTAAAAGAAGGCGGGGCTCTGAAGAGGTAGAGGACTCAATGGGGTTTTGCTCAAGTTGTCAGCTGCGCTACCTTCACTGTCTGTCCCCATTAAAGAAAGTGTAATTAAGCTGACAAGGAAGAGTCAGTGTAAAACAGACAGAGTTTCACGGCTATGGAATACCTTGGCTTATACGTAATAGTATACTGCATGCCATCCTCCCACGAGTTTACCACAGACTTCACACAAAGATGAAGCATACATTTCACGTGTGTAATGGATAGCCTCGTACACCATGTCAAGACCCACCTCACCATACAAGAGCAAAATATCAGCATATTCACAGGAAGCCTCTAGAAGAGTACAGACTACAGAGCAGCGTAATATCACAATCGCTTCTTGTGTCAAGGAGCCAGTTACTAAGACGATTCGCATAATGAGCTGACGAAAGCAGCATAATCTCCATGGCAAGGATTCAGATGCCAGCAGGGGATCACCGCCTCACAAATGAACACCTTGGACCTCATTTCCATCACAGCAGTTAAAAATACGGTCAGTGTAACTGCCCGTCGTACCGTACCTTTCCTGGATCTACCCTTGACTGTTTATTACCGGAATGGAGCAGGAAAGCCTTATTGCTCGTTTGTGGTTTGATATTCAAGACCTGTTGATTAATTAGGCCTAGCCATGTGGGCAAGTCATAAAACCCTCGTAGCAGGGAAATGTAGAACGAGATGAAGATGGAGCAGGCTGATTCTAAACAATTGGACCCAGAGGAGCTGTGAGTTTAACGATCGGACCCGACCATAAAGAGATGTATGTCAATAAGTAGGCCAGAATACGCAGAAGGCCTGAATGAACCCGGAAATGATAATTAATGATGGTTGTTTGCTGAAGAGGCCCTTCAATAACTGCAAAGACTTAGATCTCTACAAGAAAGCTTAGGCTAGAGCAAACTGGCCCTTTACAGGGCGAGCACTACAAGTCTCACCATGCTGGAGGTTGGATTGAGGTTCAGTGGTATGCATGTTTGTGCACAGGGATATATATACTGTTGATACCTCTGATGAAGATAGAATAGACTGAAACATGTTGTGCATGGCAAACCCAATACTAGATATAGTCAAAATAAGAGTTCCTCCATTTTGTACTATACATTTATCATAAGGTGTAGAAATGTAGACCTGATGAGGCTTTGCTCACTGGTGCACAGGGACCACTGGACCTGTTGAACTGTATACAAACGTATAACTAATAGACAATATAGTGGCATCACAGCAAATTTCAAAATTCCCAGCATGAAAGACAAGTCACAGAACATTTATATCGATCGCGCTTTTCTCCTGGTGGACTCAAAGCGCCAGAGCTGCAGCCACTAGGGCGCACTCTATAGGCATTAGCAGTATTAGGAAGTCTTGTCCAAAGGTCTCATCACTGAATAGGTGCTGGCTTACTGAACAGGAAGACCAGAGATTCGGACCCTGGTCTGTGTCAGAGCCCTTAACCAGTACGCATACAGCCTCAAAGGGCATTCGCTTCTGGGTGGCCATCATCCTTAGAGCCATAATCGGCCAACCCCTTTTACCAAGTCACCAGTGCCATGGCTCCTGGCTTTTCTGTCAGGTGGGACTTTGCGTTGTAATTTAATGAACCATCACCAGACTGGTTTGTACACGGAGGGTGGGTGAGGGAGCGACTGCTATCCATAGACTGCCTGAAGCTCATCTTCAGCTGGAAGCATGCAGCCAAAGCTAGGCTATAAAGAACTCAAAATTGTATGCCTTATGTCAACAATGCATTCTCTGAGCATATGAATCTCAGAAACCTCTATTAAGGTGATCTGTAATGTTTAGCCTCAGTGGCACAGGTTACAGGGTGAAGAATATTAGCACTTGAACTCTTTCTATAAGTATGATAGATATACACTGGTGAAAAAGGAGGACCCCTTTTGTATGGTTTTATGCCCCTCATGTAATGTCGAGAATAAAGCATGTATGGCAATAGAGGGCTGATGGGAAAGGCATGGGAAAAAGTTAGTGGAAGAATGTTGTGGGTGGCAGGTCCAAAATGTGCTGTGGGGCTCAGAAGTCGACATTAGTCTACTTTAGGGGATCCAGCAGGAACCCTCATAGGGAAATTTAGCGAACATGATTGGGTGGACATCATCATCTCAAACTGCTAGGTTTCCAATAGGTTGTAGTGAACTACAGCCACGGTATTCAGCCAATCACAACGCTTTGTGCTGTGTAGAGGGTGCTGTGATTAGACAACTGATCCCTATGAGGATTCCTGCTGGGTCTCCTAAAGTAGACTAGCGCCCAGAAGTCTGTAGCCATGCCATGGCTTACAAGAACCTGAAATTGTCCTGTTTCTGAGGGTTGCAGGTTGTTTATTGATCTTCAACCAAGCACTACTCCACCCACCCAAAAAAATAAAACCACCAACTCGCTACTGTATCTTAATCCGATTCTTGGACAAAGGAGTCTTACAAGCCAAAATCAATACTATACAACACCACAATCTTAAACAAAGAGGTCAACAGACATTGATTTTGCTTTTTTATATACTGTATATTTAAAGTTTTTTCCTTACCAGACGTATCCCAAAGGCTCAGCTCTATCCTCTGCGTGTCGATCTCAAAACTGGCCGTGTAATTCTCAAATACGGTGGGCACGTAATTCTGAACGGGGGAGACATAGAAAAAAACATTATGTCACTTGTCATATCGTTACCCAGAGTCGTGTGCCCGTACGACACAGCTGAAAGTTATAACGCCAACACAGCTAAACAGATCACATCATTAGTCACAGGCAACAGTGATATCATATGCAAATATGCCCGGGGGAAGGTGGGGGCATAAATTATGTACTGACTAACGCTGTAAATCATACTACACACAGCGAAAGGCATAATTTGCGGATGCCATCATTCAGGGACCTTCATTTTGACATTAAATGTTAAGGTGGATAGATTTTTTTTCTTGGGTGGGTGGGGGATGGTCCTCAGGCACCCAAACTTTAACTGTCCCATTCTACTGGCACCTCAAATCAAAGAAAAAAAAAGTCCTAAAAAAATGTATTTAGACCTTATCAAATAATGCCCCCCCCCCCCCCCAATAAAAATTGGGGTATCACTGGTGGGACTTGAAGATCTGCAAACTGATTTTTTACATCACTGCTAATGGCATTATGCCTATTCAATGGATGTTCTCAACAAATAAAAATCTTATAATATTAGGACACTAATCTGATTGTCAGATGAGTGAACAGTTAGCCATACCGAATACAAAACAATCTGATTGACCACTAATATCAGATAGACCCACAAACATGCAAGTAATATCGTGCAAAGAGCGATCCAAGTTTTTTTCGTTCCACGTACACTCCCCCCCCCCCCCCATCTGGCGATGATTGGCCATGTGACACCTTCAGCCCCCCCCCCCCCACACACACACACACACAGGCAGATAGTTCACGACCACGACAAATTATCACAATATGTGACTTCCGATGGGAATGGTCATTAGCAATTGATATGACTAACACATTTTGCAGCAAGACATCATGACCCGACCATCTACTGTCTAAGGGTACCATTACCGTCACCATAAAAAAAAAAAATCATCACCCACAGAGCTTATGGTCTAAAAATCGCCACGGCTAACAAAACCCTGTAGCGAAAGATCGCTGGGGTGGACTATGAAAGCTGGGGGAGTAATAATATACCCCTGAGAAAAGAGGGAGAGGGGGGGGAGGAGAGAGATTAAGGATTGGGGGTGATTTATTAACCCCTAGGGTGCCAGGCAGGGCATTCAATCTTGCAGGGCAGCAGCTGGGGGGTAAGTAGCCCCCTCCAGGGACTCACCTCTGGGAAGGAATCCTTGGCAAAGACATGCAGCAGAGCAGTTTTGCCACACTGGCTGTCTCCCACCACCACAATTTTACACTTGACATTCTGGTTGGGATCCATGATAGATTTGCTGGACAGTTTCTGGCTGGTCCTTCTCTCCTTCATTGAGGTGAAGTTATTCCTCCTGGCCCTGGTACAATAGAAGTTGTGCACAGAGGTGGGGAAAAGGTAAGGTGCTGCTGCAAGTCAGATGCTTCCCCCTAGGATAGACAGGAGTCCCCGGCTGCAGCCCAGCAGCTCAGATCTGCACTGCTGCTGCTTCTCATACATCCAACAGAGAGGTGACTGAGCTTTGTTCCACCACTACTCCTGACTGCTTGTATGTGTCCAGCCTCCTGCACTATTCTTCTGCCACAGACCCACCCTTTTCCCTTGTAGGGAGCCTGACTCTGCTGCAGCCAAGCTGCTTGTGTTGTAGGCACGGCGCCATCTAGCGGCCAATGGAGAAAGTGTGCCTCGGAGAAATTGTTTAAAGTCTACCAAAGAAAGAAAAAGTTAAAGTGAACCTAAACTAATTGAAAAAAATAATAATCAGGGTTTAACTTACCTGGGGCTTCTACCAGCCCCCTGCAGCCGCCGTGGGCCCGCACCGCGACAAATCGATCCTCCGGTCCCCCGCAGCAACTCACTTTTATTTCTGGAGACTCAATGGCCACTGCGCCTGTGCCCTGGCCGCAGGGGCGTAGCAATAGGGGTTGCAGAGGTAGCGACCGCATCGGGGCCCTTGGGTCAGAGGGGCCCTCCCTCAAGCACAGTTTTAGCTCTCTATTGGCCCTGTGCTGGTAATAATCACTTCTATAGATGCTTTAAATAGTAGCAATTATTAAGTTTCCCATCCTCTACTTGCACCTCTGACACTGTAGTTGTCTTCGGCAGGTTTTGGTGCGCTGTTTCAATTGTTAGGTATAGAGTGTTTGGGGAGCCCCATGTAAAACGTGTATCAGGGCCCACAGCTCCCTAGCTACGCCACTGCCTGGCCGTGTGCATCCTTAATTGTGCTCTCAAGAGATTCTTGCGCATGCCCTGTACAAGATTTTCTTGAGGTTGCGCACAGCCAGGGCCGGAAGCGAAAGTGGGTCGCTGCAGGGGACCGGAGGATCGGTTTGTCCTGGCATTAGCACGCTGCGGCTGCAGGGGGACAATAGAAGCCCCAGCTAAGTTAAACTGGCTTTTTTTTTTTTATTATTTTAGGTTTCCTTTAAAGGAAATCTGAAGTGAGAGGGATATGGAGGCTGCCATATTAATTTCCCTTTTAAGCAATACCAGTTCCCTGGCTATCTTGCTGGTCGTCTGTCCTCTGTTTCTGAAGGTGGTCACACACTATACAATTAAATGATCCAACTTTATGTTAATTTGATAAAAATAATCCCCAAAAAATCCAAAGCTTCTATGTATTCGAGCAAGAAATCCGATTTCAAAACAAGTCGATCGGGCGTGGTGGATTCTTCTGATTAATTTTTATGAGAATTGGATGGTGTAGGGTACATTGTCAATTTCTTAATATATCCACCCAAGGAATTTTCAATTTTTTTTTCATAATTGGCGAAAAATTGAACAGGTTTGTGGTACAGTGATCAGATTTTTCAATGGTTACAATCAATCAAAAAAATTGATTATAATCCTTGAAATGAAAAGAAATTTTTAAAAAATTGGATGGGGTGTGGCCACCTTATTATGCTTTAAAGAAAACCTGTAACATCAAAAATTTCCCCTGGGGGGTACTCACCTCGGGTGGGGGAAACCTCAGGGTCCCAATGAGGCTTCCCACGCCCTCCGAACAGCGGCGATGTAAATATTTACCTTCCCAGCTCCTGCGCAGGTGCTGGTGCGGCTCTCGGCTCTGAAATAGGCGGAAATTCCCGATCGCCGTCGGGTCCGCTCTACTGCACAGGCGCAAGTCTCCGGCGCCTGGGCAGTAGAGCGGACCCGAGTGAGATCGGGTATTTCTGTCTAGTTCGCAGCCGAAAGCCGCAACAGCGCCCCCGCTGGAGCCTGCAAAGGTAAATATTGAACAAGCTGTCGGATCTGTTGCGCCACTGTTCAGAGGGCTGCAGCGAGACCCCCGTTGGACAGAGGACGGCATGGGAAGCCTCATTGGGACCCTGAGGCTTCCCCCACCCGAGGTGAGTACCCCCCAGGGGAACTTTTTGATGTTACAGTGTCTCTTTAAGCGATAGACATGCAGCAGATCAGGTGTTTCAGATCTGACAAGATTAGCTGCATGCTAGTTTCCGGTGGGATTCAGATACTACTGCAGCTGATTAGACCAGCAGGGCTGCCAGGTAACTGGTATTGTTTAAAAGGAAATTAATATAACAGCCTCCATATCCCTCTCAGGTCAGTTGTCCTTTAAAATAAACCTGGGCTGTTTGTCAGACTTGAGTTGAAAACTGCCTTTTTTTGTCCGTTCTCCGCTCATCGCTAATCGGCCAATGAGCAGCTCCTATTTTATACATAGGAGCTGTTCACACTTGTCACTCTGTAACGGATCCGCAGGGTGCGTTGCAGTAGGTGGGCCGCACTGTGCAGTCTGTGGTAATCCCGGGTAGGCGGATGCGTTCCCCCATATATGGAGGTACCTCATCTGCCCCGGGCTACAGCGGATCATCAGAGCGCATACTACACTGTCAGCTCCCGCTGGCCGCACGGGATCCGGCTCAAACTGAGCCTTAGGCCTGAGACACACTGTGAGTGCTTTTCTGACAGCGCTGGCTGGGCATTTTTTTTTAAAAACGCTCCCATTGACTAGCATTAAAATCGCGGTAAGGGTCTTTTTCCACTACACAGCTAAATTGCAAAATCACAAATCACTAGTGATTTTTAAATTGCTAGGGTTGCTACTTTACTATAGAAATCATGGAGAAGTATTTTCCACTATAGTGATTCGATTTGCAAATCGCAATCGCTTTCTGGAGCGAATTTAAGAGGGATAATGCAATGCTAATGAAAAATCGCAATCGCTGGCGATTGCTAGTGGAAAAGGGCGCAGGAATCACAAATTTTTTTTAAATATCACTATTGCAGCGATTGTACAACGTTTTTAATGTAAGTCAGTAGAAGCGTTTTTTAAAAAAACTCTCAGACAGCTCTGACAGTCAGAAAAGCACTCATAGGGCTTGATTCACAAAGCCGTGATAACTGTTATCATGGCTGTGAAAAAGTGCTTCGCGATAACGCATGCGGCTTACTGGTCGCGCTTTTATCATCCGGACTGTACAGCGCAGGCGCAGAACTACTGTGCCTGTGCAGTACAGTCCGGATGATGTCAGTGCGGCTCTGAGAGCCGCTCGCGCATGCGCTGTGGGGATCTTGTGCTGGAGGGGCTCCGGGGTCACAGTCAGTGAGCGGAGCTGCGGCAAAGGGCGCAGGACGGCTGGCAGGGGCTGAAATAAGCCCCAGGTAAGTGGATTTTTTTTTAAGTGCTTGGATGTGCCCTTTAAGGGGGGAGAGAAAACAGATACCTACCTCCACCACCAAGCTGTTTGCGAGCACGGGCTCCCGAATCGTGTCCGCAGTCTATAGTAGCATGGACCTTCTCAGACGGCTCGTACATGCGCAGCCGCACAGACCCGATCAGGTCTGATGCCGCCAAAGCCCGAGCAGGGGTGTCAGTGTGCATGCATGAGCCATCAACAAGTGATTTTTTGTAGATCCCAACACTGATACGGACTGGTGGAGTAGGACGGCGATGCCTCCGGAGGATTCCTCTCCCCAGGTGAGTTCCCCTTAGGGGCACCTTATATCCTTACAGGTACACTTAAAGTGTACTTGAAGGCACATTTGGAGAAAAAAAAATGAGATACTTACCTGAGTAGAGGGAAGCCTCTGGAGAATCCAGAAGCTTCCCCCATCCTTCTCAAATCTGCCATTCCAGTGCTGGGACTTTCTGAACCTGTTTGACAAGCTTGTGAAATAGGTTTGCTCATCCACGTTTTCGCACATTTTCCTCCAAGCTACTGGGCAGACCGTCAGTGCGCTTGCACAGAGCGGCCTTGCTAACGTCCATGAACAAGTGCAGGCGCACAGCGAAGAGGTTTGTGGCAATACCCCCACCACACCTCTAGCCACGCCTCTGCCACACCCCTAGTCACACATACCACAAAGAATCCATGAGCAGAATACATAGTTTTATCATTCAAACCTCACTGATCCTTTTTATTATGATTGGTTTCCTTCATAATAAAGTAAACCTGAGTGAACCTAAGCCAACAAAAAGGGGATACTTTGCCAGGTAGAGGGAGCCTTTTAGATCTTTAGAATGCTTCCTGTGTCTTTCTCGCCACAATCTCTGGAAGATAAGCAGACGCGCTTCTCTTCTTGCATGAGCGCAGCCGTTTTGTACCCACCCTCCTACATGAAGGGGAGAGCGGTTGCTTTTATCTGAAATGCTCTGGGGGTCCACTCTGCAATGGTGGGGTCCAGGAGGACGTGGGAAGCCTCTGCTGGATCCAGAGGCCTCCTACTTTGTAATTTTTTTTGTTTATTTTTGTTTTTATTTTATTTTGCTTTGTGTACACTTTAACTGCTTCTTGCAGCCCCCTGCAGTCATACTGTGCCTGCTTGTCATTCCAGAACGCCCCTGTAAGATCCATCAGCCACTCATGGCGGCGGAACGCCGAGACCCAAGCTGAGGCACAAGCCTCCGGCCTGTCTCTGACGTCACTGGAGCGCATGGCGCTCAGCTCCCATTGGATAAGTGGCAGACGCATTCTCAGTACGTGCTCCGCCACTGTAAACATTAACCACGTGAGTGCATAGCGTGTCAGCCTCTCTGCTAACACGCTCTCTGTTGATTGGTTACTTTGGATTCCTTTACTTTCTGATTGTTTAGTCCTTGTATAAATATAAAGTGAGCGCCCTCAGTTATCACCCGTGATAGCCTATGCTGGGCTAGTTGCTGAGATTGTGCTCACACCAAGGGCTTGATTTACAAAAGCTATAACGCCTAAAAGCTTTGCACGTGCAAACTAGGTGCTAAGTATTTAGCACGCGCAAACTACTTAGCACCATAGTTAGAACGTGCAAACTACTTAGCACCGAAGTTAGCATGTGCAAAGCATGTTAGCACCTTAGTTAGCACGTGCAAACTAGGGTGCTAAGTAGTTTGCACGTGCTAACTAGGGTGCTAAGTAGTTTGCACGTGCTAACTAGGGTGCTAAGTAGTTTGCACGTGCTAACTAGGGTGCTAAGTAGTTTGCACGTACTAACTACTTAGCACCCTAGTTAGCATGTGCAAAGTATGTTAGCACGTGCAAAGTGGCTTTTCACTGGCGTGCTAACACTTTGCACGCTTTAGTGAATCAAGCCCCAAGTGCTTGTCTTGCTGCCGACTTGTGTCTGTCTCTTGACTAAGCTTCTTCCAGATTGGATTACCTGTTACCGACTCGGCTTGAACCTGACCACGCTCCTCTATTGGATTACCTGTTACGGACCCCGGTTTGTTAAAGGATTTGCATGAACGCTGCCTGGACTGACTCTGGCTTGATTGACCATGCATCTGTCTAAGTGATTATACTTCAGCAATTACCTACTTCTTGCCATCGTCTGGATTGCCTCAGCCTATAAGCCTCAGGTGACTATTCAGTATACTGTGTTTGCATTGTGCATTGCTGTGTTGGGTGATTGCTGTTTGCCAGGTTGTATGCTACATCATCCTGCAGGGTAATGTAGTTTGTATTAGGCAGGAGTTTCCGCAGGTGTTAGGGCTGGGCTATAGGTCAGTCATATGGGCATACAGCCTGACTCATAGCAGGTGACCAGACAAGCCTGACACCCCCAGCCTAAAGTGGCGACCTCCTCAAAGCTTGCCAGCCATGGCCAGTTGCACGCTACTGTGCCTGGCGCATCCTGATTGCACTCCCGTTGCCAGAAGCTCCCTGCACATGCACAGTAGTGATTTCCACATATTGCACATGAGCAGAACGCTGCCATGGACA
Organism: Hyperolius riggenbachi; assembly: GCF_040937935.1. Taxonomy (NCBI): domain Eukaryota; kingdom Metazoa; phylum Chordata; class Amphibia; order Anura; family Hyperoliidae; genus Hyperolius; species Hyperolius riggenbachi. Next base: position 277,903,863 of record NC_090652.1, on the reverse strand, counting down.
GTGACGTGGCGTGTGGCCAGCCAGCTTTGAAGGGGTCACCTCTGCTGACCGGAGGATCCAGAGGGACGGTGCGGGAACAGAATGACTGCAGGGGGCGGTAAGATATAAAAAAAAAAAATTCCCAGGCTTTAGATTTCCTTTTAAGTCAATTAAACACATTTTTAGTCGAAAAATACATATATTTGTATATTGGTTCTGAAAAAGGTACAAATGATGAAGAAAGATGGACAGAGGAATTTTAGTTTTCAGAGAGGAACTGTCCCACCAAAAAAGGACAGTAGAGAGCTATGGTTGGGGTGCTAAATTCCGGATCAGTGAATAATGGCGCACAGCGCCTATGCATAAAAATGGCGCCGCATTAAAAAGATATGCTTATCGCTATTTATCATTAGTACTGCATAATAATGGCGCACAGGGAAAAAAGAAGAAAAACGGCACACACTAACGTTATTTATAGATAGTGGCACACACTAACGTTATTTATCAATAGTGCCGTTTATTTGCGAAACAGCAGACATTATTGCGCACAGTAGCGTTATTTATCAATAGCGCCCTACATAAGCCAAACTGCAGACGTTATTTAACTGCAAAATGGTGAATGGATTTAATGTAACACTGTCAAGGTTAGGGTTAGGCAATACCAGGGGGGTCTTAGGGTTAGGCACCACCAGGGGGGTCTTAGGGTTAGGCACCACCAGGGGGATGGTTTGGGTTAGGCACCACCAGGGGGGGTCTTAGGGTTAGGTACCACCAGGGGGGTCTTAGGGTTAGGCACCACCAGGGGGGTCTTAGGGTTGGGCACCACCAGAGGGGGTCTTAGGGTTGGGCACTACCAGGGGGGGGTCTTAGGGTTAGGCACTACCAGGGGGGTCTTAGGGTTAGGCACCACCAGGGGGGTCTTAGGGTTAGGCACCACCAGAGGGTCTTAGGGTTAGGCACCACCAGGGGGATTTAGGGGTTAGGGATAGGTACAGAGAGGGTTCTGTGTGTTAACGCTAAATAACAATAAGGCTTTAACGCTTAATAACAATAAGGCTTTAACGTTAAATAGCGATAAGCGGCAAACAGATTAGCGGCAACACCGTGCGCCATTATTCACAGGCGCCATTTTTAGATGGATCCGCTAAATTCAGCCATAGACAACAGCCACAGACATTCAGTGATGGGGACAATGCATGAAATTAGGTTTAGGTTTAGGTTCTTCAGGTAAAACATTTTCCAATGACAAATTTACAAAAACAATTGCATTCGGGGTCATCTGGCCACTATGTGATAGTGACTGCCAGTTGACTGCGTTTCCCTAATTGTTTTATCTATAGATAAACAATCCAACAGAACAATCAGATAAACAACAACTACACAGGTAACAAAAGTTAAAATGTTTAGTAACACAGTTAGTTGTCATGGCAACTAACCATTTAGTTTTTACTGCAGACCACTCCACCCCGCATACCTTTCAACTCCTCCAGTTATGGAGGCCACAAAGAATTCATGGCCACAGACACATTTTCATGAATTTATGAATGCTTATAATGGCCCACATTATTATATATCAAAAAGCAAGGATAAGACTGTTTTTTTTTTAAGTGCCCTAATGTGCTTTCACCACTACTTATACATAGGAGACATTGAAAGCATAAAAGTCTAGACATTTGTTATTCAGAGAGTGACTTTATCTAGAGAGATTTAAAATGCACTAAAAAACAGAAATACAGAGGAGGAAAGAGGGACAGGAGGATCTTGGTCTAAAAGTAAAGGGGCCTATATACTGGTCGATTTCGGCCATCAATCGATGGATCGTTTCTATGGAATCGATTGATTGATCTGAAATCGATTCTATCAAATCTATGGAATCGATCAGAAATCGATTATACCATATCTATTGATCGATTTGTGGCCAATTTCGATCGATTTGATCTATCGGACAGGATGGAAAATCTAGGTCGTTCTGCTGCTGGCAGATCGATGGCCCATAGAGTTGCATTGGATCTAATGGTCCAATAATGCATTTAAGGGGCCCATACACTGGTCAATTTCAGCCATCTATCGATCGATTCTATAGATTCGATTGATCGATCAGAAATCGATTCCTTCAAATCAACCAATCGATCAATTTGCAAACAATTTCGATCGATTTGATGTATCTGACAGGATGAAAAATCTAGGTCGATTTGCTGCTGGCAGCAGATCGATGGCCCATAGAGTTGCATTGGATCTAATGGTGCAATAATGCATTTAGATTGATTTTCAATAATTTCCAATAGATTTAAAAATGAAATCTGTTCATAGTGTGTGGCACACAACAGATAGATTACTATCAGATTCGACTTGACAGGCAGAAACGTGACCATACACTTATAGATTTGCAGCAGATTCGACCATCAGATGGATTTCTGGCAGATGCCTGTCAAGTCCAATCTGCCAGGAATCTCTCTGACGTGTGCCACACACTATGAACAGATTTCCAATAGAATTCAGAATAAAATCTATTGGAAATTGATCTAAATGCCAAAGGAGGCTCAACTAAATTCAAGAAGGTCCAAAACAGGGGCTGAGTGAAGGGTTTCTGCCCAAATAAATATTTTCCTCTCCAAAAGAGGGACATAGAAATCTGGGTCAAAATAGGGGACTGAATAGAATTGAAAATAGGCTGCTGTGTGATTCGCATGCGCCTCCTCCCTCCCCCCCCCCCCCAAAAAAAAAAATCCGGCTTGCTGCATAAACATGAATGCATGCCAGCGCACAGTGGAAAGGGTTGCATAATTGTATGCGAATTGCATGCAACTTGTATACAGCATGTGGGAAGAGGGAAATTGGCATATGATTTTAAAACACACATAAAATCACACTGAGAATCGCATGCTAATACGATTTTTGTGCAGCCCATAGACTGGGGGTATTAGATACGTAGACTGCGCGTACTAGATATTTTGCGCATATCTAATAAGTGTGTTCCTAGAGTTTACTGAACAGAATATGCTGTTTTAGCAACCTCGTTTCAAAGCAAATCCTAAAGGTGGCCATACATCTAGCGATGATGGGCAGATTCGACCAAGAGACAAATCTCTCTGGAGATCTGTCGGCTGCCCATACAAAACAGGCCGAAATCAGCATTAAATCTCTTGGGAATCGACCGAGTCCGCCATGTTCGCCGTCACGCCCCTCTAGTGTATAAATGTCCTCCCCAAGTGTGCATTTATACATTGCCTGCCATGTGTCATAGCATGCAGCACGAGTGTGACATCACACACGCGCCATGACAGCGGCGTGTATACCGCAGGGGATTTAGAAGATAATTGGGCACCGTGCAGTGGGTGACACAGGACAGGTAATGTATAAATGCACACATGGGCGGTACATTTATACACTAAGGGCTCGTTTCCACTATCGCGAATCTGCATGCGTCCAACGCATGCAGATTCGCACATGTAATGCAAGTGGATGGGCCTGTTTCCACTGTAGCGTTGTTGAGGTGCGTTTTTTTCAGCGGTAAAAAAACGCACAAAAGAGCCAACGAATTCGCCTGCGAGTGGAATGCATGCGAATCGCCGCTAATGTATTTAATAGTAAAAACGCATGCGTTTGTTACATGCGTTTTTACCCGTGATTTCGCGTGCGATTTCGCACCTTTTTCAATTTTATTTTGCCCTGGCAGTGTCATGGTTAATTTCGCATGGCACCCTGCCATGCGAAATCGCACGCGAAATCGCGGGTAAAAACGCATGCGGAAACGCATCCGCATGCGTTTTTACAAGCGTCGGAATGCCGGCGAAATCGCGTCGCAACAGTGGAAACAAGCCCTTAGGGGGCAGCGCCAGAGTTTTGTTGCGTTCATCACTTGTCCGGATATCACTCGCCGTGCCGCAGGATCAATCACGACGGCTCAACATCTTGCATCATGTCCGATGAATACATGCGACCGATTTCGACATGAAATTGGTTGCATCTTCATTTGGACATGCTCTTTTTGGCAGCACAGATTTTCATACAATTCAGTCATAATTATCGAATCGAATAGTCGACCGGCCAGCAAGTCAATAGAGCACCTGGGGTTTTGTTGCTTTCGTCACTCGTCCGGATATTGCTCCCTGTTACTACCGCGCACCCGATCGGCCACAATGGCCTGACATCTTGCAGCATGTCCAATCGATACATGTGACTGATTTCGGCCTGAAATTGGTTGCATGGTCCATCAGACTTGCTCTTGACGGCACAGCCTTTCATCCGATCGGATGGTCGATCAGCTGCTAAGTCGATAGACATATGAGCACCTTAAGCAAAGGAATGAAGAGATTGATTAATAATTACAATACCCGATAGAACTAGGTGGATACTCTTATTTGATAAGCCCTTGAGTACTCCTTTAATTAAAGAGCTCTCCCCAGCTGCCTTCTGCTGGCACACTGCCCCGGTGTTCAGAAGTGGAGGATGATTCAGGATTTGGGAATCTGCTGAAAGCTGATGTCATGGCGTTGGCAGGAAGAGGGTGTGGGTGCTGGTGTGATGTCCCGGGCTGCCTCTCTGGCTCCTCTGATTATGGGGTGTGTGCCGGTGTCCTGCTGCCCCAGCTGGTAGCGTCAATGATGTTCTCTCTCTTAATTAGCAAGTAAAATTGAAAAGGAATAGTTTACACTATAAATGGTAAATATTATGACTGTCATTCTACATAGACAGAGCAAGCAGGGCCTACCTGAGAGGGTGTCCTCCAACCATCCAAACAGATAAAATTGGAAAAATAGTTTATTGGCACAGTAACCATACACACATTTGGTCATAAAAAGGCATTACAACCAGTTCCATGCCATTTTAAAAAATAAATAGCTTAGTAGTTGAGCTGAAAGGAAACGAGAGCTAAAAAAGAGAAACCTTTTAAACATACCAAGGGGCTTCCTCTAGCCCCATGAGCGCGGATCGTTCCCACACCGCCATCCTCCTCAGTCTTCTACAGCGCCAGTACCGGGTTCCGTAACTTCTGTCAGGCTGTGCAATATTTACCTTTTCGGGGTCCAGCGGGGGCGCTGTTGTGGCTCTTCCCACGGAGATAGGCGAAAATAGCCGATCTCCGTCTGGTCCGCTCTACTGTGCAGGCGACTTGCACCTGCGCAGTAGAGCGGCCCGACATCGATCGGCTATTTCTGCCTATCTCCGAGCGGAGAACCGATACTGCGCCTGCGCTCGAGACAGAAAAGGTAAATATTGACATCCCCGCTGTTCGGGGAGCTTTATCGCTGCCACCGTGGGACACAGGAGGACGGGGGAAGCCTCAATAGGATCCAGAGGCTTCCCCCACCCGAGGTGAGTACCCCCCCAGGGGAACTTTTTTCGTTACAGATTTTCTTTAATGCTTAAACCTAACTAAATAAACAAAAAAAAAGTAAACAATTACAGATAAAATGATGGAGAATGACAAAACCATGGAAGATGAAGGCTAAAGCCTCATATACATGCTAGATCTGGGGTGTCAAACTTAAATACAAAGTGGGCAAAAATTGAAAACTGGGACCTAGCCGCGAGCCAACCTCAATGTCTACTGGCCACCTCCCTCCCTTATCAAGTTCTCAGTTGGCCCCCTATACAGGAGGGATCCCCTATACAGGTTCCTGGTGTTTAGTTGCTTAGTGCTTCCCCTCTACCCCCCCATATGGCTTCCCTGGTGTTCTAGGACTTCACCTCCACTATAGCTTCCGTGGTAGTCTAGAGCGGGCCAAACATAATGCAAAGTGGGGAAACCACTTGAGGGCCAAATTTAATGGCTCTGAGGGCCGGAGTTTGACATGTATGTGCTAAATGAAACTTGGCCAAGGTGATTGACAACGACAGTCTGTGCCGAGAATCTAGTGTGTGTGCAGTGGCTCCCTGATGCCATCCGATGCCTTACTCAGTGGTCAGCCTGGTAGGTCACGTGAGTCAAATGACAGCTGACAGCTTTGTTCTCCTCACTTACCCTGCCCACTGCCTGACATAACTTTCACGCAGTTTCGTTCCATCCCCCCCATCTCGGGACGGGGACTTGCTGTCCTTTCCAGAAATCTGGCCCTGGCTATACAGGGGAGTATAGCAAGGCTGGATTCCTGGAAAGGCCACCAAGGCTGACAGGGCTGCCATCAGAAATTTCTGGGCTCCATACTGGGAAAACCTACTGGGCCGCCCCCCTCCCCCAGTATATTTAAGATGAACCACCTATATTTATGGTGGTTGCTGGTGATCAGCAAAGCGCTGTGACGCATGTAATCCTATGGAATTAGGTCTTTTTAACAACTAGGGCATTTTGCGCTTTTTTTGAGCGCCGGTGACTTTGAAAAACGCCCTAAAATACCATTGAGCATGTTCTCAGCGATTCCGGTGCATTCTGCAAGCATGCAGATAAGCATTTGACAGATTTCGGCGGTGATTAGCGGTTTTCTGTTTTCCACTTTCGGAGGTGCAGCGCTAAGCGACCGTGTGAGCAATCTGATGCTTCCAGCGTCAGCTGAAACAACGGAAAAAATATAGGGGTAAATATTCGGTCTTTATGCAAATGACAGTACTGGTGCTGCCGATTCACTTGAATGGGCGGCTCTTAATTGACTATGAAGAGCTAGCGCTCGTGTGAACTGGCCCTTATGCCTGGTACACACAATACAATTTCCCGCCAGATAGATGGGTTGAATCGATTATCCCCGACAGGTCCGATCGCTTTTCAGAATGATTTTCCGATTACTTCTATACAAAATCGATCAGAAAAATGATTGACAATCAGATCAGACTTGTCGGAAATAATCGATTCAACCTGTCTACCTGATGGGAAAATTGTGTACCAGGCAATACACTGCAATAGTGTGCTGCGGTTGTATAAAGCTGGCCACTAACGGTCCAATTTCTAGCGAAAAATCGTTCGAGCGATCAGAAATTCTGATCGGATTGGATGTAAATGATCTCCATTGGTGGACACAATCGATTATGAACGAGTGAAAAAAATGTCGCCCGAATGAATTTTCGTCAAACGAAATTTTGGATTTTCTTGGTGGTCGTGATAGATAGGAAGCAAAGATTGGTTAGTTGATGGTGTAGTGAACGATTTTTCGTCCGATCAGAATTTCTGATCGCTCGAACGATTTTTCGCTAGAAATTGGACAGTTAGTGGCCACCTTTAGAGGTAAAGCTTAAAGAGGAACTCCAGTGAAAATAATGTAATAAAAAAAGTGTTTCATTTTTACAATAATTATGTATAAATGATTTAGTCAGTGTTTGCCCAATGTAAAATCTTTTAAATCCCTGATTTACATTCTGACACATGGTGACATTTTTACTGCTGGAAGGTTATGTAGTTGCTGCTTGCTTTTTTGGCAGTTGGAAACAGCTGTAAACATCTATTTACCACAATGCAACAAGGTTCACAGACAGGAAACTGCCAGGAGTACCACGGTCCTCAGTTTCTTGTGGGAGGGGTTTCACCACAATATCAGCCATACAGCACCCCCTGATGATCAGTTTGTGAAAAGGAATAGATTTCTCATGTAAAAGGGGGTATCAGCTACTGATTGGGATGAAGTTCAATTCTTGGTCACGGTTTCTCTTTAAATCCTGGCTAACATGGCTTCCAGAGGCATCTGTGTTTATCCTACACAGATCAGACATAGGGGAAGGGGAGGTGGCCAATCAATATCATGTGATATAAATCAATAATAACCCTAGCTTTGGAAAAAAGGACAAATGTGAATCTTACATGTGTTTAATGCACGCATTTTAAATGTTACAGTTTCTTGTCCTTGTGGTCCTTGAAATCATATTTTAACTGACTGAGAAACTGTAGTGAAAATAACATAATGATTGCCGTACATTTTTTATTTATTTTTTTACAATATCCATTTATAGATAATTTAGTCAGTGTTTGTCCATTGTAAAATCTTTCCTCTCCCTGATTTACATTCTGACATGTATCACTGGTGGGGACATCTTTAGTTCTAAGAAGCCAGGTGATCTGTATGGAATGTTTGTTACTGAGAGTTCTATGCACAGAGGGACATATTGCTTGCTTGGCAGTTGGAAACAGCTGTTATTTTCCACAATGCAATGTGGATTACACACAGAAAACTATCAGGTCTTTGGTCATGACATCAAACTGTGAGAGGGGTTTCACCAAAATATCAGCCACACAGACCCCACTGATGCCCTATTTGAGAAAAGGTAAAGATTTCTCATGGGAAAGGGATAGCTCAATCCTTGATAAAAGTTCCTGTTTAAGTATAAGTACAGTACACTACAGTACACTACCACTTTAAGCAGGCCCGGATTTACATCACAGGAGCCTATAGGCACAGATATTGTCGCACCCTAGTTTTTGCCCTCCATGAAACCAACACCCCCCCCCCACACACACACACACACACACACACACGCACCGCAAGTGTGCTGGTTGGCCCAGCTGTCACTTCTCCCTTACTTCCCTTGCTCGTCATTAGTAGCTACTGGTGTCCCTTAGCATTAGGTAGTCAAAGGTACCCTTCCGTATTAAGTAGCTGGTGGTGCCCCAACTGAAGGGAGATCTCGTCAGTGTTATGCTAGGAAAGAGGGAGGCACAAGGGTAGCCGCCTTTCCATCATCAAGCGCCTGTAGGCACGTGCCTACATGCCTTATGGTAAATCCGGCCCTGACTTTAATAAATAATGAACAAACAAACGGTAGACTCCCATTAACACAACACCACAGTTTGGTCTGGGGGAGGACATGTTTTTCCCGTATCCTTTTCTGCAAACACAGATCTGGCGACTCTTCATGGCCCATAAATATAATTATTTTTATGCTCCCTTTTAATTGACAAACTAATTTTCCATTAAGTTCCGGTAATGTTACACTCGGCATCTGGCAGACATGCCCGCCATGTAAGAAATGACAGGATATTATTGCTGCAGGGTACAATTACAACACATTGCGCTCGTTCACAGTTGTGACATGTCGTGTTAAATTGACGCGCACTTTCGCCAATCGAGGAACATATGCTTTTCATCACATTAAGATTCCAGCCTGAAAATCACTTTTTGTTTCAGATTTTCCTTTCATCGTATCTGATGATGAGGTCTGCTTATTTATTTATTTACTTTCTTCCCTGCCATAGTAGTAAATACGGCTATATGCTATTAACAAATAATTCTTTTTCTGTATGGAACTTCCTGGACACACAGGTGCATCTATTATGTATAGAATTTTTCGAAACAAAAGATTCTAAGTATCCCATAATGTATGTATCCCTAGTGACACCTCTTGCCATCCATCAGCATAGATAAGCCGTAATGATTTTGCCTCTTGCTGCAAAGCTTAGGGGTTTTGGTGCGTTGTAGTTGCCATAGCGATGAATGTAATGGAAGGGATGACATTTTTCTGTCTTGGCATCAATCCCATGTCATCAATTTCTGCTCAAGACAAGTGGAAGGGGGGGGGGGGGGGGGGGGGAGCAAAACAAATGTGCAATTTATGGGACTTGGTTTGTGCACGGATCCTCGGGCAGGAGTAACCAATTGTTTAAACTAATGATACGCACGCCGCGGGAGTTTGCGGAGGACGCTCGCGCATCAGGACGTAGCGTGTAGTGTTGGGCGAACAGTGTTCGCCACTGTTCGGGTTCTGCAGAACATCACCCTGTTCGGGTGATGTTCGAGTTCGGCCGAACACCTGACGGTGCTCGGCCAAACCGTTCGGCCATATGGCCGAACTAAGAGCGCATGGCCGAACGTTCCCCGAACGTTCGGCTAGCGCTGTGATTGGCCGAACGGGTCACGTGGTTCGGACCCGAACGCGCTCTGATTGGCCGAACGGTCACGTGGTTCGGGTAAATAAATACCCGAACCACGTCATATCTCCGCCATTTGTCTGTGGGTTTAGCTTTGGGTAGGCAGGCAGGGTAGTTCGCGCTCCAGCCACGCTAGCCAGGGTCCCCCCTGTCATTGTGTCACTGCTGGGAACAGTAGTACACCGCTTGCTCAGCCACACTATATAGCATTCTGTTTACTGCCACTCTGTGTACCTCGCTCAGCCACACTATATAGCATTCTGTTTACTGCCACTCTGTGTCTGCTGGGAATAGTAGTACACCGCTTGCTCAGCCACACTATATAGCATTCTGTTTACTGCCACTCTGTGTACCTCGCTCAGCCACACTATATAGCATTCTGTTTACTGCCACTCTGTGTCTGCTGGGAATAGTGGTACACCGCTCGCTCAGCCACACTATATAGCATTCTGTTCACTGTTCTGTGTCTGCTTGGAATAGTGGTACACCGCTCGCTCAGCCACACTATATAGCATTCTGTTTACTGTTCTGTGTCTGCTGGGAATAGTGGTACACCGCTCGCTCAGCCACACTATATAGCATTCTGTTTACTGTTCTGTGTCTGCTGGGAATAGTGGTACACCGCTCGCTCAGCCACACTATATAGCATTCTGTGCACTGTTCTGTGTCTGCTGGGAATAGTGGTACACCGCTCGCTCAGCCACACTATATAGCATTCTGTTCACTGTTCTGTGTCTGCTGGGAATAGTGGTACACCGCTCGCTCAGCCACACTATATAGCATTCTGTTTACTGTTCTGTGTCTGCTGGGAATAGTGGTACACCGCTCGCTCATCCACACTATATAGCATTCTGTTCACTGTTCTGTGTCTGCTGGGAATAGTGGTACACCGCCCGCTCAGCCACACTATATAGCATTCTGTTCACTGTTCTGTGTCTGCTGGGAATAGTGGTACACCGCTCGCTCAGCCACACTATATAGCATTCTGTTCACTGTTCTGTGTCTGCTGGGAACAGTAGTACACCGCTCGCTCAGCCAGAGTATATAGCATTGTGTTTACTGCCACTCTGTGTACACCGCTCAGCCAGACTATATACCATTGTTTACTGACACTCTGTGTACACCGCTCAGCCAGACTATATACCATTGTTTACTGACACTCTGTGTACACCGCTCAGCCAGACTATATACCATTGTTTACTGCCACTCTGATTCTGCTGGGAACAGTAGTACACCGCTCGCTCAGCCAGACTATATAGCATTGTGTTTACTGCCACTCTGTGTACACCGCTCAGCCAGACTATATACCATTGTTTACTGACACTCTGTGTACACCGCTCAGCCAGACTATATACCATTGTTTACTGAAACTCTGTGTACACCGCTCAGCCAGACTATATACCATTGTTTACTGCCACTCTGATTCTGCTGGGAACAGTAGTACACCGCTCGCTCAGCCAGACTATATACCATTGTTTACTGACACTATATAGCAGACTATATAGCATTGTGTGTACACCGCTCAGCCAGACTATATACCATTGTTTACTGACACTCTGTGTACACCGCTCAGCCAGACTATATACCATTGTTTACTGCCACTCTGATTCTGCTGGGAACAGTAGTACACCGCTCGCTCAGCCAGACTATATAGCATTGTGTTTACTGCCACTCTGTGTACACCGCTCAGCCACACTATATAGCATTGCGTACTCTGCCAGTCAGTGTGTATATTGCTGGGATCAGTAATACTCCACTCACCGTCAACCACTATATGAGCTCAACATGAGTTCCCCAGAGACCTCCGCTGTGAGCAGCACTCCCAACAACAGCAACAGCCAACGCCCCACGCAAGCTATAACATCCACCCCAGCAGCCAGTGGTCAGCAGCAGCCCTCCCCGGAGGAGAACGTTGTGTCCATCAGTCCGTCGCCAGAGCGATTAATGAGGGCTGCCATTGAGGAGATGATGGGGCCTGATGTGGAGGAGGAGGTCTGGCTCAGGCCAGCATCCCAAGTTAATGTTGAGGACGATGAGGGGTCTGTGTCTGGGGATGTTGGGGTGGCAGAGGTGGTGGGTGGGTCAGACTCAGGAGAAGAGTTGTATGATGAGGATGATGATCGGGACCATCTGTATGTGCCTCAGAGTCCGACCCCGGAAAACATGTTGTATCGTGTGTTTAGGTACTAAAATCTGCGTTCCCTCCCAGTAGTGTTGGGCGAACAGTGTTTGCCACTGTTCGGGTTCTGCAGAACATCACCCTGTTCGGGGTGACTATATAGCAGACTATATAGCATTGTGTTTAATGCCACTCTGTGTACACGGCTCAGCCACACTATATAGCATTGTGTTTACTTCCACTCTGTGTCTGCTGGGAACAGTAGTACACCGCTCACCCGCCACTGTATAGCATTGTGCTCTGTGTCACTGCTGACAATAGTGGTACACCGCTCACCCACCACTGTATAGCATTTCTGTACTGCCACTGTACTGCTGCCAGTCAGCGTGTACTTTAAGGATAAGTGAAATGAGGAAGAAATCCGGTGAAAGAGGGAGGGGCAAGGGAAGAGGTGTTTCCCCTGACGGTTCACGTACAGGCCACAGGGGAGCACCCAAGAAAACCCACTCAATACTGCCCATGTTGTCCAGGACAACAACCCTCACAGATCCAAAAGAACAGGACCAGATAATTACTTGGATGACCTCTCAAGCGTCCAGCAGTGGGTTAAGCAGCACCAGCACATCACGCACGAGGTCCGAGTCCTCAGCCAGTTAAAGTCTGGGCTTTCTTTGAAGACTGCACTGAGGATGTTACCATGGCGATTTGCAAGGTGTGCAAGACCCGCCTGAGCAGGGGGAAAAGTATTAACAACCTCTCCACCACCAGCATGAGCCGCCACATTCTATCCAAACATCCCACTCTGTGGGCAAACGCGGCAGGACAGGGTACCACCAGCAACACTGCCTCCCTTGGGTTCACCAGACTCACCACCAGACCCGCCTCAGCAGCAGCAGTAGCCCAGCCATTGCGTGGTTCACAACATTCACAAACATCAGACGATGCTGACACTGTCACTTTCCGGACTAGTGCTCTTGAGGTCTCCCAGTGTTCATCAAACACAACAACCAACAGCCCTTCGGTGTGCAGCGCTACGGTTGAGTTGTCTGTCTCTGAGATGTTTGAGCACAAGAGGAAATTGCCAGCAAATGACCCCCGGGCCGTGGCAGTAACAGCCAGCCAGCATAGCCAAGCTTCTGGCCTGCGAAATGCTGCCATATCGAGTGGTGGAGACAAACAGCTTCAAGGGCATGATGTCAGTGGCCATCCCACGTTACGTTGTTCCCAGCCGCTACCACTTTGCGCGCTCTGCAGTGCCTGAGTTGCATGAGCACGTGGTCAGCTAAATAACCCGAAGCTTGAAGAATGCCGTTGCCTGCAAGGTTCACCTCACCACTGACACCTGGACGAGTGCGTTCGGCCAGGGTCGATACATCTCCCTTACCGCGCACTGGGTGAACCTTGTGGAGCCTGGCAGCGATTCCTCACCTGCTACGGCGCGGGTGTTGCCCACGCCGCAAACAGCTGGATAACAACAGCAGCACCTACCTCTCTGACTCCTTCTCCTCCAACGCATCTCAAAGCTGTACCTCATCCGGAAATGCTAACCCAGCACCAGCAGCAGTAGGATCGTGGAAGCAGTGCAGCACAGCTGTTGGCATGCGTCAGCAAGCGTTGCTGAAGCTGATCTGCCTTGGGGATAAGCAGCACACAGGGGAGGAAATTTGGAGGGGAATAAAGGAACAGACGGATTTGTGGCTGGCACCGCTGGACCTGAAACCGGGCATGAAGCTAGACACCTGGCACGAACTGGCAATGTACGCAATAGAGGTGCTGGCTTGCCCGGCAGCCAGCGTTATGTCGGAACGCTGTTTCAGTGCTGCCGGAGGCATCATCACAGATCGGCGTATCCGCCTCTCCACAGAAAATGCAGACCGTCTGACTCAAATTAAAATGAATCAATCCTGGATTGGAAACGACTACGCAACACTCCTGGACCCCAACCAAGTAACATGACCGATGAACATCTGGGATGGTTTAGCGTTTCCGGTCCCTGTTTATTGAACCTCTCATCTGTATTACATTTATGACTGCATGGCGGCAAAAAGCATTGCTGCTATATCCGCACGCTTTTTGTCCTCATGCAAGGCCTGGGTTGTTGTGTCTCACAAAGCGTGGCCTTCTCCTCCTGCGCCTCCTCCTGTTCCATCACGTGTGCTGCTGCTGCTGCTGCTGCTGCTGCTGCTGGGTTACCGTTGCTGGTCCCTGTTTATGGAACCTCTTATCTTTATTACATTTATGACTACATGGCGGTACAAAGCATGCTATCCGCACGCTTTTTGTCCTCATGCAAGGCCTGGGTTGTTGTGTCTCACAAAGCGTGGCCTTCTCCTCCTGCGCCTCCTCCTGTTCCATCACGTGTGCTGCTGCTGCTGCTGCTGCTGCTGGGTTACCGTTGCCGGTCCCTGTTTATGGAACCTCTTATCTTTATTACATTTATGACTACATGGCGGTACAAAGCATGCTATCCGCACGCTTTTTGTCCTCATGCAAGGCCTGGGTTGTTGTGTCTCACAAAGCGTGGCCTTCTCCTCCTGCGCCTCCTCCTGTTCCATCACGTGTGCTGCTGCTGCTGCTGCTGCTGGGTTAGCGTTGCCGCGTGGTCCCTGTTTATTGAACCTCTTATCTTTATTACATTTATGACTACATGGCGGTACAAAGCATGCTATCCGCACGCTTTTTGTCCTCATGCAAGGCCTGGGTTGTTGTGTCTCACAAAGCGTGGCCTTCTCCTCCTGCGCCTCCTCCTGTTCCATCACGTGTGCTGCTGCTGGGTTAGCGTTGCCGCGTGGTCCCTGTTTATTGAACCACTTATCTTTATTACATTTATGACTGCATGGTGGTACAAAGCATGCTATCCGCACGCTTCTTGTCCTCATGCAAGGCCTGGGTTGTTGTGTCTCAAAGCGTGGCCTTCTCCTCCTGCGCCACCCTCCTCCTGTTCCATCACGTGTGCTGCTGCTGGGTTAGCATTACCGGTCCCTTTTCCTGGAACCTCTTATATGTATTACATTTATGACTGCATGCCGACAAAAAGCATGTTACCTGTGCAAAGAAAACAGACATTTCCCGCATTTAAAAGACAGTTTTCCCTTTGAAACTTTAAAATCGATTTTCTCAAAAACTATAAGCTCTTTTTGCTAAATTTTTTTTCCTCTTGTACCCACTCCCAAGGTGCACATACCCTGTAAATTTGGGGTATGTAGCATGTAAGGAGGCTTTACAAACCACAAAAGTTCGGGTCCCCATTGACTTCCATTATGTTCGGAGTTCGGGTCGAACACCCGAACATCGCGGCCATGTTCGGCCTGTTCGGCCCGAACCCGAACATCTAGATGTTCGCCCAACACTAGTAGCGTGCTAGCAAAGCGTGAGTCAGGGATAGGTAATTAGTGCTTGCTGTAGGGCAGGTGGGTTTTCAGTCCTGCGCAGAAACAAAATGTTCTGTCCAGGGGGACTTTATGCAGGCAAGGAATTCAGTTGCGCTGATGTTCAAAATCGATTTTATTTAGTAAATTTGCTGTCACGTCCTATTGAAGGTGGACAGGGCGGTTCTTCCATGAACCGACGTGAATCATGTGCTTCTGGACGGCAATAACTAGAGGGTGGCAAGAGGCGGCTCCCCTCCCCAAATGTCTTCCTCCTCGCACTCCCCGTCTCCCCCCCTCCCAGATGCATGGGACCACTTTACTCACCTGCTCTCAGCGTTCCAGCGAGGAGATCTCCATTTGCCAGTGCAATGTCCTGTATCCATGGTTACAGCGGGGCCTTATGTGACCTGTTAGGTGCTGCCGGGTCACATGAGGCGCTGCTGTAGTCAGAGAGGAAGCAGGACTTTATGTGTAGCTAGTGATCTCATCACTAATCTGCTGGGAGTGGGTGTGTGATGTGGCGCTGGTGCAGCACATACCCGACATCCTGGGGATCAGCTGCTGCGGGCCAGCAAGGAGGAGATGCTGTCTTGGAGGAAGCAGAGGGAGGTAACACGATGTGTCTCTCCAGTCCTCCTTTGTACACGTGGGCGGGATCTTGAATCACAATGTATTGCTTCAGGCGGCATAAGGTTTAGAACCCACCAAGTCATTAGCTTCAGCAGATAAGAAAATGATCAGATCGTTGGAAAAATACTTCTAACATCGGTTGTAGTCTGCCATCTAATGACTCGCCACAAACAGCCAATTCAAAATCGTGCGACAAGTGGCGTATTCATCTGACATAAGGCAAATCACTCACTGGTGACTGTTACTTTTCTCCAACCACCAAAGTTAAGGCATGTGCACCTGCAATGCCATTCCCTTCCTCTTGACTGGCCCACACAGGGCCAGTTCTAATTACAATGGGGCCTCTGGGCAAAATTAACCTAGAGGGCAGTGGGGGCATAGCTGCTGGGGGGAGGGGATGTGTGCAACTTCTAACCTTCCCTTCCTCCATTACAGGGAGCTATACTTCAGATCAGGGAGCTATACTTCAGATATACTTCAGATCAGGTGGTTTTGTGGCTACACTTGTTATGGGTGGGAAGATCATGAAGGCCACCCTTGTTTTATGACCCTAGTGAGATGGGCCCCCAGGCGTGAAGGGCATTAAGGGGAGGCAAGGGAAGGGGTGTGACCATTGGGGGGACTCATTAAAGTTTCTCTGGGGGGCCCCATGAATTGTAGTTAAGCCACTGCTAGAAGGCCCCCTTGAACCCGCCAAGTGGCATTAGGGGCCCTTTATTTCTGACAAATTCCACCCCAGGGCCCCCGATATGGCTGCTGCAGTGCCCCCCCTAAATGTCTCCCCAAACTTTATTATGGACCCCTACAGATTTTTCAGCAGAGCAGCGGCTGGCTTGTCCTGGCCGTTCTCCTCCACTAGTCCGCGTGTTCTGGGTTGGTGCGGTCAAGGACAATGGGGGAAATCTCTGGATTATGCAGAGGCTTCCCTCTACTAAGGTAAGTATCTAATTTTCTTTGTAAATCTCACTACAGGTTCCCTACCTATGCCTAGCTAACTACTGGGGCACCTACCTATGCCTATCTACCTATACTGGGACTCCTACCTATGCCTAGCTAACTACTGGGACACCTACTTATGCCTACCTACCTATACTGGGACTCCTACCTATGCCTATCTACCTATACTGGGACTCCTACCTATGCATAGCTAACTACTGGGACACCTACCTATGCCTACCTACCTATACTGGGACTCCTACCTATGCCTAGCTAACTACTGGGGCACCAACCTATGCCTCACTACCTATACTGGGACTCCTACCTATGCCTAGCTAACTACTGGGACACCTACCTATGCCTATCTACCTATACTGGGACACCTACCTTTGCCTACCTACCTATACTGGGACTCCTACCTATGCTTAGCTAACTACGGGGGCACCTACCTATGCCTATCTACCTATACTGGGACACCTACCTATGCCTACCTACCTATACTTGGACTCCTACCTATGCCTAGCTAACTACTGGGGCACCTACCTATGCCTATCTACCTATACTGGGAAACCTACCTATGCCTACCTACCTACACTGGGACTCCTACCTATGCCTAGCTAACTACTGGGGCACCTACCTATGCCTGTCTACCTATACTGGGACTCCTACCTATGCCTAGCTAACTACTGGGACACCTACCTATGCCTACCTACCTATACTGGGACTCCTACCTATGCCTAGCTAACTACTGGGACACAGTGTTGCCAACCCGTACATTTTGATACAAAATGAGCTGCCCGTGAATTCCGTAAGGAATTCAGCAGCGTCCGTAAAAGGGCGGCCAGTCGGCCGCCCGCTCTGTTGCAGGAGGACAGCAGTGCAGTGGAGGAAGAGCTGTGGGCAGCAGTGGAGAAGGGGGGCAATCCCCCCCCCCTTCTCTCACCTTAGTGCTCTCCCTCCCTCGCTGACTGTCCCCTCCTGATCTAAGTGCGGAGTGGCGTTTGGCAGCGGGCGGGACTTACCTTCCGTCTCGCTCCTGCGCTGGAAGTTCTGCTGCTCTGGTCTGGACCAGACCAGAGTAGCGGCAAATCATCCTGCGCCGGCGACAAGACGCAGGTAAGTTCCGCTCGCTGCCGCCTGCCAGCCACTCCGCACTTAGATCAGGAGGGGACAGTCAGCGAGGGAGGGAGAGCACTAAGGTGAGAGGAAGGGGGGGAGATTGCCCCCCTTCTCCACCGCTGCCCACAGCTCTTCCTCCACGGCGCTGCTGTCCTCCTGCTGGGGGGGGCGTCACCTAGCTACCTATTGTGCGCACATATACCTCTGGCTACATATGCTGGGCACATATAACCCTGACTACATATACTGGGACATATACCCTGCCTACATATACTGGGCCCATATACCCCTAGCTACATATACTGGGCACATATAACCCTGGCTACATATACCTGTGGCTACATATACTGGGCACATATACCCTGCCTACATATACTGGGCACATATACCCTGCCTACATATACTGGGCACATATACCCCTGGCTACATATACTGGGCACATATACCCTGCCTACATATACTGGGCACATATACCCTGCCTACATATACTGGGCACATATACCCCTGGCTACATATACTGGGCACATATACCTGTGGCTACATATACTGGGCACATATACCCTGCCTATATACTGGGCACATATACCCCTGGCTACATATACTGGGCACATATAACCCTGACTACATATACTGGGACATATACCTGTGGCTACATATACTGGGCACATATACCCTGCCTACATATACTGGGGACATATAACCCTGGCTACATATACTGGGCACATATACCCCTTGGCTACCTATTGTGGGCACATATACCTCTGGCTGCATATACTGGGCACATATAACCCTGACTACATATACTGGGACATATACCTGTGGCTACATATACTGGGCACATATACCCCTGGCTACATATACTGGGGACATATACCTCTGGCTACATATACTGGGCACATATACCCCTGCCTACATATACTGGGGACATATACCTCTGGCTACATATACTGTGCACATATATCCCTGGCTACATATACTGAGGACGCTGGCTGTTTGCCATTATGTGCATTTACTGGTGAAAAGCTGTCTCTTATTATGTGCATTTACTGGGGAAAAGCTGTCTCTTATTATGTGCATTTACTGGTGAAAAGCTGTCTCTTATTATGTGCATATACTGGTGAAAAGCTGTCTCTTATTATGTGCATTTACTGGTGAAAAGCTGTCTCTTATTATGTGCATTTACTGGTAAAAAGCTGTCTCTTATTACGTGCATTTACTGGTGAAAAACTGTCTCTTATTATGTGCATTTACTGGTGAAAAGCTGTCTCTTATTATGTGCATATACTGGTGAAAAGCTGTCTCTTATTATGTGCATTTACTGGTGAAAAGCTGTCTCTTATTATGTGCATTTACTGGTGAAAAGCTGTCTCTCATTACGTGCATTTACTGGTGAAAAGCTGTCTCTCATTACGTGCATTTACTGGTGAAAAGCTGTCTGTCATTACATGCATTTACTGGTGAAAGGCTGTCTCTTATGCACATTTACTGGTGAAAAGCTGTCTCTCATTACGTGCATTTACTGGTGAAAAGCTGTCTGTCATTACATGCATTTACTGGTGAAATGCTGTCTCTAATGTGCATTTACTGGTGAAATGCTGTGTCTCATTATGTGCATTTACTTGCCATGCCCACTGTCGTCGCCGCCGCAAATTTCCTCGTGCATGTTTCCCCCTACCCATTTGACTGTCCCCTCATATGTGCCAGTCTAGAACCGGCCCTGTACCTCTGCCTACATATACTGGGCACATATATCCCTGGCTACCTGTTCTGGGGACATCTATACCCCTGGCCACCTATTCTGGGGACACCTATAGAGCTGGGGCTACCTATTTTTGGGGAACCACTGCTGTTAGATTAAATGTATTTTGGCGAACTGCTGCCAGATTATGTGTATGTTGGGGGAATCGCTGCTGCCAGATTACATCTATTTTTTGGGAACCACTGCCATATTGTCTGTATTTTGGAAGAACCTCTGCCAGATTACGTGGATTTTTGGTGGAATGCTGTAAGATTACATGTATTTTGGGGGAAGGGGGGAAAACACTATGGCAGAGCTCAAACTTCCCTGGCAGACCATTAACAGCAATACTAAAATCATGTATATTTGGCCCCACCCATGACCACGCCCACATTCTGTTGCGTGACCACGCCCATTTTTCGGCGCAGCACAGGAGATTTTGTCAGTAAAAAAAATCTTTTGTCAGTAAATTTTTAGGTATTTGTCAGTAAAAAATAACGTGAAAGGTTGGCAACACTGCTGGGACACCTACCTATGCCTATCTACCTATACTGGGACACCTACCTTTGCCTACCTACCTATACTGGGACTCCTACCTATGCCTACCTACCTGTACTGGGGCACCTACCTATGCCTACCTACATACAAGAAGATAATAAGGTCGTTGCTTCATTGTGGACAGACCAAATTTAATCAGCTGGACAGTCACTGTTGTTCTATCATTGAGCTACCACAGCCCGGCGACCATATGGGCTTGAAAACCGCTATCGCCATGGTGCGCACCAGTCCAGCACGGCCGTCGTCACTACACAAACAGCTGTTTGCGGTGCGTTACACAGTGAGTTTGGTGTGTCAGTGTGAAGCAGTACACTAATTACACTACCTGATTGATGTATACACATGCAAGATGTTTTAAAGCACTTTAGTCCTGCAATTTAGCATTCAATGTGATTTCTGCCCGTAAAACGCTGCTTTGCGTCAAATCCCGATTTTTCCCCTGGACTTTTGGTGTCTATCGCACTCATCCATGCCCCCCTCCAGGTGTTAGACCCCTTGCAACATCTTTTCCATCACTTTTGTGGCCAGCATAAATGTTTCTAGTTTTCAAAGTTCGCATCCCCATTGAAGTCAATTGCGTTTTGCGAAAGTTCGCGCGAACCAAACCTTTTGCGGAAGTTCGCGAACCCGGTTCACGAACCGAAAATCGGAGGTTCGGGCCATCTCTAAGTATAGGTAGTCAGAGGTAACCCCCCAGTATCAGTAGTCAGACAGGTACCCCAGTATAGGTAGTCAGAGGTAACCCCCTCAGTATAGGTAGACAGAGAGATACCCCAGTATAGGTAGTTAGAGGTACCCCCCCCCCCCAGGGGCGTAGGAATAGGCCCTGCAGCCCCTGTGCCCGCGGGGGGGCCCGGCCCCCCCCTGGGGCCCGCTCGGGGCCGTTTTGTGGGTGCTGGAGGGGTGGCAGCATGAGGGGAAAGCCTTGCCCACAGTCGGCGGGGAGAGGGGTAGTTCCCCCCTCTCCCTCACCTCGGGGCTCTCCCCTCTGCGCTCCCCTCCAGCTCGTAAGTGTCTGTGGGGCTGTGGTGGGCAGCGAGCGGCGGGCAGATACATACCTGCTTCCGTGCGTTCCATCGGAGACTTCTCCCTCTAGCGGCTGACGTCACTTCCGGAAGTGACGTCAGCCGCTAGAGGGAGAAGTCTCCGATGAAACGCACGGAAGCAGGTATGTATCTGCCCGCCGCTCGCTGCCCACCACAGCCCCACAGACACTTACGAGCTGGAGGGGAGCGCAGAGGGGAGAGCCCCGAGGTGAGGGAGAGGGGGGAACTACCCCTCTCCCCGCCGACTGTGGGCAAGGCTTTCCCCTCATGCTGCCACCCCTCCAGCACCCACAAAACGGCCGCGAGCGGCGGGGCCCGCTCAGAAAATCTGCAGGGGGGCCCGGTGGGGCCTAGTTACGCCCCTGCCCCCCCCCGTATTAGGCGGCATACCCCGGGATAGGCTGCCATAGCCCCCCCCCTCCCCCCCAGTAAAGGCACCACCCCAGAATAGGTAGTCAGAGGTAGCCCCCTCAGTATAGGTAGCCAGAGAGATACCCCAGTATATTTCATTTTGTCTTAGATCATGTGGTTGTTAAGCCCCATCTACAAGTAACAATTTTCCATCAGATCGACGGGTGATCTGATAAGAAGTTGCATGCTGTGCAGACGTGCAAATTGCTCCCAATCGATAATACGATCGATTTTGCATTGATGACTATCCAAAATCGATTGCGTTATCGATCCGAATCCCATCCTACTCGTCAGAAATGATCTGATCGATCCATCGATCTGATGCGAAATTGTACCGTGTGCACCCAGCTTTACTGGGACATATGCCACCTACCTACAAATTGTACCAAGTAAGTACACAGAGATGGATTAGGGTTGTATAGGGCCCTAGGCGAGGTAGTGGATTCGGGGCCCCCTTGTGGTCATTTTGGTAAGCTGAAGTGGGGAAAGGTCAAAGAAGGTGACAGGTGGGCCTCTTGACACCCACTGGGCCCTAAGCACCTGCCTAGGTTGCCTGGTGGATGATCCACATGAGACCCTCAGTCTTGAAGAGTTCATACCTCAAACAGTAGGTCACAGGTGGATCAGTGTATGTTATTAGGGCTGCTCAAATCCGATCTGGGAGACATCATACAACATAATTCTATCCGGATATCTCCCAGTAAACCTGTGCGGAGTAGGCGGGGGGAGGGTCAATCTTACCTGTCTGACGTCTTCTTCGGTCCGTCCCTCGGCGCCTCCCACGATGTGGTCCAAGTGGCGGTCACATGATTACAAACACTTCCTCCTTCCGGGTTGAAGGAGGAAGTGTTTGTAATCACGTGACGCGCGTGGAGCGCATCGTGGGAGGTGCCGAGGGACAGACCGAAGAAGACGTCAGACAGGTAAGATTGACCCCCGCCCACCCTGCACAGGTTTACTGGGAGATATCCGGATTGCAACGATCCGGATGTCTCCCGGATCGGATGTGAGCAGCCCTGTAGGTTATATAGATGTATATTTGTACACAGGTGGAGTAATCCTTTAACATAAGGAAACAGGAAGTTGAGTCACTGTATAATTGAACAGAGTGAGACAAGGCCTCTGCTCTGTTACCATGAAGAGCACCTGTATTTATTCTAAGCAGAATCAAATAAAAAGTGAGGCATCTGATTTGGGCTTAACTTCTGTCAGCCCATTTTATAGCCGTCATCATACCTGTAACCTGCTTAGCGCAAATTCCTGAGCCATCTGTGCCGCCCTGCAGCTTAATGTGCATTGCTCAAGCTCCAGCGAGAGTGCCTGGATAATTGGCCATACCTAGTATTAAACTTACTTTTATAGTAACATGTAAGACCGGGTTCTAATCTATTCATCTCGTGGAGGCTATCAATAGACAGAGGTGTCGTCACCCTTTAATTGGCTATTATTAGACTAAATGCATTCCTTGCTATAACAGAAGAAGGAAACTGACTCCAGAATATCATCAGACGTCTCTGATCTGTGAAAACATGATGAATTCTGCTGCTGTAAGTAGACTCACATGAGCAGTATCTGGAAACACTCAAGTCTGGCACACACTTTCAATTATAATTGGCCAATCGCTGAATAATTTTACCAACTCGATGTATGAGGCCCTGTTTACACTAGGCTGTTTTCATTGCATTGCGTTAAGCTTTCTGCACGTAGGGTAACCAGAGCCGGATTAAGACTGAATGGGGCCCTAAGCAGACTTACAGATTGGGGCCCCCCCGGCATGCAGCCAACCAAGGAGTAAGCATCTTACCTACTATCAGACACTCCCTGGTTGGTGCCCCTCCGTGCAGCAACTCCTCTCTGAACTCTGCTGACTCTGTAGCAGCACGTTATCCAGCCCAGACAAACGAGCGAGCAAGCAGCGGCCGTTGCTATGGTGATGGGGCCACATGCGAGCCCCGCTCTCTCCAGCCCAGCCTGTGCAATCAGACGTAGACTGATGACGTCAGCAGCGTCAGCCACGTTGCACACACTGACGAGATGCACACTGACTGCACAGGCTGGGCTGGAGTGAGCAGTGCTGGCACGCGGCCCACTCACCATAGCAACGGCCGCTACTTGCTCGCTCGTTCGTCTGGGCTGGATCACATGCCGATGCAGAGTCAACAGAGTGCAGAGAGGAGTTGCGGCACAGAGGGGCTCCAGCCAGGAAGTGTCTGATAGAATGTAAGATGCTGGCTCTTCGGTTGGCTGATGGGGCCCTTAGACTCCTACTGGGGCCCCAAGCTAATGCTTCATTTGCCTGGTCGGTAATCCGGCCCTGAGGGTAACACAACAGCAATGAAAGTCTATGGGGCCTAGCTCACTTACCCCGTTGCACAGCATTGCGCAATCAGTTCTCGATAGGCCACCGAACCGCCACAAAGTCAACAGCGCATTACTGTCAGACTTCCGTGGCAATGCACCAGCGGTGGAATGCATGTAAATCAATAGGTGACACATAACATTTAAATACACTGGCTGCAGTGGTGCGTGGAACGTCTCATTATGACATGGAAACCCGGGAATCCCAGTGATGTACTTCCTGTCCAGCATGGAGTGCGTCACTGGGCAAGGGAAGGCGAGGGGTGCGTGGGGGGCGGAGCTATGCATATGACCCTGTCGGTGCACTCTGCTGCAGGGTCATATGAATGTAACTTAGGTGGGGGCAGAGCATCGCAACGCAATGGCCAGGTGTAAAACCAGCATTAGGGTTTACCTCCGCAATCTGTCCATAGAATTCAATATCTATTGACCCTCATACTACATGAAGGTCTTAAAATTGGTCAGAGATTGGCTAATCATAATTTAAAGTGTGTACAAGGCTTAAGGATGCTTACACACATTGGCCAATTTTACTTCTTCCATGTAGCATGACAACTAACCTACACAATCTGCTCATAGTATTCAATATCTGTTCCCACTTATACTACATGGAGGTGGTAAAATTGGTCAGTGATTGACCAATCAAGATTGGATGTGTGTATGCACCTTTCTGGCCTACTTTCACATGAATTTTCCAGATTAGTTTTTAAAACACATGACTGAATATTCCTGCCAAATACTGGGCACTATTTTTTTTCGGGGAAATATACTGTAGTAGGAGCGTAGCTATGGGGAGCAGCCCCTGCGGCCGCAGCTGGTCCCAGAGCTGTAAGCAGCATGGGTGGTGCTACACTGGGGCACTGGCCCCCCCTGGGAATCACTGTGTCCCCCCTGAGTGCCCGCCCGCTCAGTAACATACAGTTAACTGTTTCCAGGCTCCAAAAGCATACAGTAAACAAGATAGGGTCTGTAACTGACAAGAGAATCAAGCGGAAAATTGAGCGGAAAAACGAATCATAAATCGATCGAACAGCAAAATTGACTGAAAAAAACATATCGTGTGTACCTAGCATAAGAGACTCTCCATGTCAATCTATTGTGTAAAACAAGGGTCTTATCTATTTGGCAAAAATACCTCACAATCCTTGCAAGACCCCTTGTAATTAATGTATCTGGATGACACAAAAAAAATCTCTCTACCTCCTTCTGATTGTATATTCTAACATTGTCAGTCAATAGGAATAGATATGACACATGAAACATACACTTCATGTTTAGTAACCTAGGGTCGAAAGACTCACTTTTTCCTACTAGGCACCTCCTAGAATACCCTAACACAGGGGGTTATTCAATATGCTCGCTTTGTTCTTTTTGATTTAAGTCAATAGGAATAGAGTCTGAAGAAGGTTTACAGGCTGTTTTTCTTTTAAATTAGCCAATAAACTAGAGCTTGTATTCTACAGACAGGAAGTTTTGAATCAGGATAAAAATCCTGATTCAAAAATTCCTGTCTGTAATATGCAAGCGCTAATCTCCAGCAATGCTTACCTACTAAGATAAGGTATAACACACACAGGGCTTGATTCACAAAGCGGTGCTAACTGTTAGCACGCCTGTGAAAACCCCCTTAGCAGGTCTAAACGAGCTTTTCGCATGCAAAACTTTACACGCGCAAAACTTTATGCGCGCAAAACTTTATACGCGTAAAACTTTACGCGCGCACTGCACAGGGCGCAGGGTGCTCTGCGCGAAGTGCCCATTAAAGCCTATGGGACTTAGCGCACGCATAGGACTTTGCGCGCGTAAAACTTTGCGCGCGTAAACTTAGCGCGCGATATGATTGAGAAATCCAGTGCTAACCTACTTAGCACCCTGGTTATAACGTTTAAAGACTTTAGACGTGCTAAGTAGGTTAGCACTGCTTTGTGAATCAAGCCCACAGTGTTTCTCTCCCTCCTGCCTCTTCCCCCTCCCCTTGCTTGTAGAGTCGTGAGACACAGAATGGGGGCTGGAATGATTTGTCTGTGATCTGTCCATACAAGAGCAGCTTAATAGCAAGTAAGGATTAAAGAATGCCAGCAAACTAGCCAAGTACACCTATAGGTAACTTTTCTTTAATAATAGCACCATCATTTGGACAATTTGCTTTGCTGAAAAATCCCTGAGTTCTGTTTGTGATGTTTACATTTGGTTCCTACCATTTCTGAACTAATAAGCCTTAATTTTGTCACCTGACTTAGGCAAAAATTAACTAAAGCTTGCCATACAAATATCAGTTTTGATCACCTAAATGGGATCCACCATCTGGGCATTGTGCCCCGCCAAAAAATTTAATCAGGAGCCGCCACTGGTAAGGATACCCCCAACTACTACTTCACTCCATCTAATAAAGGGGTCCATCCTTCAGATCAGGTGTTTTGTAGCTACACTTGTTGTGGGTGTGAAGAGTATGATGTCCACACTTGTCTCACGACCCTTGTGAGATGGTCCCCAGGCTATGAGGTTCACCAGGGTCAGCAAGGGAAAGGGGTTGAGCAACGTTGAGGGGCCTCATGATTTGTAGTTACGTCCCTGAACTGTAGGCAGGTAAGCATCGTTCCTCAGCATGGTTATGAGGCCAAACCAGGAGGTATAATGGAAGCTGATGTAAGAAGATCATTTAGACGATAATTTATGCGTAGTTTAATAAAAACGAGATGACAGTAATAAGGCGGGACACTTCTGGCATTCCAGAGAAGTTCCAGTGACTCCCAAGGTGAGATCACCTCTCACTTTCCTTCAACCGCAAACCGCTTTCTCTTGCATCTACTAAGCTATAGTATTGCCACGTGCTTGAAGGAAACCTGTCACGAGAGCAAAATGGAAGCGAACATTGCAGACATTGCAGACTTCCCTGTAAGAAAATGTGCTCATTATAAATGGTAATTCTCTGGCTGTATTGACGCAACAGCCCACGTTCACACAGAGAACTGATTAACTGTCGGGGCCGGGTTTACCAACAGACACACTAGGCCATGGGTAGGGAACCTATGGCTCGGGAGACACATGTGACTCTTTTGATGACTACATCTGGCTCACAGACAAATCAGTAGGGGTTGATTCACTAAGCTACACTGCTCAAGCAGCACAGCTTAGTGTGGCAGCAAGTACAATTTTCAAAGTAGGCATGCTACTGCTGTAGCATGCACTACTAACTTACTCACGCTCCACCCAAAATTAACGACCGCTCCAATTGTCCCATGCTGGACCCTGTCAGGTGCAGTGACTTTGTAGGACGAGATCCCCGCACTTTGATTGGCCCAATAGGCTGTCTGTCACTTGTAGCTCTCTGCTCTACTGCGGGTCACCTGCGCCTGCACACAGTAGAGCAGACCTGATGGGGGCTCGGCTATTTCCGCCAGATCTCAATCAGAAAGCTTCCACTGCGCTTGCGTCCCCAAAGGTAAATATTTCCACATGAGGACAGGGGAAGCCTCATTAGGATTTAAAGGCTTCTCCCTCCGGAGGTAATTATCCCCCAAGGGATGTTTTTTTTTTCATTACAGATTACCTTTAAAAGGTAAAAAAATAATGCCCCACTCAGCACATATATTCAGGGGTGGTTCTTCCATGAAGCAACGTGAATCACGTGATTCCTGGTGGCAACAATTAGAGGGTTACGTGAGGCGCTGCTGTAGTCAGAGAGGAATCAGGACTTCACATGTGGCTGGTGGTGATCCCATCACTAATCTGCTGAGAGCGGGTGAGTGATGCGGCGCCGGTGCAGCACATAGTCGCATCCTGGCTAGTGTTGGGCGAACATCTAGATGTTCGGGTTCGGGCCGAACAGGCCGAACATGGCCGCGATGTTCGGGTGTTCGACCCGAACTCCGAACATAATGGAAGTCAATGGGGACCCGAACTTTTGTGGTTTGTAAAGCCTCCTTACATGCTACATACCCCAAATTTACAGGGTATGTGCACCTTGGGAGTGGGTACAAGAGGAAAAAATTTTTTAGCAAAAAGAGCTTATAGTTTTTGAGAAAATCGATTTTAAAGTTTCAAAGGGAAAACTGTCTTTTAAATGCGGGAAATGTCTGTTTTCTTTGCACAGGTAACATGCTTTTTGTCGGCATGCAGTCATAAATGTAATACATATAAGAGGTTCCAGGAAAAGGGACCGGTAATGCTAACCCAGCAGCAGCACACGTGATGGAACAGGAGGAGGGTGGCGCAGGAGGAGAAGGCCACGCTTTGAGACACAACAACCCAGGCCTTGCATGAGGACAAGAAGCGTGCGGATAGCATGCTTTGTACCACCATGCAGTCATAAATGTAATAAAGATAAGCGGTTCAATAAACAGGGACCACGCGGCAACGCTAACCCAGCAGCAGCACACGTGATGGAACAGGAGGAGGCGCAGGAGGAGAAGGCCACGCTTTGTGAGACACAACAACCCAGGCCTTGCATGAGGACAAAAAGCGTGCGGATAGCATGCTTTGTACCGCCATGTAGTCATAAATGTAATAAAGATAAGAGGTTCCATAAACAGGGACCGGCAACGGTAACCCAGCAGCAGCAGCAGCAGCAGCAGCACACGTGATGGAACAGGAGGAGGCGCAGGAGGAGAAGGCCACGCTTTGTGAGACACAACAACCCAGGCCTTGCATGAGGACAAAAAGCGTGCGGATAGCATGCTTTGTACCGCCATGTAGTCATAAATGTAATAAAGATAAGAGGTTCCATAAACAGGGACCGGCAACGGTAACCCAGCAGCAGCAGCAGCAGCAGCAGCACACGTGATGGAACAGGAGGAGGCGCAGGAGGAGAAGGCCACGCTTTGTGAGACACAACAACCCAGGCCTTGCATGAGGACAAAAAGCGTGCGGATAGCATGCTTTGTACCGCCATGTAGTCATAAATGTAATAAAGATAAGAGGTTCCATAAACAGGGACCGGCAACGGTAACCCAGCAGCAGCAGCAGCAGCACACGTGATGGAACAGGAGGAGGCGCAGGAGGAGAAGGCCACGCTTTGTGAGACACAACAACCCAGGCCTTGCATGAGGACAAAAAGCGTGCGGATATAGCAGCAATGCTTTTTGCCGCCATGCAGTCATAAATGTAATACAGATGAGAGGTTCAATAAACAGGGACCGGAAACGCTAAACCATCCCAGATGTTCATCGGTCATGTTACTTGGTTGGGGTCCAGGAGTGTTGCGTAGTCGTTTCCAATCCAGGATTGATTCATTTTAATTTGAGTCAGACGGTCTGCATTTTCTGTGGAGAGGCGGATACGCCGATCTGTGATGATGCCTCCGGCAGCACTGAAACAGCGTTCCGACATAACGCTGGCTGCCGGGCAAGCCAGCACCTCTATTGTGTACATTGCCAGTTCGTGCCAGGTGTCTAGCTTCATGCCCGGTTTCAGGTCCAGCGGTGCCAGCCACAAATCCGTCTGTTCCTTTATTCCCCTCCAAATTTCCTCCCCTGTGTGCTGCTTATCCCCAAGGCAGATCAGCTTCAGCAACGCTTGCTGACGCATGCCAACAGCTGTGCTGCACTGCTTCCACGATCCTACTGCTGCTGGTGCTGGGTTAGCATTTCCGGATGAGGTACAGCTTTGAGATGCGTTGGAGGAGAAGGAGTCAGAGAGGTAGGTGCTGCTGTTGTTATCCAGCTGTTTGCGGCGTGGGCAACACCCGCGCCGTAGCAGGTGAGGAATCGCTGCCAGGCTCCACAAGGTTCACCCAGTGCGCGGTAAGGGAGATGTATCGACCCTGGCCGAACGCACTCGTCCAGGTGTCAGTGGTGAGGTGAACCTTGCAGGCAACGGCATTCTTCAAGCTTCGGGTTATTTAGCTGACCACGTGCTCATGCAACTCAGGCACTGCAGAGCGCGCAAAGTGGTAGCGGCTGGGAACCACGTAACGTGGGATGGCCACTGACATCATGCCCTTGAAGCTGTTTGTCTCCACCACTCGATATGGCAGCATTTCGCAGGCCAGAAGCTTGGCTATGCTGGCTGGCTGTTACTGCCACGGCCCGGGGGTCATTTGCTGGCAATTTCCTCTTGTGCTCAAACATCTCAGAGACAGACAACTCAACCGTAGCGCTGCACACCGAAGGGCTGTTGGTTGTTGTGTTTGATGAACACTGGGAGACCTCAAGAGCACTAGTCCGGAAAGTGACAGTGTCAGCATCGTCTGATGTTTGTGAATGTTGTGAACCACGCAATGGCTGGGCTACTGCTGCTGCTGAGGCGGGTCTGGTGGTGAGTCTGGTGAACCCAAGGGAGGCAGTGTTGCTGGTGGTACCCTGTCCTGCCGCGTTTGCCCACAGAGTGGGATGTTTGGATAGAATGTGGCGGCTCATGCTGGTGGTGGAGAGGTTGTTAATACTTTTCCCCCTGCTCAGGCGGGTCTTGCACACCTTGCAAATCGCCATGGTAACATCCTCAGTGCAGTCTTCAAAGAAAGCCCAGACTTTAACTGGCTGAGGACTCGGACCTCGTGCGTGATGTGCTGGTGCTGCTTAACCCACTGCTGGACGCTTGAGAGGTCATCCAAGTAATTATCTGGTCCTGTTCTTTTGGATCTGTGAGGGTTGTTGTCCTGGACAACATGGGCAGTATTGAGTGGGTTTTCTTGGGTGCTCCCCTGTGGCCTGTACGTGAACCGTCAGGGGAAACACCTCTTCCCTTGCCCCTCCCTCTTTCACCGGATTTCTTCCTCATTTCACTTATCCTTAAAGTACACGCTGACTGGCAGCAGTACAGTGGCAGTACAGAAATGCTATACAGTGGTGGGTGAGCGGTGTACCACTATTGTCAGCAGTGACACAGAGCACAATGCTATACAGTGGCGGGTGAGCGGTGTACTACTGTTCCCAGCAGACACAGAGTGGAAGTAAACACAATGCTATATAGTGTGGCTGAGCCGTGTACACAGAGTGGCATTAAACACAATGCTATATAGTCTGCTATATAGTCACCCCGAACAGGGTGATGTTCTGCAGAACCCGAACAGTGGCAAACACTGTTCGCCCAACACTACTGGGAGGGAACGCAGATTTTAGTACCTAAACACACGATACAACATGTTTTCCGGGGTCGGACTCTGAGGCACATACAGATGGTCCCGATCATCATCCTCATCATACAACTCTTCTCCTGAGTCTGACCCACCCACCACCTCTGCCACCCCAACATCCCCAGACACAGACCCCTCATCGTCCTCAACATTAACTTGGGATGCTGGCCTGAGCCAGACCTCCTCCTCCACATCAGGCCCCATCATCTCCTCAATGGCAGCCCTCATTAATCGCTCTGGCGACGGACTGATGGACACAACGTTCTCCTCCGGGGAGGGCTGCTGCTGACCACTGGCTGCTGGGGTGGATGTTATAGCTTGCGTGGGGCGTTGGCTGTTGCTGTTGTTGGGAGTGCTGCTCACAGCGGAGGTCTCTGGGGAACTCATGTTGAGCTCATATAGTGGTTGACGGTGAGTGGAGTATTACTGATCCCAGCAATATACACACTGACTGGCAGAGTACGCAATGCTATATAGTGTGGCTGAGCGGTGTACACAGAGTGGCAGTAAACACAATGCTATATAGTCTGGCTGAGCGAGCGGTGTACTACTGTTCCCAGCAGAATCAGAGTGGCAGTAAACAATGGTATATAGTCTGGCTGAGCGGTGTACACAGAGTGTCAGTAAACAATGGTATATAGTCTGGCTGAGCGAGCGGTGTACTACTGTTCCCAGCAGAATCAGAGTGGCAGTAAACAATGGTATATAGTCTGGCTGAGCGGTGTACACAGAGTGTCAGTAAACAATGGTATATAGTCTGGCTGAGCGGTGTACACACAATGCTATATAGTCTGCTATATAGTGTCAGTAAACAATGGTATATAGTCTGGCTGAGCGAGCGGTGTACTACTGTTCCCAGCAGAATCAGAGTGGCAGTAAACAATGGTATATAGTCTGGCTGAGCGGTGTACACAGAGTGTCAGTAAACAATGGTATATAGTCTGGCTGAGCGGTGTGCACACAATGCTATATAGTCTGCTATATAGTGTCAGTAAACAATGGTATATAGTCTGGCTGAGCGAGCGGTGTACTACTGTTCCCAGCAGAATCAGAGTGGCAGTAAACAATGGTATATAGTCTGGCTGAGCGGTGTACACAGAGTGTCAGTAAACAATGGTATATAGTCTGGCTGAGCGAGCGGTGTACTACTGTTCCCAGCAGAATCAGAGTGGCAGTAAACAATGGTATATAGTCTGGCTGAGCGGTGTACACAGAGTGTCAGTAAACAATGGTATATAGTCTGGCTGAGCGGTGTACACACAATGCTATATAGTCTGCTATATAGTGTCAGTAAACAATGGTATATAGTCTGGCTGAGCGAGCGGTGTACTACTGTTCCCAGCAGAATCAGAGTGGCAGTAAACAATGGTATATAGTCTGGCTGAGCGGTGTACACAGAGTGTCAGTAAACAATGGTATATAGTCTGGCTGAGCGGTGTACACACAATGCTATATAGTCTGCTATATAGTGTCAGTAAACAATGGTATATAGTCTGGCTGAGCGAGCGGTGTACTACTGTTCCCAGCAGAATCAGAGTGGCAGTAAACAATGGTATATAGTCTGGCTGAGCGGTGTACACAGAGTGTCAGTAAACAATGGTATATAGTCTGGCTGAGCGAGCGGTGTACTACTGTTCCCAGCAGAATCAGAGTGGCAGTAAACAATGGTATATAGTCTGGCTGAGCGGTGTACACAGAGTGTCAGTAAACAATGGTATATAGTCTGGCTGAGCGGTGTA
The DNA here is from genome assembly GCF_040937935.1 of Hyperolius riggenbachi. NCBI lineage: Eukaryota > Metazoa > Chordata > Amphibia > Anura > Hyperoliidae > Hyperolius > Hyperolius riggenbachi. The sequence goes on along the minus strand of NC_090652.1, from coordinate 277,871,000 downwards.
CACAGAGTGTCAGTAAACAATGGTATATAGTCTGGCTGAGCGGTGTACACAGAGTGGCAGTAAACACAATGCTATATACTCTGGCTGAGCGAGCGGTGTACTACTGTTCCCAGCAGACACAGAACAGTAAACAGAATGCTATATAGTGTGGCTGAGCGAGCGGTGTACCACTATTCCCAGCAGACACAGAACAGTAAACAGAATGCTATATAGTGTGGCTGAGCGAGCGGTGTACCACTATTCCCAGCAGACACAGAACAGTGAACAGAATGCTATATAGTGTGGCTGAGCGAGCGGTGTACCACTATTCCCAGCAGACACAGAACAGTGAACAGAATGCTATATAGTGTGGCTGAGCGAGCGGTGTACCACTATTCCCAGCAGACACAGAACAGTAAACAGAATGCTATATAGTGTGGCTGAGCGAGCGGTGTACCACTATTCCCAGCAGACACAGAACAGTAAACAGAATGCTATATAGTGTGGCTGAGCGAGCGGTGTACCACTATTCCAAGCAGACACAGAACAGTGAACAGAATGCTATATAGTGTGGCTGAGCGAGCGGTGTACCACTATTCCCAGCAGACACAGAGTGGCAGTAAACAGAATGCTATATAGTGTGGCTGAGCGAGGTACACAGAGTGGCAGTAAACAGAATGCTATATAGTGTGGCTGAGCAAGCGGTGTACTACTATTCCCAGCAGACACAGAGTGGCAGTAAACAGAATGCTATATAGTGTGGCTGAGCGAGGTACACAGAGTGGCAGTAAACAGAATGCTATATAGTGTGGCTGAGCAAGCGGTGTACTACTGTTCCCAGCAGTGACACAATGACAGGGGGGACCCTGGCTAGCGTGGCTGGAGCGCGAACTACCCTGCCTGCCTACCCAAAGCTAAACCCACAGACAAATGGCGGAGATATGACGTGGTTCGGGTATTTATTTACCCGAACCACGTGACAGTTCGGCCAATCAGAGCGCGTTCGGGTCCGAACCACGTGACCCGTTCGGCCAATCACAGCGCTAGCCGAACGTTCGGGGAACGTTCGGCCATGCGCTCTTAGTTCGGCCATATGGCCGAACGGTTTGGCCGAGCACCGTCAGGTGTTCGGCCGAACTCGAACATCACCCGAACAGGGTGATGTTCTGCAGAACCCGAACAGTGGCGAACACTGTTCGCCCAACACTAATCCTGGCGGCCAGCAGGGAGGAGATGCTGTCTTGGAGGAAGCAGAGGGAGGTGAGTGTAGTGCTATTGCCTGCAATGCACAAGCCGATGTGTCTCTCCTCTCGGGTCCAGCTTTGCACATGTCCGGTGCATGGGTGGGGAGGTCCTCACAATGTATTGCTCGAAGTCTACAACCGGCCCTGTGTATATTTTAAGAACATTCTGAAGGTGCTGAGTGGGGATTTTGATTTGGGCGTTTTCATAAGCTATCTATATATATAATAGAGTAAGTGCCTCAACCTTCAAGCAAGAAGAAGAAGTAGTGCCCAGCCCCCAGGGCCGGTCCAAGCAAGAAGAAGGGGCTGGTCCAAGCAAGAAGAAGACGTAGTGTCATATCAAACCAAGGGCGAAGAGGGATAATTTGCATATTCAGTAGCAGTGCATTGTGGGTATCCACAAATGTTCACTTATAGCTGAATTATTGCAGATTTGCTTCTGTTTTAAGAAGGAAAATTACACCAAGCTTTGCTTTTTTTAGTTGGAGGGCTTTTTGGTCTCTTCTATCCTCCTATACATTCTTAGCAGTTTGGGTCACCCTGAGCTGCTTGGTTACTCTGTTGTACTGGTCCATGTCCTATCTCATACAGCCTTATCAATCCCTGCCATGTACTGATGAGGACTAGAGTTGGGCCGAACCTCCGATTTTAGGTTCGCGAAAGGTTCGGTTCGCGTTAAAGTTCGCGAACCGCAATAGACTTCAATGGGGATGCGAACTTTGAAAAAAAAAAAAAAATTATGCTGGCCACAAAAGTGATGGAAAAGATGTTTCAAGGGGTCTAACACCTGGAGGGGGGCATGGCGGAGTGGGATACACGCCAAAAGTCCCCGGGAAAAATCTGGATTTGACGCAAAGCAGCGTTTTAAGGGCAGAAATCACAATGAATGCTAAATGACAGGCCTAAAGTGCTTTAAAACATCTTGCATGTGTATTCATCAATCAGGTAGTGTAATTAAGGTACTGCTTCACACTGACACACCAAACTCACCGTGTAACGCACCGCAAACAGCTGTTTGTGTAGTGACGGCCGTGCTGGACTGGTGCGCACCATGGCGAGAGTGCAGGTTTTGGTGGCTTTACAGCCCATATGGTCGCCTGGCTGATGTAGCTGAATGACAGAACAGTGACTGTCCAGCTGATCAAATTTGGTCTGACCACAATGAAGCAACGACCTTATTATCTTTTGTGTGCCCCCCGAGACACTCATCTAGGCGCCGGTCATTGCTTCATTGTGATACGTAAGCCCCTTCACCACGGCAAGGTAATGATCACGAAGGGGAATGGGCGCATGTACATGCCTTTTCTTTTGTTGTTGCAGCTGCCCGCAGTGCAGCCAGAAAAATTAGGCAGTCATGTACACGCACCAGAAAAATTATTACATATAACAGGTATGCAGTGGCGGGTTCACTGAACAGTACAGGTATACAGTGGCGGGTTCACTGAACACAACAGGTATGCAGTGGCGGGTTCACTGAACAGAACAGATATACAGTAGCGGGTCCACTGAACAGAACAGGTATACAGTGGCGGGTTCACTGAACACAACAGGTATGCAGTGGCGGGTTCACTGAACAGGTATACAGTGGCGGGTTCACTGAACAGAACAGGTATTCAGTGGCGGGTTCACTGAACAGAACAGGTATACAGTAGCGGGTCCACTGAACAGAACAGGTATGCAGTGGCGGGTTCACTGAACAGTACAGGTATACAGTGGCGGGTTCACTGAACAGAACAGGTATACAGTAGCGGGTCCACTGAACAGAACAGGTATGCAGTGGCGGGTTCACTGAACAGTACAGGTATACAAAGTTGAGCCTCCATGTGCATTATGGGGTGAACCGAACTTCCGCAAAGGTTCGCCTGCGGGACGCGAACGCGAACCACGGAAGTTCGCATGGAACCGTTCGCAGGCGAACCGTTCGGCCCAACTCTAATGAGGACCAAACATCTGAAATAGGCTGTCACATGTGGGTTTGATATGACTGTGTAAACCTTAAAGCTCGCATGACTTACCAAGGGTGAAAAGGAATAATTTGCATATTTAGTAGCGGTGCATTGTGGGTAACCACAAATGTTCACTTATAGCTGAATTATTGCTCATTTTCTTCTGTTTTAAGAAGGCAAATTACTCCAAGCTTTGATTTTTTTAGTAGAAAGTCTTTTTGGTCCCCTTTATCCACCTATACATTCCGTATGGTTGGGTCACCCTGAGCTGCTTGGTTACTCTGTTGTACTGGTCCAAGCCCTATCTCATACAGCCATATCATTCCTTGCCATGTACAGATGAGGACCAAAAGTCTGAAACAGGCTGTCTGCATGTGGGTTTGATATGGCTGTGTAAAATTTAAAGCTATAGGCTTGCTATACACCAGTGGTTCTGGATGCTTGCTTGGCTTACTAAGGATGAATAGGAATAATTTGCTTATTTAGTAGCGGTGCATTGTGGGTAATCACAAATGTTCACTTATAGCTGAATTATTGCAGATTTTCTTCTGTTTTAAGAAGGCAAATTACACCAAGCTTTGCTTTTTTTTAGTAGGACGTCTTTTTGGTCCCTTTTATCCCCCTATACATTCCAAGTGGGTTGGATCACCCTGAGCTGCTTGGTTACTCTGTTGTACTGGTCCAAGCCCTATCTCATACAGCCGTATTAATCCCTGCCATGTACTGATGAGGACCAAAAGTCTGAAACAGACTGCCTACATGTGGGTTTGATATGACTGTGTAAAATTCAAAGCTATATGCTTGCTTGGCTTACCAAGGGGGAAAAGGGGAAATTTGCATATTTAGTAGCAGTGCATTGTGGGTAACCACAAATGTTCACTTATAGCTGAATTATTGCAGGTTTCCTTCTGTTTTAAAAAGGCAAATTACACCAATACAGTGTACGGCATTACGGGAAGTGACGACAGTGGAACGCACGATGGAACACGGAAGAGGTGAGTAATCCCCGCCCGCTGTCTCTTACTAATAGTGGCGGCTGCTACTGTGCTTAAGCAGGAGGGGGAGTGCTTAAATTACCCCTTTTCCCCCTTGGTAAGCCAAGCAACCATCCAGAGCCGCTGGTGTATAGCAAGCATATTCTGTAGCTTTAAATTTTACACAGTCATATCAATCCCACATGTAGATGTGAGGAAACGCGGAAAAACAGCCGCAAACACTAAGGGTAAGGTGGCTGTTTCCACGACTGACATGGCAGCGCAACGCGGAGAAACCGCCGCTTGCCGCATGGGCAGAGCGGCGGAATCCGCGTTGGATGCGGCGGAATCCGCGTTGGGTGCAGCGGATTCCGCGAAAGACAAGGTTACTGACAGCATGGGGGAACGCGGGGAAGCTGCCGCCTGCTCGGAAAGCAGTGCGGCGGGCCCCGTGTCCAATTCAGCGCATACATTGCAAGACATGACTGGTGTGGCCGGGACTGATAGTCCACACAGGTTCAGAAGGACGTGCGCGCGCTGAGAGGCAGAACTTATATGGCAGCCAGAAAAGGGTCAGCTGACCAAGCTGGTCAGCTGACAGCTCTGCTCCCTTTCATTGGTCCAGCACTTAGGGAGGGGCTGGAGAATGTTTTAGTATATATACTGCTGGCTGTTCATTTGCTGGTTGTCTGGCATTGCGATCACAACGTGGTAGCACTCAGACCTGTCTTTGTTTGTGTTCTAGCATAGTTTCCAAAGGTGTTGACGGCCAAGGATCTCACACCTTAGCGTTAGGAAATTATACTGTATTATCTGCTATGACCTTCTGCTTGCCTGACTATTCTTCTGAACTCTGATCCTGTACCTTGCTATTCTGATACTCTGTTGCGGAACCCCGGCTTACCCTTAGACTCTGCATCTGCCTCCTGATTCTGTACCCCGATATATCTGATACCCTTTTGCTGAGCCCTGCCTGTTTACCAGACTCCACTTCTGCCTTCTGTATCTGTACTGTTTCTGTCTGTGTGGTAACGACTTGGCTTGTCCGACCTCGAGAACTCGACCTTACTGTTAGAGGCGGTTCCCAGTCGCCAGACCAGACCAATATGGACGTACACTCTGACCCTCTGGGGGCAATTGTCTCCTCAATGGACAACATCAATCGAGTGCTGGGTGGCCACCAGACACTGATTGATTCATTATCTGGGTCTTTACAAACCCTCCGGACGGCTGTTGACGAGGTACGATCCCCTCCTAGTTCTGATATACGTATGCCAGTGCCTGAGAAATTTACTGGCCACAGATCTGACTTCCGCAATTTTAGGAGTAGAGTGTTGTCATACTTCGAGTTGAGACCTCAAACCTCAGGCACTGTTGCCCAAAGGGTCACATTTATCAGAACGTTACTTTCGGGCGATTCTCAGACCTGGGCATACAGTTTACCTGAGGGAGACTTAGCCCTGACATCAGTCGACGAGTTCTTTAAAGCAATGGCAGTAATTTACGACGACCCAGATATTGCCTCGACTTCGGAGCGGAAGCTCAAGTTGTTGCGTCAAGGCAAGGGTCCGGTCGAGGATTACGCCTCTGAATTTAGAAGGTGGTCAGTGACAGCCAGGTGGGACAAATACGCCCTGTTAGACTGCTTCTTATCTGGGTTGTCGGACGAAGTCTCTAATCTCATGTTGAGTCAGCCCGAGCCCACCACACTTGATGCAGCCATTTCATCGGCCATCAGAATCAATCGCAGATTACGCTATCAGCGCCAAACCCGGGGCAAAGACCAGGTTAAGCTAGTGTCCTATGCAGCACCCCCTGAGACACCACCTCCACCTGCTTTACCTTCACCTGAACCGATGCAGATAGGTCGGTCAAAACTATCTCAGGTAGAGCGGAGACGTAGAATATCAGAGCAGTTGTGCCTGTATTGTGCGGAGAAAGGTCATAGAGTGCGAAATTGCCCCAATAAGCCGGGAAACGAGCTTGCCTAGGAGTTGTGGGGGGTGACACCCTGGGCACACAATTTTCGCCCCTTAAAGAAAAAAGATGGGGGTCTGCGGCCATGTATTGATTACCGGGGCCTGAATAAGATCACAGTGAAGAATCGCTATCCGTTGCCATGAATAGACGATTTATTCACACAGGTCACCGATGCTAAGATTTTTAAAAAATTAGATTTACGGGGAGCATACAACCTGGTGCGTATAAGAAAGGGCGATGAATGGAAAACGGCCTTTAACACACCCGACGTGCACTACGAGTACCTGGTGATGCCCTTCGGGTTATGTAATGCTCCGGCCGTTTTCCAAGAACTCATCAATGAGGTCTTCAGGGAGGTATTAGGGAGATTCGTTTTAGTCTATCTAAACGATATACTTATTTTTTCTAACAATCTCTCTGAGCATAGGACCCATGTCAGATTTGTACTGGACAAACTGAGGAAGAATTCACTTTGAAGGAGCTGTTCTGCTCAGCACCCATACTAAGACATGTGGACACTTCCTTCCCTTTTGTTGTTGAGGTAGACGCCTCAGAGGTCGGGGTGGGGGCTGTGCTGTCCCAACGATCAGGCTTACAGGGTAGATTGCACCCATGTGCCTATTTCTCTCGGAGGTTCTCTCCAGCAGAGAGAAACTACGATATAGGCAACAGGGAGCTCCTTGCCATTAAATTGGCCTTTGAAGAATGGCGTCATTGGTTAGAAGGAGCAGAGCATACGATCACGGTTTATACCGATCACAAGAATCTGGAATACATCGAGGGGGCTAAGAGGTTAAGCCCTCGCCAGGCTCGATGGTCCCTGTTTTTCTCAAGGTTCAGATTCATAATTACGTACACTCCGGGCAGTAAGAATACCAAAGCAGATGCGCTCTCCAGGTGCTTTGAGCCAGAGACAGCACAGCCCTCCGTCCCAGAAACCATTGTCCCACAGAAATTGGTGTTAGCCACAACCGAGACTTGGGAAGACTGGAAGGAGACTTTAAGTCCTTTTCAGCAGGACATTCCGGAAGGAAAACCGGATGGGGTTATGTTTATCCCATTACCATTCCGTCTTCAGATACTAGAAATGGTCCATTCACATAAGAATGCTGGACACCCTGGGGCGTCCAGAACGCAAGATCTGCTGGCCAGATGTGCTTGGTGGCCTTCTCTGGCAGCAGATTGCAAGGAGTTCGTTAGGGAGTGTCCGGTATGTGCAAAAAGCAAGCCCTCCCGGCTGGCACCTGTAGGTACGTTGCAGCCTTTGCCCACCCCGAGTGAGCCATGGACCCACTTTTCCATGGATTTTGTGGGTGAGCTTCCTAGGTCTGAGGGCATGTTGGTCATTAGGGTGGTGGTCGACCGCTTCAGTAAAATGGCCCATTTTGTGCCCTTGAGAGGACTCCCCTCGGCCCAGGAACTGGCCGATTTATTCATTATCCACGTTTTTCGACTGCATGGCATTCCGGAAAACATAGTGTCCGATCAGGGAGTCCAATTTGTCTCAAGATTTTGGAGGGCATTCTGTCACCAAATGGGCATGAAACTGTCATTTTCGTCGGGCTACCACCCACAGACCAATGGTCAGACTGAGAGGGTCAACCAATCATTAGAACAGTTTCTGAGATGTTACGTTGCTGAAGCGCAGAATGATTGGGTTACGTTTTTGCCCTACGCAGAATTAGAGTTGGGCCGAACGGTTCGCCTGCGAACGGTTCCATGCGAACTTCAGTGGTTCGCGTTCGCGTCCCGCAGGCGAACCTTTGCGGAAGTTCGGTTCGCCCCATAATGCACATGGAGGGTCAACTTTGACCCTCTACATCACAGTCAGCAGGCCCAGTGTAGCCAATTAGGCTACACTAGCCCCTGGAGCCCCACCCCCCCTTATATAAGGCAGGCAGCGGCGGCCATTACGGCCACTCGTGTGCCTGCATTAGTCAGAGTAGGGCGAGCTGCTGCAGACTGTCTCTCAGGGAAAGATTAGTTAGGCTTAGCTTGTTCCTGTCTGGCTGCATACCTGTTCTGTGAACCCACCACTGCATACCTGTGCTGTGAACCCACCACTGCATACCTGTGCTGTGAACCCACCACTGCATACCTGTTCTGTTCAGTGGACCCGCCACTGTATACCTGTTCATTGAACCCACCACTGCATACCTGTGCTGTGAACCCACCACTGCATACCTGTGCTGTGAACCCACCACTGCATACCTGTGCTGTGAACCCACCACTGCATACCTGTTCTGTTCAGTGGACCCGCCACTGCATACCTGTTCTGTTTAGTGAACCGCCACTGTATACCTGTTCTGTTTAGTGAACCCGCCACTGCATACCTGTTCTGTTCAGTGGACCCACCGCATCAGTGCGCATACCTGTGCAGTTAAGTGAACCCGCCACTGCATACCTGTTCTGTTCAGTGGACCTGCCACTGCATACCTGTTCTGTTTAGTGAACCCGCCACTGCATACCTGTTCTGTTCAGTGAACCCACCGCATCAGTGCGCATACCTGTGCAGTTAAGTGAACCCGCCACTGCATACCTGTTCTGTTCAGTGAACCGCCACTGTATACCTGTTCTGTTTAGTGAACCCGCCACTGCATACCTGTTCTGTTCAGTGGACCCGCCACTGCATACCTGTTCTGTTCAGTGAACCCACCGCATCAGTGCGCATACCTGTGCAGTTAAGTGAACCCGCCACTGCATACCTGTTCTGTTCAGTGGACCCGCCACTGCATACCTGTTCTGTTTAGTGAACCGCCACTGTATACCTGTTCTGTTTAGTGAACCCGCCACTGCATACCTGTTCTGTTCAGTGAACCCACCGCATCAGTGCGCATACCTGTGCAGTTAAGTGAACCCGCCACTGCATACCTGTTCTGTTCAGTGGACCCGCCACTGCATACCTGTTCTGTTTAGTGAACCGCCACTGTATACCTGTTCTGTTTAGTGAACCCGCCACTGCATACCTGTTCTGTTCAGTGGACCCGCCACTGCATACCTGTTCTGTTTAGTGAACCCGCCACTGCATACCTGTTCTGTTCAGTGGACCCGCCACTGCATACCTGTTCTGTTTAGTGAACCCACCACTGCATACCTGTTCTGTTCAGTGGACCCGCCACTGTATACCTGTTCATTGAACCCACCACTGCATACCTGTGCTGTGAACCCACCACTGCATACCTGTGCTGTGAACCCACCACTGCATACCTGTGCTGTGAACCCACCACTGCATACCTGTTCTGTTCAGTGGACCCGCCACTGCATACCTGTTCTGTTTAGTGAACCGCCACTGTATACCTGTTCTGTTTAGTGAACCCGCCACTGCATATCTGTTCTGTTCAGTGGACCCACCGCATCAGTGCGCATACCTGTGCAGTTAAGTGAACCCGCCACTGCATACCTGTTCTGTTCAGTGAACCGCCACTGTATACCTGTTCTGTTTAGTGAACCCGCCACTGCATACCTGTTCTGTTCAGTGAACCCACCGCATCAGTGCGCATACCTGTGCAGTTAAGTGAACCCGCCACTGCATACCTGTTCTGTTCAGTGGACCCGCCACTGCATACCTGTTCTGTTTAGTGAACCCGCCACTGCATACCTGTTCTGTTCAGTGGACCCGCCACTGCATACCTGTTCTGTTTAGTGAACCCACCACTGCATACCTGTTCTGTTCAGTGGACCCGCCACTGTATACCTGTTCATTGAACCCACCACTGCATACCTGTGCTGTGAACTCACCACTGCATACCTGTGCTGTGAACCCACCACTGCATACCTGTGCTGTGAACCCACCACTGTATACCTGTTCTGTTCAGTGGACCCGCCACTGCATACCTGTTCTGTTTAGTGAACCGCCACTGTATACCTGTTCTGTTTAGTGAACCCGCCACTGCATACCTGTTCTGTTCAGTGGACCCACCGCATCAGTGCGCATACCTGTGCAGTTAAGTGAACCCGCCACTGCATACCTGTTCTGTTCAGTGAACCGCCACTGTATACCTGTTCTGTTTAGTGAACCCGCCACTGCATACCTGTTCTGTTCAGTGGACCCGCCACTGCATACCTGTTCTGTGAACCCGCCACTGTATACCTGTTCTGTTCAGTGAACCCACCGCATCAGTGCGCATACCTGTGCAGTTAAGTGAACCCACCTACCTACGTGAGTGCACGCAGTGTGATATACCACTCCGTGCATACCCGATATGGACAAAACAGGTAGAGGAAGAGGTAGTGGCAGAGCCAGAGGAAGGCCACCCGGCAGGTCTGCGCGAGGTCGTGTAAATGTAATTTCGTGTGGACCTGGCCCACAGTACAGTGCTCGGAAGAAGGCACGTCCCATCACCTCCCAAGATTGTCAGGACGTGGTTGAGTATTTAGCGACACAGAACACCTCATCTTGCTCAGCCACTAGTGCTACTACTAGCACCACTTCCGCTGCATTTGACACTTCGCAAGAATTATTTAGTGGTGAAATCACTGATGCACAGCCATTGTTGTTACAGCCAGATGAATTTTCACCAGCTCATATGTCTGAGTTACGCGGCAACATTATGGATGTAACGTGTAAGGAGGATGAAGGACCTACTGATGTTGGTGCATGTTTGGATTTGTCTGAGGCAAGCGAAGCTGGGCAGGATGATTACGATGATGACGATGATAGGGATCCTCTGTATGTACCCAATAGAGGAGATGAAGAGGGGGACAGTTCAGAGGGGGAGTCAGAGAGTAGGAGGAGGAGAGAAGTTGCTGAAAGAAGCTGGGGCAGCTCTTCGTCAGAAACAGCTGGTGGCAGTGTCCGGCACCATGTATTGCCACCTATGTACAGCCAGCCAACTTGCCCTTCAGCATCAGCTGCTGAGGTCCCCATAGTGCCCACATCCCAGGGTGGCTCAGCGGTGTGGAAATTTTTTAATGTGTGTGCCTCAGATCGGACCAAAGCCATCTGTTCGCTCTGCCAACAAAAATTGAGCCGTGGAAAGGCCAACACTCACGTAGGGACAAGTGCCTTACGAAGGCACCTGGAGAAAAGGCACAAACAGCAATGGGATGGCCACCTGAGCAAAAGCAGCAGCAGCACACAAAAGCAAAGCCACCCTCCTTCTCCTCTTCCTCCTCCATCAGGTGCATTATCTGCTTCTGCCGCTTTCTCCCTTCCACCTTCACAGGCACCCTCCTCCACTCCGCCTCTGCCCTTGAGCGGTTCCTGCTCCTCTGCCCACAGCAGCAGTCAGGTGTCCGTGAAGGAAATGTTTGAGCGGAAGAAGCCAATTTCGGCCAGTCACCCCCTTGCCCGGCGTCTGACAGCTGGCGTGGCGGAACTGTTAGCTCGGCAGCTGTTACCATACCGGCTGGTGAACTCTGAGGCCTTCCGTAAATTTGTGGCCATCGGAACACCGCAGTGGAAGATGCCAGGCCGCACTTATTTTTCGAGAAAGGCCATACCCCAACTGCACCGTGAAGTTGAGAGGCAAGTGGTGTCATCTCTTGCGAAGAGCGTTGGGTCAAGGGTACACCTGACCACGGATGCCTGGTCTGCCAAGCACGGGCAGGGCCGCTACATTACCTACACAGCCCATTGGGTGAAAGTGGTGGTGAACGATGGCAAGCAGGGCGCAGCGGACCAAATTGTGACACCTCCACGGCTTGCAGGCAGGCCTCCTGCCACCTCCTCTCCTCCTGCTACATGCTCTTCGCTGTCCTCCTCCTCCTTGGCTGAGTGGCAGTTCTCCTCTCCAGCTACACAGCCCCAGCTCCGCAGGGCCTATGCTGCATGCCAGGTACAACGGTGTCACGCCATCTTAGACATGGCTTGTCTCAAAGCGGAGAGTCACACTGGAGCAGCTCTCCTGGCTGTTCTTAAGAAACAGGTGGATGAGTGGCTGACCCCGCACCACCTGGAGATAGGCAACGTGGTGTGCGACAACGGCAGCAATCTGCTTGCCGCTTTGCATATGGGGAAGCTGACACACATACCCTGCATGGCACATGTCATGAATCTAGTGGTTCAAAGATTTGTGGCAAAGTACCCTGGCTTAGCGAATGTCCTGAAGCAGGCCAGGAAGTTCTGTGGGCATTTGAGGCGGTCTTACACAGCCATGGCACGCTTTGCGGAAATTCAGCGCAAAAACAACATGCCGGTGAGACGCCTCATTTGCGATAGCCCGACTCGCTGGAACTCGACCCTGCTCATGTTCTCCCGCCTGCTAGAACAGAAGAAAGCCGTGACCCACTACCTCTACAACTACAGTAGAATGAAACAGTCTGGGAAGATGGGGATGTTCTGGCCCGACAACTGGACACTGATGGAGAATGCATGCAGGCTCATGCGGCCGTTTGAGGAGGTGACCAACCTGGTGAGCCGCAGTGAGGGCACCATCAGCGACTTAATTCCCTACGCTTACTTCTTGGAGCGTGCTGTGCGTAGAGTGGCGGATGAAGCTGTGAATGAGCGTGACCAGGAACCGTTACGGCAGGAACAGGCATGGGACCAATTTTCATCAGACCCAGCTGTTTCCTCAACACCTGCGGCAGCACAGAGGGGGGAGGAGGAGGAAGAAGAGAAGTCGTGTGCAGAAGACGAATCAGACTCAGAGGATGATGAGCAAGGTGTTTCTTTGGGGGAGGAGGAGGAGGAGGGGACAGTGGCAGGAGAACAACCTCAGCAGGCATCGCAAGGGGCTTGTGCTGCTCAACCTTCCCGTGGTATTGTTCGCGGCTGGGGGGAGGAGGTTGACTTACCTGACGTCACTGAGGAAGAGCAAGAGGAGATGGAGGGTACTGGATCCGACTTTGTGCAGATGTCGTCTTTTATGCTGTCCTGCCTGTTGAGGGACCCCCGTATAAAAAACCTCAAGGGGAATGAGCTGTACTGGGTGGCCACACTACTAGACCCTCGGTACAGGCACAAAGTGGCGGACCTGTTACCAACTCACCGGAAGGTGGAAAGGATGCAGCACATGCAGAACCAGCTGTCAACTATGCTTTACAATGCCTTTAAGGGTGATGTGACGGCACAACGCCAGCAAGGTACCACTGCCACTAATCCTCCTCCCGTGTCCACGCAGTCAAAGACAGGACGCTCCAGCGATCTCATGGTGATGTCGGACATGCGGACGTTCTTTAGTCCAACGCCTCGCCGTAGCCCTTCCGGATCCACCCTCCACCAACGCCTGGAACGGCAGGTAGCCGACTACCTGGCCTTAAGTGTGGATGTAGACACTGCTGTGAACAGCGATGAGGAACCCTTGAACTACTGGGTGCGCAGGCTTGACCTGTGGCCAGAGCTTTCCCAATTTGCCATCCAACTTCTCTCCTGCCCTGCCGCAAGCGTCCTCTCAGAAAGGACCTTCAGCGCAGCAGGAGGCATTGTCACAGAGAAGAGAAGTCGCCTAAGTCACAAAAGTGTTAAGTACCTCACCTTTATCAAAATGAATGAGGCATGGATCCCGGAGGGCTGCTGCCCGCCCCAACACTAAGTCAGTCCCCGCACATACAGCATCTCTGCCTGCACGCCGTGTGACTGGCTGCCTGGCCTGCCCCAAGAAGACTAAGTCGCTCCCAGTCCCTCCACACAGCATGTCTGCCTGCAGGCCACTTGACTACCTTCTCCGCCACCACCAACAGGGTCCGGGACTCCAGGCGGATTGCTGAATTTTTTAGGCCGCTGCTAGCAGCGGCCGCTGTAATAATTTTTCGGGTGCGTGTACATGACTGCCTAATTTTTCTGGCTGCACTGCGGGCAGCTGCAACAACAAAAGAAAAGGCATGTACATGCGCCCATTCCCCTTCGTGATCATTACCTTGCCGTGGTGAAGGGGCTTGCGTATCACAATGGAGCAATGACCGGCGCCTAGATGAGTGTCTCGGGGGGCACACCCACGATAATAAGGTCGTTGCCTCATTGTGGTCAGACCAAATTTGATCAGCTGGACAGTCACTGTTCTGTCATTCAGCTACATCAGCCAGGTGACCATATGGGCTGTAAAGCCACCAAAACCTGCACTCTCGCCATGGTGCGCACCAGTAAAGCACGGCCGTCACTACACAAACAGCTGTTTGCGGTGCGTTACACGATGAGTTTGGTGTGTCAGTGTGAAGCAGTACCTTAATTACACTACCTGATTGATGTATACACATGCAAGATGTTTGAAAGCACTTTAGGCCTGTCATTTAGCATTCAATGTGATTTCTGCCCTTAAAACGCTGCTTTGCGTCAAATCCAGATTTTTCCCGGGGACTTTTGGCATGCATCCCACTCCGCCATCCCCCCCTCCAGGTGTTAGACCCCTTGAAACATCTTTTCCATCACTTTTGTGGCCAGCATAATTATTTTTTTTTTCAAAGTTCGCATCCCCATTGAAGTCTATTGCGGTTCGCGAACTTTAACGCGAACCGAACCTTTCGCGAAAGTTCGCGAACCCGGTTCGCGAACCGAAAATCGGAGGTTCGGCCCAACTCTACGCAGAATTTGCGCACAATAATTTAAAAAGTTCCTCTTCAGGATTTTGTCAGTTTCAGATAGTAACCGGGAAACTGCCTAAATTCTCCCCGTTGCAAGTCGCCTCCACTCCGTTTCCAGCTCTGGAGGCCTGGCAAAGGTCATTTAAGGACATGTGGTGGATCATAAAAAATAATTTGGAGAAGGCTTTTCAGAGTCAGAAAGGTCAAGCTGACAAGAGACGTTCCTTAGAGTGGAGATTTCAACCGGGAGACTTAGTCTGGGTGTCTACTCGCCACTTGACCTTAAAACAGCCTTCACCCAAGCTGGGGCCCAGGTTTGTGGGTCCGTTTCGGGTAACGAGAAAGATCAATAATGTGACTTATGCCATCGATCTGCCTGCCAGCATGCGTGGCGTGAGGTCCTTCCATGTGTCCCTGCTTAAACTGGCAGTTCATGTGGGTCCCACTCCTCCTCCTCCTGTGATGATAGATGATCGACCTGAGTATTAAGTGGAGAAGGTTTTAGACTCACGCATAGTATAAAACTCAGGGCAATATTTGGTACACTGGAAGGGGTATGGCATTGAGGAGAGATCATGGGTACCTGAGGGCCGCATGCACGCAGACAAATTAAGAAAGGAGTTCCACGCATTGCATCCTGATAAACCTGGTAGGAGCTGTCCGGAGTCCACTCCTCAGGGGGGGGTACTGTGAGGAAATGCGGAAAAACAGCCGCAAACACTCAGGGTAAGACGGCTGTTTCCGCTTCTGACATGGCAGCGCAACGCGGAGAAACCGCCGCTTGCCGCATGGGCAGAGTGGCGGAATCCGCGTTGGATGCGGCGGAATCCGCATTGGGTGCAGCGGATTCCACGAAAGACAAGGTTACTGACAGCATGGGGGAACGCGGGGAAGCTGCCGCCTGCTCGGAAACCAGTGCGGCGGGCCCCGCGTCCAATTCAGCGCATACATTGCAAGACATGTCTGGTGTGGCTGGGACTGATAGTCCACACAGGTTCAGAAGGACGTGCGCGCGCACGCTGAGAGGCAGAACTTATATGGCAGCCAGAAAAGGGTCAGCTGACCAAGCTGGTCAGCTGACAGCTCTGCTCCCTTTCATTGGTCCAGCACTTTGGGAGGGGCTGGAGAATGTTTTAGTATATATACTGCTGGCTGTTCATTTGCTGGTTGTCTGGCGTTGCGATCACAACGTGGTAGCACTCAGACCAGTCTGTGTTTGTGTTCTAGCATAGTTTCCAAAGGTGTTGATGGCCAAGGATCTCACACCTTAGCGTTAGGAAATTATACTGTATTATCTGTTATGACCTTCTGCTTGCCTGACTATTCTTCTGAACTCTGATCTGCTATTCTGATACTCTGTTGCCGAACCCCGGCTTACCCTTAGACTCTGCATCTGCCTCCTGATTCTGTACCCCGATATATCTGATACCCTGTTGCCGAGCCCTGCCTGTTTACTAGACTCCGCTTCTGCCTTCTGTATCTGTACTGTTTCTGTCTGTGTGGTAACGACTTGGCTTGTCCGACCTCGAGAACCGACCTTACTGTTAGAGGCGGTTCCCAGTCCTGGTAGTGACACTTCCTCCTAAGTGTCACGCTTGTTTTTGTCCTTCCTACTTCCAGCCGGACTCCTCCCCCCGGGAGAGTCCAGGTCCTCTGAAGGAATTGTGCAGTACTCCTTACTGCTCTGAGGGTTAGTCCTCTAAGTATTACTGTTGCACCAAACACTCCAGAGGTTAGCAAATATATCTGATTATCGGTGATACTGCAGATCATCAATAATCGGGTATATATCTGTATTCCCAGTGATACTGCAGATCACCGGTAATCAGATCCTCTCTGTGTTTCACCGATCGTTACAGTAGACAGCCTGTTTCAGACTTTTGGTCCTCATCAGTGCATGGCAGGGATTGATACGGCTGTATGAGATAGGGCTTGGACCAGTACAACAGAGTAACCAAGCAGCTCAGGGTGAGCCAAACCACTCGGAATGTATAGGGGGATAAAACGGACCAAAAAGACCTCCTACTAAAAAAAGCAAAGCTTGGTGTAATTTGCCTTCCTAAAACAGAAGAAAATCTGCAATAATTCAGCTATAAGTGAACATTTGTGATTACCCACAATGCACCACTACTAAATATGCAAATTATTCCTTTTCACCGTTGGTAAGTCAAGCAAGCCTATAGCTTTAAGTTTTACACAGTCATATCAAACCCACATGTGACAGCCTATTTCAGACGTTTTGGTCCTCATCAGTACATAGCAGATTGATACAGCTGTATGAGATAGGGCCTGGACCAGTACAACAGACTAACCAAACAGCTCAGGGTGACCCAAACTACTAAGAATGTATAGGAGGATAAAAGAGACCAAAAAAGCCCTCCTACTAAAAAAAAGCAAAGCTTGGTGTAATTTTCCTTCTTAAAACAGAAGCAAATCTGCAATAATTCAGCTATAAGTGAACATTTGTGGTTACCCACAATGCACTGCTACTGAATATGCAAATTATCCCTCTTTGCCCTTGGTTTGATATGACACTACTTCTTCTTCTTCTTGCTTGGACCAGCCCCTTCTTCTTGCTTGGACCGGCCCAAGGGGCAGGGCACTATTTCTTCTTCTTGATTGAAGGTTGAGGCACTTACTCTATTATATATATAGATTCTGTCTAGCCAGTCTTAGGGCTGGTGCACACCGAGCGGCTTTTTCAGCGTTTCTGCAGCCGCTTGCAGCTGCGGATCCGCTTGGTCAATGTATCTCAATGGGATGGTTCACACCAGAGCGGGAGGCGTTTTGCAGAAACGCATACTCCCGGGGTGAGGCAATTTTTGGATTGTGGATGCGTTTCTGCCTCGATGTTAAGTATAGGAAAAACGCAAACCGCTCTGAAAAACTGCAGTTCAGAGCGGTTTTGCAGGCGTTTTTGTTACAGTAGCTGTTCAGTAACAGCTTTACTGTAACAATACATGAAATCTACTACACCAAAAACGCTTCACAAAACCGCAAAATGCTAGGTGAAACGCTACTGAAAAAGAAAAAAAAGCGTTTCAAAATCTGCTAGCATTTTGCGGTTGTGCTAGCGGTTTTTGGTGTGCACCGGGCCTTAGTGTTCAGCAGTGATGAGTGAAAATGCCAATTTTCTTTTCACACTAATTTTCACAAAAATAATGATAATTTTGATTTCCGTGTAAAAATGCCATCGAAAATAAATGTTGTTATTTTTCACGGTAAAAATATAGATTTTTATATTTTTGCTGTAAAAATGTTTGTGATAAAAATATTGTTTTTCCACGTTTTTGAAGCTATTTTCGTGAAAATGTTCTTGAAATAAAAAATAACATTTTCGATGCGGTAATGACTTTGGTGAAAATTCGCAAGTAACACTGGTATTCAGATGGCCAAAGACAACTCAGGTCAAGATATTCTGATTGGACTGGGCAGATAGGCAGTACAGTAACAGGTCTTCATCCTGCTCTCTCCTCCTGTACAGTAGACCACATTTTAATACAGTATACACCAGGGCTGTTTCTTGGGCAATGCGGGCAGTCCGGCAAGTAGAAGA